>NW_024425341.1:2357067-2395666 GCF_017311325.1 Ursus maritimus
GAGAGAGCGCGCACAAGCAGGGGGAGCGGCAGGCAGAGGGAGAAGCAGGCTCCCCGCTGAGCAAGGAGTCCGATGGGGGACTCAATCCCAGGACCCCAGGATCATGAATTGAGCTGAAGGCAGACGCTTAACCCACTGAGTCACCCAGGCGCCCCTAATTTAACCTTTTTTAAAAATGTGGTTACTAGAAAAATGTGAAATTACATATCTGGTTCGCTTTATATAACTTTGGACAGCGCTGGTCCACGGATAGAAAGCCATCACTGTGGTCTTCAGTCAAGACCCCATTTTCTGAGTACTTGTTATGAACAAGGTTCTGCATTGAATGCCCTAAAAAAATGTCTCTGGGGGATACCCAAGTTCTCCCAGGTGGCAGCATCTCTACCGTGCCTTTCCCTAGTTTGAGACGGCCGCGCTGACCCCAGCTATGGCCATTCCACGAGCTGGCTGTGAACTGGCCCAGGTGGTCTAACCGCAAAGGCCTGTTATACCAAGTGCCCCAGGGCAAGCTTAATCCCTCAGCCGGCGGACGAGGCAGCAGCAGGGAGGGCAGGAGGGGGGTAACTAGGCTGGGGAGGAGGACAGGCGGCTGCTAAGTGGGTTATTTTTGCGCTGGTCGCAGCCCAGCTGACTGCGAGCAAAAGATGATGGAGGCCGTTTAGGACGGGGGTGGCCAAGGGGGCAGATTTAAGGTGTGCGCACGTTCAGGCGATGAAAAGGTTCGTCAGACTGCACACGTGCGTTGCCATGGCAACAGGGTCCCTCCTCCCTCAGCCACCTGGACGGAGCTGGCCACCACCCTAGCCCGGTACTCGGTCTGTCAGCGTTCCCCGCCGCATCCCGTAGCTCGAAGGGACAATCCCACGGCAACCCGTAACTCTGAACGCGCCCCGCCCGAACCCTCGCGCGTCCCCGTCCCCAACCTCCAGACCCTGGCCGGGTGCGTGCACGCGCTGCCCCCAACCCTGACCCGGGTAGCCAGCCCTCCTCACCCAGCCTCGCTCTTCGCAGCGCCCACCGTTCCGACGCGCAGACAGGCCCCGCCCCCCGGCCGCCCCCCGCACGCGCGCCGGCGGCCGCTCACCTCACCTGCTGATTGGCTGGCGCGTGGGCCTCACGCCAGCACCGCCCACGACCGAGATCTAAAAGCCTCTGATTGGACATCGGTGATCCGCTCCTCCCCTCTGATTGATCGCTGTCCGCCAGTCACATTCTTCTCGGCTTTGAGCCCCCCAATTAGCCCTTGTTGAGACTTCGGTAATCTCCAATTGGTGCAGCTCTGTGGCTACGAACCCTGATTGGCTGTCGTGATCAGTCTGAGGGCCGTCTGGCCCTTAGTCACCTAGTCACAAAGGGGCGGCTGCTGCCACCTGCGTAACCCTGGAATGTACCTCGGGAGGATGCTAATAATAATAATAAATCATGAGCAGTGATAACTACTTTCCATTAGATAAACGCATTTAAAAAGAGACACGATGCCTTTTCATTGATGTGCATGGGGGAAGTAAAGGTGATTGGCTGTATAGCGTCTTACCAGGAGCTCTGGACTTGGATTCCGGAGGTCTCCCAGCCCCAACTAGACCACGACCTGCTTGACCTTGGACAAGGCACTTAACCTTTCGGAATCTCAGTTCCCAGATCCGAAAATGAGGTAGTTGGGCAGGTCTCTCTACAAATTGCACTGGAGTTCTAATGACTTCAATAATACATTTTAAGTGATTCAAATCATTGTGATCCAGAGAGTCATGAAGTAGAAGTCAGACAAGGTTCACCTTTAGTTAAACCAAAAATTAATTATTAATTAATTTATCAATTAAGATTAATATTTATATTTATATTTATATATTTTATATATAATAAAATTATATATTTATATAATTGATATTAATTAATAATTTATTAATTAAAATGAGGTATGGAAAGGTGTCTGGCACATTGCATGTGTGCGATAAAATGAGGTAGTTGGGCAGGTCTCTCTGCAAATTGCATTGGAGTTCTAATGACTTCAGTAATACATTTTAAGTGATTCAAATCATTGTGATCCAGAGAGTCATGAAGTAGAAGTCAGACAAGGTTCACCTTTACTTAAACCAAAAATTAATTATTAAATAAGATGAGGTATGGAAAGGTGCCTGGCACATTGCATGTGTGTGATAAAATGGCGAACTGGTGTTAATGGTAATAATGTTGATTTAGACCACAAGGCTGTCACCCTGCTCGGGCTTTAATTTTCACTTTGGTGAAAGGAAGCATAAGTGGCAGCTCCTCCACAAAGAAGGCCATGATAAATGCATATTAAAGGTGATATGGATTGTTCTTTGACATACTTGTTAAGGACAGATAGTTGACTAATTTTTAAATAAGCAAAAGAGAAAGTCCAAAATTAAAATGGCTGAATGATGTGGCATCGTATAAGCTTAGGGGCTCTAGGCTTTAATCCTGATCCAACACTTGCCGGCTCTGTGACCTTGAGGAAGTACCTTGACTTCTCTAAATTTCAAGTTCCTGCCTTCTCAAATAAAGGCACTAAGAGTACCCACTTCACAGAGTTGTGAAGATTGAGTTAGAAAAGTGTTAGCAATTGTTATTACTTAAGAAGCAGCACAAGATGCAATTGCACAGGGTTACTAAGCAATGTGTGTCGAAGGTGCAGAAATGCAATCGCTGCTGTGGGCCTTTCTCATTCATTGCATTAATGTTTACTGAGAGCCTCCTATGTATCAAGCCCCGTGCTGGGTGTTGGGCATGTTGCAATGACTACCAGCACAGGCATAGTGTCTGTTGTCACAGATGCTAGGTGAGAAGACAAATGAGAAGCAAGTACTTACAAAGCAGTGTGATGAGCAAGGAACAAAAGGGGGGGCAGCAAGGTGGAGGGGGCTGACCTAGAGTCAGGGAAGTCCTAAACTTAAACCTGAAAGATGAACGTAGATTCCTCAAATAAAAGGGTGGAAGGATAGAGAGAAGATTACATGTGGAAAGCTCTAGAGATGAGAGAATTAAGTATAGCTGAGTTAGAATTGGAGAAAGAGTGCGGGACTATGAGAATAGGAAGATACATGGGAACCAGGTGATTGTGAGCTTAATAATTGTTTGTATATATTCCTTATAAAATGATATATAATAATATATATTATAATTATATAATTATAATGCATAATAATGATTTATATATACAAAACATATATATATATATATACACACACACACACATATGCACATAAAAACTGTGTGGCATGCACTATCCATTTATTCCACAGATATTTAGTGAGCCCTACTATGTACCATCACTGTTCTGGTGTTTGGATGCATAACACCAGTGAACATAAAACAAAAATCCTTGCTCTAGTGGAGCTTACATTCTAGTGGGAAAAGACAAATAACAATCAATAAACACAATACGTAAAGTATATAGTATGTTAGAGGGTGATAAGTGCAGTAGGAAAAAACCAGAAGGGAGATCAGGAATGTCATAGGACTGGAGGAAAAGTTATAGTTTTTAAAAGGGTAGTGAGAGTATGTCTCATTGAGAAAAGACATTTGAGCAAAGACTTGAAGGAGAAGGAGTTAGCTATGGGAATATCTGGGGGAAGAGCGTTCCAGTAAAGGGAACAGGCAGTGCAAAGGCCTTACGACCAGAGCATGCTTGAAGAGTCCCAGAAAAAGTAAGGATGATACTGGAGTAGAATGAACAAGGGGTAAAGTAGGAAATGAAGTTACAAAACGGAGGCTGGGGACTTGACTACATAGGGTCTTAAAATCTGTCATAAAGATTTTGGCTTGTAGTGGTTGTGAAATGGGAAGCCAAGGGAGGCTCTGAGCAAAGGAGTGACAGCATCTGCTTTATCAATCTGCTGGCCTGAGAAGGGTGGAAGGAGACCAGTTAGGAAGCTGCTATAGTAATCTAGGTGAGAGATGATGGGGCTTGGTCCAGGGTGCAGCCACAGATGTGGGAAGGAAGAGTCAGATTCTGCCTACAGCTTGAAAAAGGAGCCAGCTGGATTTCCAGGTGGATGGGAAATGAGGAGTGAGAACAAGAGAAAAGTGAAGGGCAACTAAGCCTGAGCATCTGGAAGGACAGTTCCAACACCTGAGATTAAAAGGACTTTGGGCAGAGAAGGTTTGAATGAAAAAAAATTGGACATATTAAATTTAATATATCTATTAGCCATCAAATGACCATGTTGAGAAGGCAGCTGGATATATATGAGTCTAGGCTTCAGGAGAGAGCTCTGAGCTGGAGATGCACATTTGGGAGTTATCAGGATATGGCTATTAAAGCCATGAGTCCAGCTGAGATGACTAAGGGAATGAGCATGGAGAAGAGGACCAGAGTCCAGGGGCACTCTAAATTTAAAGGTTCACAGAGGAGAGGAAGATCCAGATTAATATAGTCTCCCCAACGCCCCTAAAATTAATTCGTTATGATCTCCTTTTCATAGATGAGAAAACTGCAGTGAATGCTTAGGTAACCTGCTGAAGATCAAGTAAGTAGGTAAGAAACACAGCTGGAGTTCAGGCACACAGGAAGATCGAAGTGGTCTGGTCTGGCACAGACTGTGCACACCTGCCTTTCTCAGGAGCCAGGGCCAGGAGACCCACTGAAGAAATGTTAAGCAGAGAAACGCTTTCAGATTTACATTTCAGAGAGACCAGGCGTGGGGGATGGCTTGAAGAGGGCCAAGTGTGGGGGTAGGGAGATCATTTAGACTACTGCAGTAATCCCCATGAGAGCTGCTAGTGACTTCAACCAGCATGGGGGATTGGAGAAATTAGTGGACAAATTCCAGAGGTGCTTTGGAGGTAGAATGAAGGAAGAATGAGGAATCCGGGATTATTCGTAGGTTTCTGATTTGGGCAGCTGTATGGATGGAAGTGTCATTTGTTGAGATGGGGATCCCTGGAAGAGAACCACATTGAGGGGAGGGAGAGGCTGCATGAATTCATTCATGGCAATGCCAAGCGTCATGTCCAAAGTCAACACTCAAATATTTTTTGAATTTAATGAAACATCATAGACTTTGGGAGCTCCTAGGGTACCTTGTCATGGTATTAAGAGGGGCCACAGGAAACCACTGACAAATAGCAAGTCCATTTTATATATAGAAATCTCTGGGAAAAGATTTTCTAGACCTGCCACTGACAAACCACCCTAGTGTTTAACAGCTCTCACTGCTCAGAAGTTTTCTTTTCTTTTCTTTTTTTTTTTTTAAGATTTTATTCATTTATTTGAGAGAGAGAGAGAGCACAAGTGGGGGTGACGGCAGAAGGAGAGGGAGAAGCAGACCCCTGGCTGAACAAGGACCACAGTGAGGGGCTCGATGTGGGGCCGGGTGCTGTGCTCGATGCTGGGCTCGATCCCAGGACTCTGGGATCATGACCTGAGCTGAAGGCAGACACTTAATCAACTGAGCCACCCAGGCGCCACTGTTTTTCTACTGTGAGAAGCCAATCTCAACTATCAGGTTTCCCTGAAAATTATTTAATTATTATTATTAATATTTTGGTCTGAAACAAGAGAGGCCTTGCTCACTGAGAAAGACATTTTTAAGGGCTCTGCAGTGGGACCCCAAAATCCCTCTCTAGCTTTGACACTTCTTCCCCCTATCCATGAATGCTCCCTTGCATCAAACCTCACCACGGTCATGCACAGAAGAAACAGAATGCCTTCTCTCCATGTCTTTGTTCTCACTGATCCCTCTTCTTGGCATGTATTTATCTCTTACTCATCCTATTTGTGGAAATTCTCTCCAGCCCTCAAGGCCCAGCCATATGTTTTCTCTTCCACGAAGTCTGTCCCAAGCTGGGTGAACCCACACTTGAAGTAATTTCTCCCTCTTCTGTGACTAAATAGCATTTCACAGCTCCTTTATGTAACCTACAGTGCTTTTGACACTGCCACACATTCATGTATGCAATCTGATCACCACAACTGGACTGTAAACTCCTTGAGAACCACAGTGTGTATATCTCAATGCCAAATACATATACATTCATCTATTAAACTAACATTTATGGAGTGCTGACTATCTCTTGGACACTAAGGTACAAAGACTCTAGAGCATGTCTTCGAGGAGCTTATAATCCAATGTGGGAAAAAACTCTAAAGAAAAGACCAGGTCCCTTTAAAAAATTAAAAACAGCTCCTTTAAGGCTGGTCATGGAAGGAGTCTGTCCTTCTGGAGAGGAGAGCCTAAAGGTAATACCCCTAACCCTCAAAAAAAAGACTCACCTTCCTCTTAGGGACTCCTGCTACTGGCTTCTCCCACTATGCAAGCTTGGGAGATTAGTATTCCTTTAACTCTTTAACACAGTGTAGACGCACTAGTTTTTGTTTAATTTCCCATAGCAGAGCAAAGACCAGGATTGACACTTTTATACAAAGCTTGTTGAAAGACTTGGGGATAATAAAGGGGAAATTAACAGAAAGAGTCACATGCAACTAATAATGTAGCTCACAAGATGTGATGTGATGAGGGTATCCTAGGATGTACCCCTGCTTCCAGCTGGCAGAAACTTCTCTGTAACTCCTCTTAGGAAGCCCAGCAAAGCCATCTCAAGTTCCTGTCCAAACCCTGCCTGACAAGAAGACATCAGCATCCCTCCCCCAGCAGTATCGGGCTGGCCTCCTGGTTCTAGTCTCCTGAGAGAAGTAATCATTGGACCACATGGCTCCTTCCCTAGATACTATACCCAGGAATATCCAACCGTGAATATCGCTAGATGCGCTACCCAGGGCATAGCCTTATTCCGTGGCTTCTGGTTAGATGTGCCTTCATTCTCTCTCTACACTGCTTGTCTAGATGACCTCATGAGTGTAAGTACTCTTTTAATTGTTTAATTTTGATTTTGTATCTCCAACCTAACCTCTTCATAAACCTCCAGACCCACATATCCAATCATCCACTTGACATCTGCACTCAGGGGCCTCACAGACATCTTAACAGGGCAAAAAGGAGCTCTTGAGTTTTCTTCCCAGATCTGTTCCTTCTTTACAACATCACTACATGTTCAACTACTCATACCAATACCTGCAAGTCATCCTGACATCCTCCATTACCCTCATCCCTGCATCTATTCCAGAAACAAACCCTGTTGATTCCCTCGCCAAGTACATCAGGAATCAATCCTCCCTCCAACTCTACTGTCACAACCCCAATTCAGGCCACCATCGCCTCCTGCCTGAAAGACTCTAAACCACTTACACACTGGTCTCCCAGTTCCACTCTCACCCCTTTCAATTCATTTTATATACAGCAGCAAAAGTGAGTTCAAAAAAACTAGTAAGGGTTATGTACAGCTTAGACCCTCCGATGCCTTCGCACGGCATTAAATTCAAATGCCTTTACCACCTTGCTACAGACTGTTTGTGTCCCCCCCAAATTCATATGTTAAGTCCTAATGCCCAATGGGACGTATTTGGAAGGGGCCTGTGGGATGTGATTAGGTCATGAGAGTGAAGTCCTAATGAATGGGTCTCTTATAAGAGACCCCAAGGAGGAACCCCAGACTTACCACCATGGAGGGACACAGAGAAAAGATGGCTGTCTATGAACCATGAGGCAGGTCCTCACCAGACACCGAATCTGCTGGTGTCTTGGTCTTGCACTTCTCCACCTCCAGGACTGTGAGAAATAAATGTTTGTTGTTTGAGCTACCCAGACTATGGTACTTGTGTTGCAGCAGCTTGAATGGACTAAGGCACATCTTTTATCTACCCCCTTGCATCTCTCCAAATGAGTCTCTTGCCCCTCCCTCCAACCTACCCTCCCCGCTCCCCACTTCTAGGCCCTAGAATATGTTGTTCCCTCTGCTTGAAAGGGTTTTTTTTCCCCCTGGTCTTTCCATAGCTAGCTCCTTTTCTTTACCTTTGGGGGTAGGCAGTGGAGGAAGAAATTGTTTCATTACATGACCAAGTGAATGAATTATTATGCTATACGTCCTGTGATGGAGTATGTACAGACTACTACAGAAGTAACTAGTAAGTGTTCAAAAAAAAAAGCTCATTCAGTAAAACTGAACTCCTAGTCTACTTTGTTCTTATCCTAAATTGGAGCCAGTGGGGATCACAATCAGGCGATGGCATGTCAACTTAGTATCAAGGATTCAGGCTTCTCTTAGACTGCAATTCCTTCATGCCTGGGGTGGGGCTTTCACCTTCAGGCTCACAACATTGTTGTTGTGGCTCCAGGCATCAAGCCATATTCCAGGCAAAAAGGAGGAGGAAAGACAAAAAGCAAATGTAAATGAGCCAGGGGCGGGGGTGAGGAGTTCAGTAAGTTCAGTATTGAGCTAAAAGAGGTCTTGGAAATACTTTTAACTGGGCACATTACTGCCCCCACCTCCCAAATGTGACTCTGTTACTAAGGAAGACAGGACAACGGAAACTGGGCAGATAATTAACAGGCTGTCCACAAGCAGTGGGAGCGAATAGAGCAGCTACAGTTCGTGAATCGGTTGGATATTTTAAATAAAGTCTGGAACTGAAAGACTTAGGGAAGGCTGACTGGAAAACAGGAAAGCACCACAAAGATAACTTTTATGTAATCTCCACAAGATAGATTAAAATGAGAAGAAACGACAAAAACATGTCCATAGTAACAAGAAGGTCTGGTAAGTGATGGCAGGGAAGGGGGCAATGTGGTCAGCTCTGATCTGAAAGGACTGTAGGATGGCAACTGGTCACAGGGTCATAAATAGCCACAAACTGACCACGTGATCTTGGGCAGGTTATCTAGATAAATTCCTTAGATCAAAATGTTGCCTGTAAAATGAGACGATTGAACTAAATTATCTTCAATATCTTTTCCAACTTAGGGTGCCTGGGTGGCTCAGCAGGTTAAGCGTCTTCCTTCAGCTCAGGTCCTGGGATCGAGCCCTGCATCAGGCTCCCTGCCTGGGCCTGCTTCTGCCTCTGCCTCTGCTTGTGCTCTGCCTCTCTCGAATACATTAAATCTTAAAAAAAAAAAAAAAAAAAGATCTTTTCCAACTCTCAATTTCTACTAATAATGGTCTTTTTTTCTTTCTTTTTTTAGCAATGAAATACTTTAGACAAATGAAAGCTTACATAGAAAAACAGATAAAATAGAATGACATAGGGATCAGAATCCTGGGGTTCTGTTTACTTGGCCTTGTCTTAATCCCCATGGTGACCACTGAGCTCTAGAGAATGTATTCTACATCGTTTCATGTGTAACTGTAATAAAATATAAAACTGTAAAAAATATAACAAAATGATGTATCTATTGGTATAAGTCAGCCTACAGATATAGCCATGAGTATTCTTTTCAGAAAGGGAAGATGGCTTTTGTTTCTTAATAACAATTTTCAACACTTTAAAAAAACCCATTAACTTACATAACTAGGGTTTCAAATCATGACACTATTGTGACTCTTATTTGAAATCACTGGGGAAATATTAATCAAATCTCACAGGAAAATGTACAGAATTTCCTCCAAAATTTATTCAGTAATGTTGGGAAAAAAGAAGCCCGGATTATAAAGAGAAGTTTTCAGAGTAACATACTTATTATTTTCTAGGTAGTTATTTAGATAAAAATTATTCTCAGAGGAAAAAAAACAAACCTTCACTTTGCAAATACTTGTTTCCTGTGTGCCAGACTTGGCTGCTTCCTGTTTACCAAAAGTAATTGTTGGTAATCCAAAGCAAAGACCAGAAAAATGTACCTCTTGTCAGTCACCTGCTGAACTTCCTTCCCTTTCACTTGTTACACTTTTAACATTCCCAAAGTTTTTAAAAAATACCCTTTTAAAACTTTATTCAAAAATGTAACAGTAGAAAGAGTCAATGAATTTTGAAGCAGGTATCCTCAAATTTCCTCCTCTAGTATCTACCCTTTCGAGGATAAGATTTTATGAATACTGATTATTTTTCTGATCCACACAGAATCCTAAGCTTATCTTTATCTCCAAAATAGCCCCACAAAGCTGGTTTTACACTCTCTAGAGATTCCCCACACTGGTGACTAAAAGCTCCTGCATTTTTCTCTCCACTGCTTCCCTCCTCCTTCTTGACCCTGCTTTTTCTCTCACCAGTGTAACCTTTCCAATTTCCAGATAGGTCTGGAAAACACCATCTGTTCCAAGAATCCCTGGTGCAGATTACAGGTTCAGGGGCACTGTTCCTTGAACCCCAAATCCCAGACACATGATCAGCCAGACTTTTTTCTCATTTTTAAATTTTTATAAAGCTCCTCCACGGAAAAGAAAAATTAAGTAAATCGTATTTAGGTATTAATGAAAGGTAATGCAAAACTTTAAGACATGTTTTAGTCATACATTTCATTTAGAAGCTGGAGAAAAACACAGGCTATTGTTTCCATCGTCGTGTCGCCTTGCTTTCAGCCAGAAGGTTGTCTAGCTGCCTGCGTGCGACATCCCTAAAACCGAGGCCTGCGTCTAATGAACCGACTGGTCTTGATGCTGGTGAACAGGCCGAAAGTGTCAAGCCGCGCGCGGAGTTTTTGCGCTAACAACGCGGACCGACCGGGCAATGAGCTCCTCGCTACGGAAGGTGGTGCTGTTGGGTCTGCGGGGAGAAGCGGCCGGCGGGGAACCGCGCGAGCGCGGTCGCCGAGAAGAAGCCCGGGATTTCTAAAGTGCATTCCCCTACTTTGAACGCTCCCCCGGAGAGAGAGACTTCTAGTGACTCTCAGAGTTGGAGGTCAAGGCAGAAATGCTCCGGCAGGAGGGAACCCGGGAGGAAACAGACAGCAAAGCTAAGGGGGTGGCGGCTCGTGGCTGGGCTCTCGCATCCAGGGGCGCCTTCTGGGGACGGGGTGTAGCGCGCGGAGAAAAGTTGTCGGGCGAAGAGAAAGGGTGGTGATGAAAACCAAATGTCTTTCATCCCCTGGAGACAAAGAGGTGCCTTCTTTTGACAACAGCTGCCAGTGCCACACACACCATACGGCGGGGCCGGAGGGGGAGGGGAGCCGGCGAGGAGAGCGTCTGAGGCGAGGACCGGCTCCGACTTTCAATAACGGGGTGGTTGTCATGGTGACGAGCCCTCCATCTGAAGGGGGCGGCTGAAAGGACCCATTGTTCTGGAGCGGGGCTGCCCGGCCTGCGCCTGTTTCTCAGAGACACCTTTGAACACCTCCCTGCGTTCCCGGGAGGCCGGCGGACAGTAGCCGGCGGAGTCTCCTCGGGAGGCGCGCGCCAGGCCGCATACCACAGATGGCGACGCCACCGCGGCTCCGCGCTCGCGGCCAGAAGAGCAAGCCGCCACTTGCTCCCCGACTCGCTGCCGCCCACGCCCGCCCGCCCCAGAAATCAGCGTGGGGCTGGCGCGCTCGCCCCCGCGGGGGCGCACACGCCCCGACACTCCGTGGGTGACGCCGCCGCGAGGCTTCCCAGCAGTGCTGGGGGACGGACCCGCGGCTCCGCGAACCCTTGCCGCGGCCTGCGGGAGGGGGGGGGAGGCCCCCCACAATCACTTTCCGGTGGTGCTGGGAGAAAACAAAATTGTAGTGTAAAGATGACATTACAAGCGGTATTGCAGTTTTCCTAATGACAGCAAACAATTAGAAAAAAACCTGGAAGTCCGTCCCCGGGGGCTGGTTAGATAGTGCGGGGCGTAATCCCTCTGATGAAACATTAAGCTGCCTTTAAAAAATACAAGGCAACTTTATATGCAGAGAGATGGGAATTTTCGGGTATAGTCTAAGTAATCAGGCAAGGTGCAGAACAGTGTGAGTAGCGTGTAGACACACGTAGTGGTGTGTATGTGTGTTTGCATCTGAGTGGTTGCTTCTTAGTAGGGCAGGTGTGGGACTAGCGTATATAGCGGGGAGATGAAGAAAACTTGCTTTTCAGAAAGCCATATTGTCTTTTGTACTTTTTTGCATTTTGTCCTATGTACCATGTATTACCTCTTTAAAAAAAAAACTTCTAAGGGGAACTTTAAGATTGTATTTGCTTGAACACTGTCTAATGAGGTTTGGAACTCTCCATAAGTCATCTGAATGCCTTTTTTTAAATGCTTAAATAAATATTAATTTTAAAGTATACATATACAAACAATACAAATACCATTAACTCACAGAGATGTAAAGATAAGTCACAGAGGCAAGTCAAATATGAAAATATACACCGAGAACCAACTGATATTGGACGATCCCACTGTATAATCCATCTATTATTATATCAAATTAATCACAGGGCTCCCCAATTAAACTAATGACATCACATTAGGGTGATTTTCCTAACTACAAAATGATTTATAATCTGAAATGGACTACTGAACCCCAATGACATGGTCTTTCTACACGGATAAAAATGAAAATTACTTAGCAGTGACTTCACCCAACAATGAAAACAAGGTAACATCTATCGAACATGGACTGTGGGCCTTACTGACCACTCAGAGTTTGATAGGTATTATATCTTTTAATTGTCCACACAAACCATTTGCCTCTTTCACAAATGAAGAAACATGTAGAAATGTTCTTCTGCTTACCCGATATCATACAACTAGAAGGCTGCAGAACCTGAACTTGAATTTACGTCTGACTCACTCTGCAGCCTACCTATGTTGTTAGCAGTTACTTCACATGCTGCTTCTTAAATTACTGTGACAGTGATATAGGCTCAATATGACCTTCTAATCCCGTGGTTTCACAAACTGAATAAACGGTATCTAAACATTAAGAGTTAGACTGTGTGTGAGGGAGCTTGTGTTGCAAAGTGTTGTGGGCCTGTAAGTTTTTAACTCATGTTATAGCTTGGTTGTGCTGCGCAAATATGAGATCTTTGCTTTGTGAATAACGAATGCAGTCTTTACGTAGGTGCCCATAAATACAGTTTAACTGGAATAAAGCCATCTTCATTTGTTCATCTATTGTTTAGGGCTGCTTTTGCACTGCCATGGCAGACCCGAATACTGTAAGATAGACAGTATGGCCCACAAAGACTAAACTATCTACAATTTGGCCCCCTGCAGAAAATGTTTGCTGAGTTTTGATTTAGAGTTAAGATCATGCACTTAGAGAGGTGAAAAGGACTTTTATAATTTAAAATGTTATCCCCATTCTAAAAGTGTTATTTTTATATTTGCCCAAGTATTCCTCTCCTGTTCCAAAACGTACATTCAGGGCTGTCTCAAAGGGCTTTAGCATTGAGAAATTTCTTTCAGTTCTTACAAGATAAAGATGATATATGTATTACCTTAGGTTTCAGTCAGCCACAATGCTTTTTTTTTTTTTTCCTGCGATAGGAAGCTCACTGATGAGCACACACTGCTTTGCTTTGGAGGCTGTTCTTAACTGAAGACCTTCCAAGAAAAGAAAAAGCCAAGGATATATGATACTTTGCCAAAATGAAGCAATTATTATGAGTTGAAATACATAGCTTTGATATCATGTACAGTAGTTGGAACGAGCTTAGAGAGATGATTGCCACTGTCTTCCTTAGATTTCAAAGGCTTGTGTTTCCTTTTCTCTTTAAAAGCTTTAGTGATTCTGAAAAACGGAGAAGGTTGTATGAATTTGTAGGAGAAAGCATGTGGTAAAAGAGCACTGTACCTTCCGTGGAGACAGTTGCCACTAATCATAAAATAGAACTTTTAGGAAAATTGATTTGGGAGGATATGAATCCCAGTTACCCCTTCCTCGCCACTACTGTTCCTGTCACCTTTAGCTCAGAACATTGGCAGTTTCTCTCTTGTTGCACAACCAGAAAGTCCTGGGTTTATGCCTATGGACAACACCTGCTTATAAGAGCCAAAAGCTGTAGGTGTATTTAGGCAGCAAGCTGGAGAACTTTTTGAGTTTGAAATTTTGTTTCTTTAAGCTGGGAAGAACTCTAAGCTCCTCCACCCAGTTAACAACTGACCTGTGTTGGCTTGTTTAAAGCACTCATGAAGTTGGCCGTAGTACAGAACTCTTACGAAGCACTGGACTTACCAGTAGGAACAGAACACTTCCTATGTAATTATGGCAGAGCTATCACCCTACTCAACATCACTCACAGGCAGGCAAATACTAATGCCAGCTAATAAAAATTAAATCCTGACTATAGAATCCAGGCTGAGGGTATATGGGTTTTCACTGTACATTTCTTTTAAATTTTCTGTATGTTTGGAAGTTTTTCTAATCAGATGTTGGGGAAAGTCAGATTCTAACCTGAAGCCTCCGTTTTCTCTAAGTTTCTGAGGAAAAAACAAGACCGATATCTGAGAAAATATTAGAATTTTTCATTTAAAAACATATCCCACCCCATAAAACAAAAACAAAAAAACACCTTAAGATCATAGGATACTATGAATAATAAAAACACTGAATGGGATTCAGAGTCTTAATAATTTCAATGGTCTTAAGCTTGAAAACACTTTGAGGAAAATATTTGGTCATTTTCTAATAAAATGATTCTCAGTATTATTCTTAAATTATTAGAGAATGGTAATAACACTAGTTGTGTGTGAGAGTGGAATGTTCTTTTTTTCCCTTTGCATTTAATTTTAAATCGTGATTTCTTGTTTCTGACTCCTAGATTGCCCTCTTTGTAGGCTTCCCTCTACCAGATGTTCCTAAAGGGCCTCAACCCAATGTAGATGTCAAAGTCTCGAAGTGTTCTTTTCCCTTTTCTCTCACCTCAGTAAGCATCTGTGGACATCTCTTCCCACAGCTGTCAAACTACCCACCACCTTCTACTTAATCTGTCCTTAGCCCTCTCAGCACCTCCCCCACCCTACAAGAAGTCTTTTGATTAAGTGCATAAGGAGTTAAGTACTTATCTTACCAAATTAGAAAAAAAGGGAGAAAAAAAACTATGAAGAGAAAATGAAAAGAACAGTAAAAATTGAAATTAATAAAATTGGAAACTGACCAAGAAAAAAGAGAAAGTAAAAATGGAAAAGAATAAGAAAGAGATAATCATGTACATCAAAAACCAGGGATGTACTGTATGGTGACTAACATAATATAATAAAAAAACATTTAAAAAAAAGAAAGATAATCATGGATATAGAAGAGAATTTTAAAAATGTTTCCATCATAGAATTACAAATTATGTGGCAGCATATTTGAAGATTTAGATGAAATGTGTAATTTCTAGGTAGAATGCAAATGACAAAGAATGACCCAAGAAAAGGTGGAAATCTGAATGGTCCATTATCATAGAAGAAATTGGAAAGATAATTAAAGATCTTTCAGTTAGAAGGGAGGAAACAAAAACTATTATTAATATCTTCAGAGACATGAGATGGATCTATGGGAATGAGAACAGAACAATATGACAAAGGAGCATAGAGAAGAAAAACTAAGAAAGAACTCTTAGAAATTTAAAATATGGCTATCTTAACTTGAAAATTCAATGAAACATTTGGAAGAGTAAGTCTAGAAATCTCTCAGAAAGTATAGAAAAAAGACAGAAGTAGAGAAAACAGAAGAAAAATATAAGAAAAACAGTAGACCAATTCAGAAAGTCTAACACCTTACTAACAGGAATGCTACAGAGAATCGCGGAAATGGAGAGAAGGAAAAGGTTTTTTTTAATCTAATGAAATTCCCTGTTTTGAAGGTCCTGAGTACCTAAATTGAAAGGACTCACTGAGTACCCAGGTCAAAGAATGAAAACCACCCACAGTAGGAAAAAGAAATATCTAAAACCTATATGGATTTAAAGAAGAAGGTGGAGGAGGAGAAGAAGAAGAAAGGAAGAAGGGGGAGGAGGAGGAGGAGGGGAGGAGGAGGAGGAGGGAGAAGAAAAAGAAAAAAGGAAGAGGTGGAAGAAGAGAAGTGATAGGTTACCTGGTACATTTGACCAGGAGGGAAATAATGAAGAGGGGCTATATAGTTCTATTGGAGAGTGAAAGAAGAATGATTTGGGTACATAGGAACCTGAGCAAAATACAAACAAACAAAAAGTAACTTCGGGAAAAACAGAATGCTGTGTGAGAAAAGAAATCTCATCACATTATATTACTCAGTTTATTAGTGATAAAGGTTAATATCCAGATATATAAAGAACTTCTACAAATCAACAACAAAAAAGCAACTTACTTAAAAAATGGAGGGGTGCCTGGGTGGCTCAGTCAGTTAAGCATCCAACTTTTTTTTTAAAAAAGATTTTATTTATTTATTTGACAGAGAGAGAACAAGCAGGGAGACCGGCAGGCAGAGGAAGAGGGAGAAACAGACTCCCTACCAAGCAGGGAGCCCAACATGGGGCTTGATCCCAGGACCCCGAGATCATGACCCAAGCCGAAGGCAGATGCCCAACTGACTGAGCCACCCAGGCCCTCGAAGTATTCAACTCTTGATCTCTGCTCAGGTCTTGATCTCAGGGAGGTGAGTTCAAGCCCCTCATTAGGCTCCATTCTGGGTGTGGAACCTACTTAAAAAAAATTTGTTTTTAAATGGGCAAAAGACTTGACTAGACATTTCTCCAAAGATGACATAAAATTGGCCAACAAGTGAAAAATGCTCACTAATCATTTGGGAAGTGCAAATTGAAACCACAGTGAGGTACTCCCTCACACCTTTTAAGATGGCTACTATAAAAAACAACAACAATATAAAATAACAAGTGTTGGTAAGGATGTGGGGAAATTGGAATACTTTTGCACAATTGGTGGGAATGTAAGATGGTGTGGCCGCTATGGAAAACAGTATAGTAGTTCCTCAAAAAAATTGAAAATATAGAAATATCTTATGATCCAAAAATTTCACTTCTCAGTTATATTGAAAAGAATTGGAATCAGGGACTTCAAGAGATATTTGCACACCCATGCTAATAGCAATGCTACTCACACAATAGCAGAAAGGCGGAAGCAACCTAAGTGTCCATGAACAAATAAATGAATGAACAAAATGTGGTATATACAGATAATGGAATATTACTCAGCCTTAAAAAGGAAGATTCTTCTGACATATGTGACGACATGGGTGAAACTGGAGCACATTATGGTGAAATAAATCAGTCACAAAAAGACAAATACTATATGATTCCAATTAAGCAGGTATCTAGAGTAGTCAAATTTATAGAAACAGAAAGTAGAATGGCAATTCCGGGGCTAGAGGAAGAGAGAAATGAAGACCTATTGTTTAACGGGTATAGAGTTTCAGTTTTGCAAGAGGAAAAAGTTCCGGAGATTAAGTACACAACAATATGAATATACTTAACATTATTAAACTGTACACTTAATGATTAAGATGGTAAATTTCACGTTATATGTATTTTGCCACAATTAAAAAATGTTTAAATTAATTCAAAATAGATCAAAGACCTTAATATAAGAACTAAAACTATCAAACTCATAGAAGGAAACAGGGGTAAATCTGTGTGACCTTGGATTATACAATAGTTTCCTAGGTATGACACCAAAAATACAAACATTCAAAGAAAAAAATAGATAAATTGGACTTCATCCAAATTAAAAAGACATTATCAAGAAAGTGAAAAGACAACTGACAAAATGGAAGAAAATATTTGCAAATCTTGTATCAGATGAGGGTATAATATCTAGATATATAAAGAACATTTGCAATTCAACAAGAAAAAAATAAGCAACCAACTTTAAAATATGCAAAGGGTTTGAACGGACATTTCTCCAAAGAAAATATATAAATGGCCAAGAAACAGATGAGAAGATGCTTAAGATATTTAGTCAACAGGAAAATGCCAATCAAAACCACGATGACACATTACTTCCTACTCACCAGGAAGGCCATAACAAACAAACAAACAAAAAATAACAAATATTAGGGTGAATGTGGAGAACTCAGAAACTTCATATATTGGTGGTGAGAATGTAAAATGGTGCAACTGCTGTGGAAAACAATTGGGTGATTCCCTAATTAGTTAAAACTTGGAACTATCCTGTAACCCAGTCTTTTCACGCCTGGGTATACACCCAAGAGAATTGAAAACATGTTCACACAAAAACTTGTAAATGACTGTTCATAGCAGCATTATTCATAATTGCCAAAAAGTGAGAACAACTCAAATGTCCTATCAACTGATAGATAAACAAAATGTAGTTTATCCACACAATGGCATAGAAAGACAAGTAGTAATACATGCTACAACAGGATGGACCTTGAAAGCATATGCTCAGTCAAAGAAGCCAGCAACAAAAATCACGTATGATTCAATTTATGTGAAGTATCCAGAACAGGTAAGGTAAACATAGAGACAGAAAGTAGATTAAGCTGGGGTTGGGGTAAGGAAGAGTGGGAATGAGGAGTGACAGCTAATGTGTATGGAGTTTCTTTTTGGGGTGGTGCAAAAGATTTAACATTAGATTGTGGTGATGCTTGCACACCTTTGTGAGTATATTAAAACCCATTGAACTGTATACTTTCTATGAGTGAATTTTATGGTATGTAAAGTATATCTCAATAAAGCTATAAAAACAGAACGTCACAAAAAGGAACTATCATCTCTCCCCCATCCTTCTTCTTCTCATTGCTATCATGGTATTTGCATTTCTTTCCATCTTCCATAATCCTGGACTGCTTTCCATACACATTCTGTTTTCTCTAATACAGAGTGTCTTTCTGCCTTTCCACTTTCTCCCTCCAACCTTCATGTGTGAGAACTGGTCACTTGTTTCCTCCTTTCTGACCACCTGCGAACAGCAGGAGGGCAAGGAGGCTGAGAAGAGGCAAGGGCTAAAGCAGGAATACCAGGAAAACACCTACTGCAATAAGAAAGGTGAGAAATGACCAGATTAGCCTCGGTAGAAATAGTGGAAGTAGTTAGATTCTCCACAAAATTGAAGGTGAGGCCAATGAGATTTGCCGACAGATTGGTTATGATGTGTGAGAGAAAGAGGAGTCAAGAATGACTTTAAAGTTATTGACCTGAGTACCTGGAAAGAATGAGATTATAACTCTTTAGTAAAATGAAGAGTGTAGAGGAACAGGTTTGGGTTGAAATATCAGGAGGTCAGTTTGCGATGTTTAAGCTTGAGATGTCTCCAAGTAGAGCTGTTGGGTAGTGTGGTATAATGAATGTATCTAGTTTTTGTCCTGGGCACAGAGCTTCAGAACTTCTGAGAAGTTCCAGAGTGGTAGGAGTGTCTTGTTATGCTAATGAGGTGACTCCTGGTGGGCCCCTAGGTAACTTCAGGATGGGGGCTGGTCACCAGAAGATCCAACCTTGTGACTACAGGGTTGGGAACTCCGGCGCCAGCCTGACCTCAGGGAAGGGGTGGTGGGTTGGAGATTGATTTTAGTCTGCTGGCCAATGATATGTAATCAACCATGCTTACATAATAAATCCCTAATGAAAACCCTGGACACTGAGGAGTTTCCTGGCTGGTGAACAGATTGATGTGCCAGGAGGGTGATGTGCCTTGACTGCATAAGGAGAGGACATAGAAGCTCTGCACTGTCCCCAAGATTGTGCCCAATGTCCATCCTTTAGAGTAAAACTAATTGTAAGCATAGCACTTTCAGTGGGTTCTATGAGACATTCTAGTGAATTATTGAACCTATGGGGATCATAGGAATCCCCAAATTTATAGCCAGTCAGTCAGTAGTGTGGTGGTCTGGAGACACTGGTGGTTAGCATCAGAATTGAATTGTATTACAGTACACCCAATGTCAGATGGTACGCTGATGTCAGACCAGGCAGGGTGGAAATGGAGTAAGTTGGTAGCTTGATATTCAGCTCTGAGGATTCAGGAGAAAAGTCAGGGCTAGAGGGAAAACACTGTGAGCTTTGAGCATATAGATAGTTTTTAAAGGCTCAAAACTGAATGAAGTTATCTAAAGAGTGAGAGTAGATAGGAAAGAGAAGACATCCGAAGTCATGCTAACAAGTGGGGAAGATGTGGAGGAACTGGTAAAGAAGACTGAGAAGTGGCCAGACAGGAAAACCAGACAAGTATGACCCTGAAGAAAATAAACTGTGTCTAACATTGCTGGTAAGTTGACAAGGCTGAGAATTTTTCATTAGACTCAACAATGTGGAGGTTATAAGAGACCAAGATCAGAGAAGCTTCAATGGAGTGATGGGTTTCGAGAAGGAATGGGAGGTGACAAACTAGGGCAACTCTTTTAAACAATTTTGTTGTAAAAAGAGGAAAAGAAATGAGGCTGTGTTTGGAGGAAGTAGTGGAATCAAGGAGGCATTAGTTTGTTTTTTAACGGGTGAAGTAGCAGTAGGTTTGCATCCTGATGGAAATGATCCAGTAGAAAGGGAAAAAATTTATAGAGAAGAAGGAACAATCACTGGAGGGGGAAAGCTGGGTAAGTAACAGGTGAGTTGGGACAGAACTTAGTACACAAATGGAGAAGATCGTCCATAGTAATCCAATGTACAGTTCCCCCACAGTAAGAGGAGAAAAATCTACAGTGCACAGATGGCAGTAAGTATGTAGGTTTGGTGTTAGGAGCTTATGGAAACTTCTCTAACTGCTGTTGTCCCAGATTGGATTCTCTAGAAACAGACACTGAGACAAAGATGTTCATTAGAGATCAACACCAATGAACAGAAGTGGAGGAAGCAGGATCAGGCAGAGGAAGAACATGAACTTGGAGGCAAGCCCAATAAGACCTTGGCCAACTCAGTGAGGTGCTACGGAGGAAGTATTGCCCTCCAAAATTGTTCTGCATTGGACTGTCCTCCAGATACCAACCTCCCCCAACCCACTCTACAGCCTAGTATAGTGGGATTCTCCTGGTTCTCTCAGTAAAAGGCTGTCATACAGGTTGGGGGCATGTTTTATGGGGCTCTGAGCCCCCAAGTGTGCTCTGAAACTGTGCCCCTTCCTGTCCACTAGGAATTGTAACTGAGTCCAGGGCAGCTTGTAATGTATATACTGATTCAGTATCTCTTACCTGTGGGAAGGGAGAAGCATATGTGGTGTGCAGAGTGCCGTTGTGGTAACCTATGTATGGGGAGAGTCAAAGGAAGATTGAGAAGATAAATGGTAGGTAGACAAAACTGAGTTGATCAATTCAGATGTCAAGAATGGGCTCAAGAATCCATGCTTTGGCCAAGATTAGGCCATTCCCAGTTCTCCACTGAAATGACCTCCTCTCGTGTGAATTTGGCTTACTGTTCATAGCCATGAACTGCTCATTAGGTCATCTGGGGGCCCTTTGATGTGGGGGAATAACTTCTGTGTGCTGTATATCTTCTGTTTGGCCCTACACATCCACTCTTCATGTCCCTCTGCCCTGCTGTCTTCCCTGGGAGGCTGACCTTTATAATTTAGCCTCTTCCTTCCCTCTTCTGGTTTGAGTAGAGTCAATAGGGAACACCATCAAAAAACCAGAAGCAGGGAGGAGAATGAGGAGATTATTTGTTCCCCTCATTCTCTGTGATGTCGCCTTGGGCTGGCTGTGTCCTTTGACAGAAGGTCACTGGTTCTGTCAAGGCAGCTCAATCTACATGACTCTCCTTCAGGTGAGACTCTCCTACGTGACTCTCCTACATGACTTTCCATCACAGCCATGCTCTTTTCTTTGTGGAGGCAAAGACTGGTTAAAGGCAATACCGTGCTTATTTAGTCCTTCCACTGGGGATAGAAAAGAAAACATCTCTTTCCTGATAGCACCAGCGAAAGTCCCAAGTCTTCTGCTCATTGGGCTGGCTTGGGTCACATGCTCATTCCTGAACCAATCATAATGACCAGGGGATGGTGTGATAGAGTTATCAAGACCCAGTTCATCTGCCCAGTTCTGTGGTGGGAGTTGGTGAAGGGCTAACCCCACTTGAAACACACAGTATGAATTCCCCATAAAAAAATAAGAGCTCTATAACCAGCAGTGGGGGAGGGGAAATGGTCTGGGAAGCAGATGTTAAAGCTACCGCAGTTTAGCACAAATGAATTCAGAGTGAAGGTGTGAATGGCAGCTTTTGAGAGTCTGCTGTGAGACCCTGTTGAGCCCACTTAGTCTGAGGGTCGTGCTGCAGCATCACAGCATTCTTTCTACACTTGATGGTCAGCCTGACAGGTGATGAGATTAGTGGGAGGGGTGTGTGTGTGTGGCAGTAGAGGGTTGTGGATTGCTTTGAAGTTTGGCCTTATCTCTGAGATGGGGAATAACTTGGAGCCTCCACCTCTGATTGGATAGCTCACAAGCAATGCTACGGACAGTATGGGATTCAGAGAGCCATGGCTAGGGAGAATCAAGTGCATCTTCAGCCATGCAAGGCAAAGCCTCAGCCCGGGAACTGGATGGCAGATGTGTGTGGGAGCCAGCAGGCAGCAGGCAGATGTGTGTGGGAGCTCATTCGCTAGCAGCCTCCACCACGGTGCCCTCTTTGGGACCTAAGCAATCTCATCACGCATGCACTCTCCTAATGCATCACGCATTCGACCTTTTTGGAGCTCTGTGTCTTGACTTTGGCTCTCCTTCAAGGACTCTTTCTCCTACCTCATTGGTTTAATTTTTGTTGTGGCAGTTCAAGTAAGAAACCCTGCTCAGTTAAGAAACCCCAAGCTCATCTCTCCTAACCCTCACCATGCTGGCCCCACTATGGAGTGGGGTGTCCCCTTCTTGCCTGGCTCTATCGGAGCAGGACAATCATTTCTGGTTATTACAGCCACCTTGTGAAGAAAAGAGGACTCTTTATGGCTCTGAGGTAGTTCATTCTGCCAGTATGTTCTCGAATTGTCCTGCTAAATAAGCATTCTTGCAGAGCTATGAAGGATATTGTTTTCCCAGCTGTCTCCCACTTGCTCCATCAAATTCTCAGTATCCCTTCACAGGGAAGCTATGAAGTGAAGATGTGCCAGGGTCTGTAGGTCAAGAGTTAATGAGTCCCCGACCCTCCAGGAAAAAGAGTATCTAATGTTCAGAGGCCAGGACAAGATAGGACCAGGTTGCAGTTGGCCTGTGTATGGGGGCTGTTAGCAAGAAAATAGCCATGGGCCAAGAAGAAGGCCATTTCTTCAATCAGTAAGACCTGTTGTGCCAGAAGGTGATAAGCAGTAAGCCAAGCACTAACCATGAGACTAGAGACAAGAGACACAGATATAGAGAAATGAATGAGCAAAGTTGGGTCAGTCACAGAGAAGGCAAAGATGTGACCAAGTGTAAACATGGACTAAGGTCAGGCAATTAGAAATACTGTGGACACCAGGCTTTTAGAAGAATTTATATTTAGCTGTCATATCTCCATCAGGTAGGTTTTAAAGGAGCAGGCCCCACCAGAAGCAAGATTGTCTGTAGACACCTAAAGTGATGATCATACCCGACCAGCTTAGGCTAGAACCAAAACTTCTAGGGCCATGTCAACTACCTTTGGGGCCAAACTGAAGAGCCCAAGGGGGTCAGATGAGTGTAGTCTGTTGGCCTCCATCAGAAGAGTCAACAAACAATCAGGAAGTGAGTGTTCAGGAGAGGGTAGTTAGGTAACAATACATTTGGACATCGGAGAATTGGTTAAGGTGAACTCCTGAAGGCTGAGAGGTCCCTGGAAGCACACGATGCTAGGAGGACAGAGGTAGAAATGATCTCAATAGGTGGCAGAATTTGTAGTTCCCAGATAAGACACTAGCCTAGGATAGGATATGACAGGCTTAAATGCTTGGTCCTAGCCTCAGCACTTTTTCTGCCTGAGGCCTTTGGTTCTCCGGGGACCAAAACCATGGTGTTGGAGCAGCAGACATTTTCCAGATGCTCAAAGACTATAAAAATATGTGAGGGTGAGGGTTAGAAAGGGTAGGGAGTGAATGGGGCCCTCTAGGGAGAGAACTAAGCTTCAAAGAGGACTTCAGCGATTAGAAACCCTTCAAGTAGATCAGTTGAATTCTGCAGGGCTTAGTTCCTTCCCTCTCCTAAAAAAAAAAAAAAAAAAAAGGAATATATAGAGATAAGAGGAATAGCAGGCAGAGCAAATGGAGCTAACCAAGTTAATTTCTAAGACCAGGCATGAGAATCCATGCTGTGGCTAAGACAAGAACCATCTCCAATCTTCCACTGAAATGGAATACTCTGGTATGCATTTGGTTTGTTGGCCCTGAACTACTCCTGGGCCAACCATGATCATCTGGAGGCACTCTGGAATGACCCAAAAGGCCAGATGTTGGAGGGCCAAGGGGACTGTAGTTTGTCAGTCTTTCTCCAAACTTCCATGCCATGTAGATGTGGTCACACACCTCTCACCAGCTCAGCTTTGCTCAGGCTGTGTTGACTCTATTTTCTAAAGAGAGCTGCCATAAGAACTCCCATTTTATTGAGATGCAATTCAATACCATATAATCCACCTATTTGAAGAATACGGCAATACTGGGCACCTGGGTTGCTCAGTGGGTTAAGCATCCAACTCTTGATTTTGGCTCAGGTCATTATCTCAAGTTGTGAGATTGAGCCCCACTGGGTATGGAGCCTGCTTAAGATTCTCTTTGTCTTTCTCCCTCTGCCCTTGCCCCCACTTCCTCTCTAAAAAAAAAAAAAAAAGAATTAAAGTGTACAGTAGTTTTAATACATTCAGAATTGTACAACCATCACTGCAATCAATCTTAGAACATTTATCATCCCCTCCCAAAAAATCCCCACTTATCCAGAAATCATCTCTTCCCCCCACCCAGCCCTAAGCAACCACTAATCTAATTTCTGTCTCTATAGATTTGCCTACACTGGACATTTCATATAAGTGGAATCACAATATGTGCTTTTTAATGACTGGCTTCTTTCACTCTGCATGATATTTTCAAAGTTCATCCATGTTGGTACAAGTATCAGAACTTCATCTCTTTTTATGTCCAAATAATATTCCATACGAATATACTATATTTTATTCATCCATTCATCAGCTCATGGACATTTTAGTTGTTTCCATGTTTTTGCTATTATGAGTAATGCTGCTGTGAATATTCTTGTACAAGTTTTTGTGTAAACAACTTTTTCATATTCTTGGGTATATACAGAAGAGTGGAATCGCTGAGTTATATGGTTACTCTTTATTTTAACCTTTTGAGGAAATGCCAGACTGTTTTCCAAAGCAGATGTACCATTTGCATGCCCATGAGCACTGTATTAAGGGTTCCAGCTTCTTCACATCCTCATCAACACTTTTTATTATCTGTTTTTTTCTATTACAGCCATCCTAATGGATGCAAAGTGTTATCTCATTGAGATATTGCATTTCTCTGATGACTAATGACATTGAACATTCATATAGGTAATTTGTGTATCTTCTTTGGAGAAATGTCTATTCAGATTCTTTCCCATTTTTAAAAAATATTTTATTATTTATTTATTTGAGAAAGAAGGAGAGAGAGCATGCAAACAAGTAGAGGGAGGAACAGAGGGAAAGGGAGAGAGAATCTTAAGCAGACTCCTCACTGAGCATGGAGCCTCATGCCGAGCTGGATGAGGCACTCAGTCTCACGACCCTGAGATCATGACCTGAGCTGAAATCAAGAGTTGGATGCTTAACTGACTGAGCCACCCAAGAGCCCCTCTGCCAATTTTTAATTGGCTATGTATTTATTATTGAGTTGTAAGTGTTCTTTATATATTCTAAATACAAATCTTTTATCAAATATATGATTTGAAAATATTTTCTCCCATTCAGTCACTTGTTTTTTTCACTTTCTTAATGGTCCTTTGCAGCATAAGAATTTTTAATTTTGATGAAGACTAATTTATTTTTTCTTTTGTTGTTTGTGCCTTTGAGGTTGTATTTAAGAAACCCATTGCTTAATCCTAGGCCATGAAGATTTATGCCTATATTTGCTTCTAAGAGTATCATAGTTTTAGCTCTGACACCTAGGTTTTGATCCATTTTCAGTTAATTTTTATATATGGTGTGAGGTAAGGATCCAACTTTATTCTTTTACATTTAGATATCCAGTTTTCCTAGTATCATTTGTTGAAAAGATTATTTTATCTTTCCATCATTGGATTGTCTTGACATCCCTGTCAAAAGCCAATGACCAAAAATGTATGGGTTTATTTCTAGACTCTCAATTCTATTCCACTGAAAGTTTATCCTTATGCCAGTACCACACTGTCTTGATTACTGTAGCTTTATGCTAAGTTTTGCAAGCAGAAACACAAGTCTTCCAACTTTGTTCTTCCTTTTCAAGATTGTTTTGGCTATTCTAGATCCTTCCAATTCCATATGTATTTTAGGATCATCTTGGCAGTTTCTGCAAAGAAGTCAGCCAAAATTTTGAAGAGATTACATAAGATCTGTAGATCAATTTGGGAAGTGTTGCCATTTAAAAAATATTCAGTCTTCTGACCCATGAACATGGGATTTCTTTCCATTTACTTAGGTCTTTAATTTCTTTCAACAATGTTTTGTAGTTTTCAGAGTGTAAGTTTCACATTGCTTTTGTTAAACGTATCCCTAAGTATTTAATTTACTCAATTTTATTTTCAGATTGTTCATTGCAAGTTTGTAGAAATACAATTGATTTTTGTGTATATTGATTTTGTAACCTGCAAACTTGTTGAACTCTTCATTAGTTCTAATAGTTTTTTTAAAGATTTATTTATTTATTTTAAAGAGGGGGGGTGATGGATGACAGAGGGAGAGGGAGAGAGGCTTAAACAGATTCCGAGCTGAGTGTGGAGCCCAAAGTGGGCCTTGATCTCAGGACCCTAAGATCGCAATCTAAGGCAAAACCAAGAGTTGGATGCTTAACTGACTGTACCACCCAGGTGCCCCCTAATAGTTTTTTAATGGATTCCTTAGGATTTTTTTTTTTAACTTTATTATTCCTCAGGACACCCTGTTAATGTCAAGTAGTTCATTTGATTTTCTAATTTTTTAAATTTCAATTCAATTAGTCAACATATAGTATGTCATTAGTTTCAGAGGCAGTTTTCAATAATTTATTAGTTGCATATAATACCCAGTGTTCTCATCCTTAGGATTTTTTGTATTCGGGAACATTTCATCTGCAAGTGGAGATAGTTTTACTTCTTTCTTTCCAAACTGGACTCGTTTTATTTCATTTTATTGCCTTATTGTCAATTTCCAGTTCAATAATGAATAGAAAGAGCTAGAGGGGAGATCCTTGTCTTACTCCTGTTCTTGCAGGGCAAATGTTCTTTCACCCTTAAGTATAAAGTTAGTTGTCGGTTTTTTGTAGATGTCCTTTATTAGCTTGAGGGCCTGTGTGCTTTTCTGCAATGTAATGTGTCACTACCCTATTGAGAGAAGTAGAGTCTAATTCTCCTCCCCTTGAATCTGGGCTAACTTCCTTGACTCACTTGTGGCCAGTAAAATGAGGTGGAAGTGAAACCACTTGACCTTGGTAGTGAGGTCAGCAAAGACCAAGCAGCTTCTGGCTCTTTAGAATCCTTGCTCTTCGACATGCTCACTTTTGGAACTCCGCCCTCATGCTGTGATAAGCCCAAGTGACATGGAAAGGCTCCAGTTGGCATTCCCAGCTAAGCCCAGCCT
This sequence comes from Ursus maritimus, assembly GCF_017311325.1. Taxonomy (NCBI): domain Eukaryota; kingdom Metazoa; phylum Chordata; class Mammalia; order Carnivora; family Ursidae; genus Ursus; species Ursus maritimus. Next base: position 2,384,410 of record NW_024425341.1, read on the forward strand.
TTGAGTCTTCCCAGGATAGACAGCAGACATGTAAGTGAGTGATTCCAGCCCTCAGCCATATGAGTCACTGTCAATCATTTAAATCCTCCCACTGAGGTCCCATGCATGCTGGAGCACTGTGTCTTGTCTGAATACCTGGCCCACACAATCTACAAGCATGATAAAATGGTTGTTTTACATCATAAATTTGGGGTGGTTTGTTACCCAACAACAGATTTCTAGAATAGGTCTCAAGCCTTCAAAAGCAAGCCCTTTCAGAGTGTTCTTTTCATCAGTGGATGGGTGTTGGGGATCTAAACCTGCAGTACAGTGGGCTGCGGGCTCTGGGTGAGAAAGGGGATGAAATTGCAAGTTTCTCAGAAACTTTCTGTAAGCAATCCAGCTGCAACATCAGCCTCTCATCCAGGTAGCCTCTTGGGGGTGAAGCCCAGCCTTGAACCTCAGCCTAATTGACTCTTCTTGCCAGTCTCTAGTTTCCAAAACTCGGCACTGTTCTCCCCAAGTTCTAGTTGATTCCTGCATTATACTGGACTGTCCTCAATTGGAACTACTGCCCAGGACTTTGTCCTGGCCCTGGATCATTGTAGACGTTTAATACATCTTTTATAAGTGAATGAACCATGACTTGGAGGCTGAGGATGGCTATATCCTTTCTGTCCCAGAACCCTTATGCATCAGGACTTGAGTCTTCTGGATCAGATTTGAGTTTGCCATCCCTTGAACTTCATGATTTGAGTAACCGTTTTTATAGAATTTCTTCCCTGGCAAACCTCAGTTTTTACTTTTAAGGCCTTCAGTTGTTTGGATGAAGCTCATGGACATTATGGAGAATAATCTCCTTTACATAAAGTCAATTGATTGTAGATGAGAACTTCATCTACAAAATACCCTTACAGCAAAACCTAGATCAGAATTTGATTAAATAAGTGGGTTCTATAGGCTAGCTAATTTGACACATAAAACTAACCATCGCAGACACGGGCATCTTTAGGGGGGGCCATTGTTCTGCCTACCACCAGTGAGAATAGTGAAAATGACAGGAATGGCCATTCTCTTTTCTGAGAATCTGAGGCAGGACCTCAGGACGGGAGGGCCTTGCACAAAGTCCTGATAATAATTGATATGAGAAAACACTCAGATAATTCCAGAGATGAAAATTCCTGATGTGGGGCAAAGCAATATGTTCAGCTTACATTTTTGGGGGGCTGGAAAAGGGGTTTCCAAGAGGCACTGTGGTGGGTTTCCAAAAGGGGCTGTCAAATAAAAGAGGGTAGTAGGGTAACAAGGGTTTGTGCCCTTGGCTCTCGTAAAGAGATCTGTGCCCAGGAATTAGGGGGTGACAGGGCTCAGAATGAGAAAATTAAAGTTATCATGAGCAGGCTGGAAAGAATCCCTGAAGGTAGAAGTTGAAATCTTCTCTAGCTAGAAGGAAGGACCGTGGGAAGAAAGAAGACTTCTGGTAGAATAAAAAGAACTCCCAGCAGCTTCCAAAAGTAATGCAAAGACTGGCATCCTAGAAATGCCTGGAGGTTTGAACATAGAAGTGAAAGCAAGTCAAGGTTTCGCATGCTCATTTAGAAAAAGAATCAATGGGTTTTTTTCAAACTGGGCCTGTCTCATGTTCAAGTCTAGCCACTTACCTTTAGGTATGGGTCCTAAAGTACTTTCCATTCATTAAAGCTATCTGCGGCCACTCGGTCCCATAATCACATGTGGGATTTTATGAGAGATTGCACAGATTAAGGTGCTGCGTGAAGGGCTGAAATAAATGCACCCGAGGGGATGTTCCGGGTCTTCAAAAGGGCCCTGCGGGCGGTAGCTCAAGACGGAAGGTAAATCATGGAGGTGGCAATGAATGGATTGAAAGGCATGTGGCCACGGTCCCCATGCACCACTCCATGGAGTTTCAAAGTGCATCCACATGTGTGAGTGTTGGCTTTCTGTGCACGAGGAGCCATGCCTCTTGGAACGTGGTTTCACAGGTTGAGTTGCTTTTGTCGAGTCCCTTGAAGCTTGCTGTGCTTAACTCTGAGACATCTACTAGGCCCACAGAGTAGCTGGCCTGCACGTGCACGCACATCCACCCATCTGCCTGCCTGGTGCCATCATCAGCTGCTAAGGAACAGGACTTGATTCACATCGGAAGGAATTCACCTGTCGTGAAGATTAGGAGTTGGATGAGAAATCCTAAATTTCATTAGATCCCCAAACAATACAATGGAAATCCAAGTAGGCAGAGTGGGGACATGATTAAGATGGGGAGATCGTGTGTCGGGTTCTTACATTGGCTTAATTTTCTGTTCACCCAAAGGAATTATCTGCCAGCAGAATGAAGAGTCATAGCAAACCCACCCATGACCTTGCCCACAAATGGTGCAGCTCAGCAGGACAAAACTGCACCTGGGGTCGAATGATGGAATTTGCAGCCTTGTCAGTGAGAGTCAAGAGTATCTGCTCTTCAGAAGACAGCAGATGGGTGGGCATGTTGGGCTCCCGGAGGCCAGAGAGAATGTCACACAGGATTTCTTCCTGCCTTTTCCTTGCTCTCCTGTCCCACATCACATGACCCAGGCAGGCTAACTCCTAAATGTTTCTCTGTCTTTCCTCTCTATTCCCACCACCAAGCATCAGCCATTTCTCTCCTGCTATCGCAAACATTGCCTTAACGGATCTCTTGGTCTCCATTCACAGCCCACTCTAATTAATCTTCCACAATCCCGTCAGCATGGATCAATTCACTCTCCTCCCTTAAATCTTTCAATCAAACCCTGCTGGGTATCCACAGCGAAATCTAAACTTTTCTTTTTACCCCCAAAAACTATTTTTTAAAAAGATTTTACTTATTTGAGAGCGAGTGAGAGAGAGAGCACGAGCAGAGGGAAGAAGCAGAGGGAGAGGGAGAAACCAGCTCCCCGCTGAGCAGGGAGCCCAATGCGGCACTCGATCCCAGGACCCTGGGATCATGACCTGAGCCAGAGGCAGACGCTTAACCAACTAAGCCACCCAGGTGCCCCAGGTTATTCAAGAGTTTGTATTTTGTTTGTTCGTTTTTTGTTTGTTTGTTTGTTTGTTTGTTTTCTTCCTGGGGCACCTGGGTGGCTCAGTTGGTTAAGTGTCTGCCTTCGGCTCAGGTCACGATCCCAGGGTCCTGGGATCGAGTCCTGTATAGGGCTCCCTGCTGAGCCGGGAGCCTGTTTCTCTCTCTCCCTCTGCTCCTCCTCCCTGCTCTTTCTCTCTCTCTCTTAAATAGATAAATAATATCTTTTTAAAAAAGAATTTTTTTCCTGGTTATATATGCTTATTATAAAAACTAGGGAATATAGATAAGCACAAAGAAAGTGGAAATTCACCCACAATTACATCATCCAAAGATGGCAACTGCAAATATTTTGTTATGTAATATGAATGTTCTCTGGAAACAATTTAGACCACTTAAACATGAATGTGGAAATTACAATGGCTCTTAGACTCCATCGCACAATTGTAGAGTGTGGATCTCCACCCTTGCCTCAAGGCTCCCTCCATTATTTCTGAGGGGCCTGAGGTATGTCTTGCATGGGCTCAGGAGCAGGTCAGCCTGTGATCTTCCTCCTCATGGAGATTCTGCAGCATTCCAGCTCTTAAGGAAGTTGCTTCAGCTACTGGTGTCCTCCATGAGAACACTGTCTCCTGGTCCTTCTCCTCACGACGGGCCCCACTGCGCCTGTGCGCTGACCCAGAGCAGAGAGAATACTCGTTCCCCATCCCCTGGGGTGACCAGTCACTGGATCTTGAAGACGCATTACCTGTATACAGAGTCTCAAAGTCTATCCAGAAGGAATAGACACCACACCATCCCCTCATTTCCTTCATCTCTAAGCTCCTCCTGTGCCAACAAACAGGAGGAGAAACCCCAATAACTACAAGAACGTCTTCCTCTCTCAGGGAGAAGAAACAACACAAAATGTCCCCAGTATGTAAGAGCAAGCATCTAGGTTGTGCTTTCTGTGTGCCCGGCACGACTGTAAGCCGTTTCTCCATACTAGTTCCTTCACTCCACACAATCCTGTAAGACTGGTATTACGTATGTACCTTCATTTTACAGATGAAAAAATTGAGGCATAGAAAGGTTAAGTAACTCGTCCGAGGGCTCGCAGTTCGTCAGTCTCAGAGCTGGGACCTGAGCCCGGGCATATTGTCTCGAGCGTCTGTGATCTTCGGGGTCTTGTCTACTGGTTCCGAATACAGCAATCCAGTCTGACATTTACTAGCTACCGTGTTAGAGATGTATATCCTTCTAGCTTCTTCTCAGGGCATATATACACACCCATAAGTACAAACTTCTCAACATTGCACCAAGGCTGACACGACCCCAACTCCCTGCACAGCCTCTTTTGTCCCATGCCTTCCCATTCACCCCAACAATTAGCCACTCTGAACCGTGGAGCCTTCCCAAAGCTCTTGCCAGCCCTTCTGCCTCTGCGGATAGCTGCTCTCCTTGCCTCCTGTATTGCTGGTGGATCCTGCCTCGTTGTCCCGGTCCTCCTCCAGGTGCTCTGTGATCTTAGGCCTTCCCTGGCTTCTCCAGACAGTTGGATGCTCCCTCCCTACTCCCATGCCCCCAACACCTCTCTGTGAGAGGCTCTACACATGGTATTAGAGTTCTTTGCGTGCATGTCTGATTTCCGTGGAGCTCGGAGCTCCTGGAGGGCAAGTACTTTGTTTCATTACCACATCCCTAGTGTCTAGGATAGCCTTACTTAACTCATTTTAAGAAACTCATTAACTTTTACAAATGAATGTTTATTGTATTTTTCAACAGTTGCTGGGAAAGCTGATTTCATTGCTTTTCCTAGTCTCTAACCTTCCACGTAGGCCTTTTTCTTTTCTGTTAAATCTGTATAGTCTCCTTTCTCTCTCCACAATAGTTACAACCTCTGCTTCTTCCTCGTGGGTGGAATTTTGAAAAATGATGATAGGACATTATAAATAGCCCTAAAAACACAAGTGGCAAGACACCTTGATTGAAAAACAGTGCCCAATTCCATTGTACCCTTCCGGAAGGAGGAATAAGTTCCACCTTTTATGGAACATTAAAGCTATTTTTTTTTTTATTAGAGAGAGAGAGGGAGAAAGAAAGAGCACGAGCAGGGGGACGGGCAGAGGGAAAGGGAGAAGCAGGCTCCTCCCTGAGCAGGGAGCCTGATGCGGGGCTCAATCCCAGGACCCTGAGATTATGACCTGAGCCGAAGGCAGACGCTTAACCCACTGAGCCACCCAGGCACCCCTAAAGTTAGTTTTAAATCTTCATTGTTTTGAGGTTGGGGCCTTTGGACCTGCAGTATCTTTTAAGTCCTACTGCACAAGCAACATCACAGAAACACTTCCGGCTAGAGCCAAAGAAGCGTTGCATCAAAATCGCAAATCTCTGGGATTTTGGTCAAGAGAGAGGCATTTTTTTTACAGCAGTCCTTTATTCGCCTCCTTGTTTGAGTGAGAGCCAGGTGATTGCCTTACACATTTTTGTCATTAAATAATTCCAGTTCATTTCACCTTTAGAACCCTATATTCTTCCTTACGTGTGTTGTTTCTCCTGGTCTGCATCCCTCTCGGGCGCCGTAGACGTGTATGTGTCAGCTCCTGTGGGAGCTGCCCGTCAGGGTCTTTCCTGCTGGAGAACACGGGGGAGACGCCCCAGGGGGTTCACATGTACGAAACGGTTATTCATGTCAGCAACAGCTCCTCACTCTTCAGTACTGCTCACGAGCAGCAATACAAAGCAGGGTTCAACGTGCGACACCAAGAGCAGCCGGAGGCCTCCTGGCTCGGGCACAGCAAGATCTAACGAGTAACTCCTCCAAACCAGAGGGTACTCTCGATTCACAGATATCTAGACCTGGAGTGGTCTCGTGGGCTCTAAATCTAAATACGAGATTCTACGCTACACGATAATGACCAAAGTTCTTTGGCTTCGTTTGGCTTTGTACTGAAACTTTACGCAACCTGGCATGCATCGTCTTGACACCCTTCCCTCCCACACACCTTCTTATCGCACCTTCGCTTCAGCAAGACCCAGGGGGTGATGTTGCCCATACGTCTGCCATCCCCCATCCTGGAGCTCTGCTCCCAGCCTCCCTGCTCTCTGGAATGTCTTTCTCCCCTGGGCATCCAGTTCCTACTTAAAAGTCATTGTCTGAATTAATTGATATTTTCTGCTCTGACATCTTTGCCACCCCTTGTCCTTCCTTGTTAAACCAAAACAATAAAAACCTGCCCACTTTATACCACACACGAATGTGCTCATGGCTACCATTTACTGAGTGTTTGTTTTGTGCCAGACACTGGAGGAATATACACCATCTAATTAATGACACAAAACCCTAAAAAGTAAGTATATTTATTTTACATCTGAGAAAACTGAGGCGCAGAGAGATCGAATGATTCCCCGGGGTCGCAAAATGAGTGAATATTAGAGCTGAAACTGGGTCCCAGGACTAACTCAAAGCCCACACTTTATTTTTCTATCATTTTTATGTGTGATACAGAAGTCAACGTCTGTAAAATAAATTTTTGAATGTGGAAATGTAATGTTTGATTTGTCTTTTTGACTTGTAAAGATTAAAGACATTCTTTGCAGAAAAGTTGCTCAAATGACCACCTGTAACTGGATCTGAGGTTTTCCCTCTATGGACACATCTCTTCTTTGACCTCCAGTTAGAAGTGTATCCATTGTATTGGGGTGAGGCTGCTCCCAGACTCTCTCGGTGGACACAGCTAGGGAACGTATGTATGTATTATACGCATGTGCATATATTCCATACCCACATTCATTTTATTATCCTTCTCTCTATATATTGAGTTCTCATCAATACCTCTAATTTATCCAATTTTTTTCCTTTCCACTTTGTAATTCCCATTCCTGATCATGAGAAAGCTGATACCCATTTTCCTCAATGTATTTACTTTGGGACCCCCCCCACCCCGTGTTAACCTGTCTACTGTTACTAAATGCCCCGCCATGTGCAGGTCTCTCTTGCCCGGCCAGCACCATGCATGCCCCAGGCCAGCTCCAGCACCTCCATGGGTACCTACCTCCCACTAACTGTTTTTGGACCGAATGGTTCAGAAGGCAAAGAAGGAAAGAAGGCCAGTCAATGTCTCTACTTAACTTTTTAAGCATCTGCAATACAGTTGTAATACTCATTTCATGTCCTCATCTGCGGATTCTGGCATCTACGTCAGTCCTCCAGCAGTTTTGATTGATTTATCTCCGTATTATGGGTCATATTTTCCTTCTCCTCTGCGTGATTGGTGATGTTTTTTTATTGAATGTCTGACATCATAAATTTTACCTTATTAGGTGCTAGATATTTTTGTATTATTGTAAACATTCTTGACCTTTGTTCTAGAATGTGGTTAGGTTGTTGGACACAGTTCGATCCTTTTTGGGTCTTTTTTCTATGATTATTTATCTATTTAGTCAGCTGAGGACTCAGGGAGGACCCTCTGCACATCCATGGCCGTCTCTCTGTGTAGCTCTCTCTTCTTGGGTAACTCTTGGCCCCTCCACCCGACCCAGGAACCTCCTGGGCTCTGGCAGGTGCTGCCCCCCCCCAATTCCCGTGCCAAGCCTGGGAACTCTCTCGAGGCAGTGACCTGAGGCGATTGCAGCGCTCACCTCACTTGTTCCCACTCTCGCAAGAATCTCTGTCTGTTGTCTAATGTCCAGTGTCCCGAAAACCACGTTTTGTGTGTTTTGTCTGTTTCGGTTGGTGCTCTCGTTTCGGGCAGAAAGGTAAGTCTGGTCCCTGTTATTCCTGGGTGGGTGGAAATAATAACAGCAGTGCATATTTCAGATGAGAAACATGGGTTTAGTTCTTAAACTCTCAACTTTCAATATGTTTCTCAATTCAGATTCAATGCCAACGACTGGTAGGCGAAAGGTCCCCTAATGTTTCAAAGTTACGAGATTAAGAAATGATCCTAAGAGATAAGAAAAGAACCTTGGGTCTTGGCTAAAAAGTAGTGGTTAGGAATACTCCTGACTCTGTTTCTGAAAATCAGTGAAACTTACTTTTTAAAAACGCTTAGTGATTCTTATTGAATGTCTACAGTGTACCTACAATTATGTTCAAGCATTTGGGGAGTACACAGTCCTACCCTTGAATGACTTGCAGCTTCTCAGGGCGAAAAAAACATGTACACATGTAAAATGAGATCGCAGGGCAGTAGTGTTCATGTTGGGATGACTGAGACAATGGGTGATAAAGTACCATGTGCCAGAATTTATCTTCTTCCTAATAACTGACATTTTTAGAGTGTTCTTGTACTTTTTAAAAATTTTTTTTTTAAATCCAGGACAACTATAAAACACTTCCACTCAAATAGATTAACATTCTCATCTTGTCTCGTTCGTTTGCCAAGCACAGAAAATTTACATGCTGTGGCAGATACAGTAGACTGAATCTCTCGATACTTATTTCGACCTCCTTCCAGGGAGCCTCCTCGTATTGCAAAAAGGGAAAGGCTAACATGGCCCTCCCCACACTCCCTTGCAGCTTGCGGTCTGGTGTGATTTAAGTTCCATCCATCAGATGCCTTCATGGGAGAACTGAATGTGAGCCGGAGTTAAGAAGGCAGAGGCTTTGGTTTGACCAGTAGGGGTCGAACGCTAGCAGCAGTGGGCAAGGCTTTGGAGCGGACTCTTCCGGTGGTGTTCCTGATCCACAGATCACAGCCGTGGCAGAAGAGCCTGGAAGCAATAATACGACAGTAGCTTCCTGAACTCCTGACTCAGATAAGATTATGGTGTCTTAAAGGAGCGGTTCTCAACCAGGGGCTATTCTGTGCCCAAGGGCCATTTAAGAAAGTCTGGAGACATTTCAGATTGTCGAGACAGAGGGCGTCCATCAGCATAGCATCCAAGTGGGTAGAAGCCACGGATGCTGTTTGACAATCTGCAATGTGCAGGACAGCCCCTTCAACAAAGACTTATCCTACCCCAAATGTCAACGATGGCTGTCCTGGAGCCTGAGTTCTGGATGGTGGCATTCCGATTCCCAAAGCTCTCGATCAAAGCACAGGCGCTATTCCCTCAGAGGATAACTTTATGTGCTTTTACTTTTCTGCTGAATTTGTTCCCAAGCCATACGTTTTTGTTTCTCCACTTTCTTCTGGGATCTTTTTCTTCCGTGCAACCTCCTCTTCTGGTTTAGGAACAATCTGGTCTTCTCAGCAGGGAGCATCTCAGTGTGGCAGGAGGCGCTCGGGGAGGGGCTAAGCCAACCAGGAGCTCTGCCAGCCCAGCAGTGCATCCTGGGGCCTTGTTCCCTCGGATGAGCTCAATGGCCAGAGAATCTGCATCTAAATCTTTACATTCAGTGTGAGTCTCTGCATTTTTATGTACGTGCAATAAGAATTCGGCATTCTTTTTGGGCCCACTGACTCTGCCCAGACCCGCTGTTTGGCCTGGGCGCACCTACCAGCCCCATCATCGTAGCCATGGAATGACTCACGTGTCTTCTGTAAAGTGATGTCTTTCAGAGATTTGGGGACTTCGCAGATCTGCATATCCCTGATGGCCTGGGCAGTTTCCCCGGTGTTCTTGAAGTGAACGCGAAGATTTGAACCTCTTGATTTGCATAATTTGAGTGAGCAGTGAAGCATTTTCAGACATCACCTCAGGCTGCTTTTGGGGGAAAAAAGAGAGGGTCACATCTACAGAGTCATTCTGAGAATTATCCCTGAAGTCCAATCTAAAGCCTGCTTTTCCAACCTCTCAAAAAATCGTGTAAGCACCCAATTCCTTAAATTAAATTCCTTTCCTGCTTAAGATACCCAGAGCAGTTTCCAATGTGCTATATTGAACCATGGTGCATATGCTATTGCATGAACTGATCCCCATATGATACCCCCACTGGAAAAAATGTATAAAATGTAATATTGTGCTAACAAACTGAGAAGTGTTACGCTCCTGCATAGTTGTTTGTCTCTCTCCTTTTTTTTTTACCCAAGATGTCTGTTGATGTGTCTATAGAATCACGGGTAATATGCTTGCTCGCAGGATTTTAAGATACAGCAGAGTAAAGATGTGCCAAAAGTAATAAGAAAACGGAGCGGGCCTTTCATGATGTATCAGGATGTAAATACCAGCAAGTCATCTTATTTTATTTTATTTTTAGATTTACTTTTATTTATTTGAGAGAGACAGAGAGCAGGGGGAGGGGCAGAGGGAGACGGCAGACTCCCTGCTGAGCACAGAGCCCTACTTGGGGGTTTGATCCCATGACCCTGAGATCATGACCCGAGCCAAAATCAAGAGTCAGATGCGCGACTGACTGAGCCACCCAGGTGCCCGGGCAGCAAGTCGTTTTAAAAACATAAGCAAACAAACCAGAAGTCACTGTGGGCTGGACGGGGCGTGAAAGGCTTCATGGGGGCAGCGTGGCACAAGGGGGAGAGCGTGGCCTCTGATCCAGAGCAAGTAGAGCGGGTGTTGGGGCTCAAATTCTGGCTCCGCGGCAACGTTGGTTAACTTCATCTGTACGTCGTCAATGGGTAGTAGTCCTTCTGTCCCAGGGATGCCGTGCAGGTTGAAGCAAGAAACGTATGCATGGCAGTTAACTCATGCTTATGCGTGGTCACGTCATTTCGGTGCTTAAGTCAGATAAAAGTGAAGGCGGAAGTTCAGTTGGGCGGCGGGGGTACTGTGACCTGACTGAAGGCACCTCTGAGGTGGGTGCAGGAATGGCACTGCTAGACCACAGGAAGGACGTTGGCTCTACGGCCAGGCCGGCTGCGTGCTGAGGACCAGAGGCACGGAATGTGTGAGGTAGGCTGAGAGTCCTGAAGATCGTCCGGAACCAGGTTGGGCTTTCACCTGTAAACCTTCGGGACCCTGCTGGAGGCTGTGCGACAGACGGGTGACGTGGAGAAAGTGATGTTTGGGAAAAGCATTCTGAGGGTGACTTTTTTTGTTGCCCTTCCACACCTTTATGCCAACCTGACACGCCCATGAATCACTTGCCAACTGGCTCTTAAAAGGACGCTTTAAACACGTACATGTATTCGTGGCGACCATCTTGCCTTTCTCTATTCTGAAATACAGCTTCAGGGGTCCCTACAGTTGGGGAAGGAACTTTGGAAAGTGATTAATCAATGTTGGTCTTAAAAAATCATCGTTATTCTACAAAGTTCTATTGTAGTTTAAAAAGCACTGGTGTCCCTTGACTGATTTCTTTTCCTTTCTTTCTTTCTTTCCCTCTTCCTTCCTTCCTTC
>NW_024425341.1:2396187-2416947 GCF_017311325.1 Ursus maritimus
TTCTTTCTTTCTTTCTCTCCCCCTTCCTTTCTCTTTCTTTCTTCCTTTCTTTTTTAAGAAACAAACTCTTTTTTAAAAATATTTTTATTTATTTATTTATTTATTTATTTATTTATTAGAGAGAGAGAGAGCATGAGAGGGAAGAGGGTCAGAGGGAGAAGCAGACTTCCTGCTGAACAGGGAGCCCAATGTGGGACTTGATCCTGGGACTCCGGGATTATGACCTGAGCCGAAGGCAGTCTCTTAACCACCTGAGCCACCCAGGTGTCTCTTCTTTTTTTTTTTTTTTAATGTCTCAGCGATATCTTTATAGGTCCTGGATGCTCCCTGGTCACCGGGGGTCTTTTAAACATTCATTAGTGTCCTTAGACAACATCTTCCACCGTCACCCATCTGATGTCACATCCATAACAGGCACCCCATGATGAACTAACCATGAGCTGTGGTTTCTTTCTTACTGATGAAAAAAAGTATCTTAGGCTTAATTAAAAATAGGATCATCTTAAATTTCTTTTACTTATCTGAACTAGTCAGTGGCATTTGGAAATGAGGATGCTAGAAATACCTAGAAAATAAACAGCAGCGTTCTTTGTAAGGGGATAGGAGGGAAGGAAAAGTCAAGGACAATTCCGGGATTTCTGGCCTGGGTGGCTGGATTGATGGCCTCATTGATTGAGACAAGGAAGAAGGAGGAGCAGTCAGAGCCAGCGACATAATTTACAGGGCTCACAGCAGAATGAAATTGCAGGGCCCCTAAAGGTCAAAATGTCAAAATTTTAATTTATATTTGAAAACCCAGTGAATAAAATTATGGACTTAAATATAAGCTTATAATACTCTGTATAAAAATTGAATAATGTGTGTGCGTGTGTGTGTGTGTAAACTTTAATACCAGGAACCAATAATGCCACAGGCAGGTCTGAGACTCCAGGCGGTGGTTAACGTCTGAGCCAACCACCAGGCTGGGTGTCAATGGACTTGCTACCCTGCCCTGTGTTGGACCAAATAGACTTTATAATGGTAACACTAGTAGTGACCTTCAGTTCATTTTTTTCTTTCTTCTTTTTGCTTAATCGTCTTAAGGACTTTGCTTCCTAGGTATGTGTTTGTTGTCATCTGGACCTGATTCGCTACTCAAATATTATCATTTCAAGAAAGTAAATAGACATAACTCTCAACTTAGTGTCTTAGTGTCAAAATGCAGGAAAACTCTTTTTCCTTTCTTTCACTCTCTCAACTTGTCATGGTGAGCTTTATTTCACATGTAACGTCACAGTCTCTTAGGTACAGGGACACACACAGGGTGGTTGCAGGCTCTCACAGACTCCTGGGGCCCTCACCTCGAGATGGAGCACAGAGCAGCCGGGTTAGGCCAAACAGCCCTGGAACCCAAGCCAGTCATCTCCCTTTTTCATGAGGCCACAGTCCCAACCCCCAGCAGATGGGTGACCCCCAGGAATTTTGTTACTTCTGGACCAGGATGCACTAGCTGCCCGGCTAGGGATGGGCAAGCAGTTTGCCTGCCAAGTTCCCCCTGAATGTGCCACAGCCCTGTCAACCTGGGGTAGCGACAGCCATTGCTAATGCCCTGTCCCGAGACACCACAGTGTGAGTATGTCCAATCCTCCGTGCATCCAGGCCAAGGGTCCCACTACTGGGGACAGAAGGTGGCAGCAGTCACAGGAGCTGGGGAGGAGCAAGAGCCTAAGAACCTACTCCAGGGATGCAGGGAGCTAGTGGGAGGCAGGAGAGGACAAGCCACCCCACGTGCTCCACTGTCGCATAGGACTCCACTTACAAAGCACACATCCAGGGGTGCCTGGGTGGTGCAGTCGGCTAAGCGTCGGACTCTTGATTTCGGCTCAGGTTGTGATCTCAGAGTCATGATCTTAGGGTTGCGAGATCGAGCCCTGTGTCCGGCTGGCACTCAGCGTGGAGTCTGCTTCAAATTCTCTCTCCTCTCCCTCTGCCCCCCAGCACATGCTCTCTCTCTAAAATAAATAAATAGATCTTTTTTAAAAACCCCAAAATTCAAAGATAAAGTTATTAAAAATTTCAGAACAACTAACGCAGAGCATTAAACTCCAAGCACGGGCCCTGCTGAGTTTGAGGCCCTGTGGGACTGTACTAGTTGCAGAGCTGTTGTTATGGACTCAGTGTTTTTGTCCACTCCCCCCCCCATCATTTATTGGTGCTCTAACCCCCAATGTGACTGTATTTGGAGATAGGGCGTTTAGGAGATAATTAAGGTTAAGTGAGGTCATAGGGTGGGGCCCGAATCCAGGCCTTAGAAGAAGAAAACAGGCTTGGGAAAGGTCATGTGAGCACCCGGCGAGAAGGCAGCCGACCGTCAGCCCGGTACACAGCTCACCAGAACCCAGCCCTTGGCACCCTGATCTCAGACTCCCAGCTTCCAGAACTGTGAGAAAATAAATTTCTGTTGTTGAAGCCACCCAGTCTGTGGCCTTTTGTTAGGGCAGTCTGGGATGACTAATACACCTGCAAAGCCGGACCTGGGAGCAGGTTGTTTGAGAAAGATCATGAATTCCGTTATGGACCTATTGAGTTCTAAGGGACCAAAGTGATATCAGGCTGGCAGTCTCTCATTTATGGACTTACAGATCCAGCAGCCAAGAGCAAGGCTAGAAATACCAGTTTGGGAGTCACTAGCACATAAACAGCAATTAGATCCCTGGGAGTGGCTGAGATCACCCAAACACAGCGCCAGGGTGAGAAGAGGGTGAAGTTAAAACCAAGGTGCGTGTGCCAACATTTAGAAGGTGGCCAGAGGTGGGCGGATCACAGAGAAGACAGTAGCAGAGAAGGACAGATCAGAAAAAAGGAAGGAAATTCAAGCGTAGCGTCCGGTATTTTGGAAGTGAAAGAAAGGTTAGAAATCGATGAGCTTGTCAAATGCTATTAAGAATTCAAGTGAGAAGAAGATTGGAAAGTGTGTGGTGGGTCTAGCCATGAGGAGGTCTCTGGGAACAACTGGGTTTGAGGATTGAAATGTGAAGCTAAATGGGGAGAAGTTGAGGATGGGAAGAAATGCAATGAAGACTGGGGTCAAACTGGCTGCATCTTGACACAGACTCCTGGGCTCTCCAACGGATTATGATTTGGTAGATCAGGGCTGGGATCTAAGATCTTATATTTTTTAAGGTCTCTAGATGACTCTGATACCCTGCCAGATTTGGGAACTACAGATGGGATGCAAGTAACATGACTTGCATTCACATAGACCTGGGTTCCAATTCTGATTAGGTCACATTTTAGTTGTTTGAGTCAGAAAAAAAATACTTATATGTCTTTAAGTCTCAGGTATCTCATAAATAAAAAATGGGAGTGACAGTCCAACTTTGTGGCAGCCAGTGCTGTTTAGCAGTAAATATAATGAATGTAAACTCTTCTCTTAAGGAATAGCTTGGCTCTGAGGGACCGAAGAAAGGACCAATAGCTACAGGTGTACTAAGGGTCAAAGAGGGATAGTGTTTTGTTTTGTCTTGACTTTTTGTAATATGGCTGACTTTGAGCATTTCTGTAAGCTGAGAGGCAAGAGAGGGAGATGGGGGTGTGATGAGCCCAGATCTCTGAATTGATGAGACGAATTGTCTCCAAATCACAGGCGGAAGGATCAGTTTCTGAAGGGAGAATAAACTCCATGGAAAGAAGTTAGTTGGTATGGGGGTAGGAAGTTCAGGGGTTTCACTCTTAATAATCCCGATTTCCTCTATAGACTAGGAGGTGATGTCATATGCTAAGAGGGGTAGGGCTCTTGAGAAGAGTCATAGGTTTAGCAAGAATATGTCAGAAGTCTGAGGAATGGAAGAGCAAGATGATAGATAAATAGGTTTCCAAAATATATAAAGAACTTTTACAACTCAACACCAAAAACCCAAATAATCCAATAGGCAGAGGACCAGAATAGACATTTCTCCAAAGAAGACATGCAGATGGCCAAGACCAATGAAAAGATGCTCAACATCATTATTCATCAAATGCAAATTAAAACAATGAGATATCTCCTCACACCTGTCAGAGGGGCTACAAGCAAAAAGACAAGAAATAACAAGTGCTGGCAAGGATGTGGAGAAAAAGGAACCCTTGTGTAGTGTTGGTGGGAATGCAAATTGGTGCAGCCACTGGGGAAAACAGTATGGAGGTTCCCCTAAAAATTAAAAATAGAATTACCATATAATCCAGTAATTACATTATTGAGTATTTACCCAAAGAAAACAAAAACACTAATTCAAAAACATATGTGTTTATTGCAACATTATTTACAACAGCCAAGATATGGAAACAACCCAGTATCTATCGATTGATGAATGGATAAAGAAGATGTGGTATACATATACAACGGAATGTTGCTCAGCCATAAAAAAGAATGAAATCTTGCCATTTGCAACAACCTGGGTGGACCTAGAGAGTATAATGCTAAGTGAAATAAGTCAGAGAAAGACAAACACCATATAGTCTCAGTCATATGTGAAATTTAAGAACAAGACAAAGAATGAAGGGAAAAAAAGGAGATAAAAAAACCACTTTTTTAAAAAAGATTTTGTTTATTTATTTGAAAGAGAGAAAGCATGAGCAGAGGGGAGGGGCCCAGGGAAAAGCAGACTCCCCACCACTCTCTTCTAAGTAGGAAGCCTGATGCGGGGCTGGATCCCAGGACTGTGGGATCATGACCTTATCCAAAAGCAGACACTTTAGCCAATTGAGCCACCCAGGCCCTCCAAAAAAACCATACTCAAATACAGAGAACAAACTGGTGGTTGCCAGAAAGGAGGTCGGTGGGGGGATGGGTGAAATACATGAAGGGGATTAAGAGTACATTTATCTGGATGAGCACTGAGAAATGTACAGAATTGTTGAGTCATTATATTACATACCTGAAACTAATATAACACTGTAAGTTAATTATACCTAATTGTTTTAAAAAAACTGAAAAAAAAAAGATACATAGAAAGATCAACAAGAAGTACCAGGTCTTAGCTTAGGTTGGAGACCACTGATTTCTTCCTTGCCTTCTCTCTGTAATATATGTGGCTTGTTTAAGTTGGCCTCTATAATCGTTTAGAAATAATAGATTATACTAGTGGCATTTGCTGAATAGTTAATCTGTATTGGCATCGTACTCAGAATTTTTTTTTTAAAGATTTTATTTATTTATTTGACGGAGAGACAGCCAGCGAGAGAGGGAATACAAGCTGGGGGAGTGGGAGAGGAAGAAGCAGGCTCCCAGTGGAGGAGCCTGATGCGGGGCTTGATCCCAGAACGTGGGGGTCACGCCCTGAGCCGAAGGCAGACGCTTAACGACTGCGCTACCCAGGCGCCCCCGTACTCAGAATTTTACATTATTATCTCATTTAATCTTCACAAAAAGTCTGTGATGTGGGCATGTCCCATCCATTAGCCCCACTTTATAGGTGACGAACAGAGACTTAAAGAGGTTTAACTAAGTGCCAATGTTGCTCAGCTAATTAATTGCAGGGTAGGGTTCTCAACTCTAGGTTGGACAGATTCTGGAACTTCTGTTCTTAATGGTGGCACACCAGGCATTAATTAGAATTAGGTTCTGGTAGCATATACAACGGAATGGTGAGCTGGGGGAAGGAACCAGACAAATCTATCCAGTCTGGAAATCTGTCATTATTTAAGCACATGAAACCTATCTACATTTATTATTACTGATATCTTTGGATTTCTTTCTTTAGCTGAAAAAAAATCAGGTTTAAAAATATATTTTTTGCTCTCTACTGGTTTTATTTAAATTTTTAAAGATTATTTATTTATTTGAGGGAGAGAGAACACAAGTGGGGTGAGGAGCAGAGGGAGAAACAGACTTCCCACTGAGCAGGCAGCTAGATGTGGGGCTTGATCCTGGGACTCCAGGATCATGACCTGAGCCAGAGGTGACACTTAACTGACTGAGCCACTCAGGCGACCCTCTTTACTGGTTTTAAAGGTATGAATTAAAATTCTTTTCTTATAGTAGTTAGTTACCCTTGTAATATTAACTTGCCTACCTACCTTTTAAAAATCTAATGATAGGGGAACATGGCTGGCTCAGTCAGTGGAGAGTGTGACTCTTGATCTCGGGATTGTAAGGTTGAGCCCCATGTTGGGTGTAGAGATTTCTTTAAAAATAAAATCTTAAAAAAAATAAAAATAAAAACATTTAAAAAATCTAAAGATAATTAATATCTTTAAACTTCAAATAATATTTTAACTCCAATAACTCAGGCTTACATAGTTATCATGGGCCAACCACTTTGATCTATCTTGCTGAGTTTTTTAATGCCAACATCAAACATTATCACTGTTTTCTAGCCAACCAGTGTTTGTTTAGAATTACCCACATCTCAGATCTTCTTTCTAGGATTGTTTTTGGTTTTTGTGAGACATATCCTTTGGAAGTTCCTTTAGTGTAAAATAAATTTCTTTTCATTTATTCTTCTTGGAATTTACTGGAATTCCTGAATATGTGGATTACTGTCTTTCATCAGTTGCAAGTTCTCAGCCACTATTACTTTGAATATTGGCTCTCCCTCTTTCTGTTATCTCCTTCTAGAACTCTGTTAGGAGAGATAGCGATTTCTCACTTTACCAACATATCTTAATTAGCCTTTCATAGTCTCTATCACTTTTGTTCCTGGGCTGCATTCTTTGAAATTCCTCCAGATTTATTCTCTAGGTCAGTATTTAAATTTTGTGCATTATGCTGCTTAACTTTTCAGATTTTTCCCGGATAATTTATTATGATAATTTTCAAACTACAGGTAAGTTGAATTTTATACTACACTCCCGTATACTTACCCCAATTGTATATTTCACAATTAACATTTTACTATACTTGCTTTATCACATATCTATCCCATCTATCCCTCTAAGCATCCATCAATGTATCAAAGTAAGTTGCAGCATCAATAAATATACTCCAAATTCTTCCACTTAGTTTTTATTTTTGATTCTTTTATTTTCCATTTCTCAAAGATCCATTGGTTCCTTTTTCATATCTATCTGGTCATTTCTAATGTTTCCTTGTTTATAACTCACCTTTCCAGGTACTTCTTTTACTTCTCAAACATATCCTAATATGTTTACTTTATAGTCTGTAAGGCTGTATTTAACAATTAAAAATACAGAATGCCTAGTTAAATTTGAATTTCAGGTAAACAACACATTTTTAGTGTAAGTATGTCCCAAATATTGCATGGGGTATATTTATTACTTAAAATTTACCTGAAGTCCAAATTTAATTGGGTGCCCCTGTATTTCATCTGGCCATCATCTGATAATTCCCATATCTGAAGTCTTCATAGGACTGGCTCACTTGTTTTGCTGACTCTTACTCATGGTGGCCTGTTTCCTTGTGTGTTTTGTGATTTGGGGTTGTTCACTCCTCTTCAAGTTTCACTGTCAGATTTTCTCTAGGCTCCAGTTGAGGGTACATTCTTCCTTGCTTCTGCCAGGTGTCTGGAGGATTACAGATCTGGTCTACTTTGAAATAAAAAATCTCATCTGATGGCTTTCTGGACCATGCAAAGAATGAAAATTTGGGCCAGGAACCCTCAAAAAAAGCTAGTAGCCACAAAATGTCAGTGGAGCCTTTTTCTTTCTTTTTAAAAAACTTCTGGGGCACCTGGGTGGCTTAGTCGTTAAGCGTCTGCCTTTGGCTCAGGGCGTGATCCCAGAGTCCTGGGATCGAGCCCCACATCAGGCTCCTCCGCTGGGAGCCTCTTCTTCCTCTCCCACTCCCCCTGCCTGTGTTCCCTCTCTCGCCGGCTGTCTCTCTCTCTGTCAAATAAATAAATAACATCTTTAAAAAAAAAAACAACTTCTGTACAAAGAAAATGTGGAAACAATTTTGGTTGCTGTCTGCCTTTTCTAAGTGTATTCTCCTAACTCCAAATCTTAACGTTGCTGAGTCATGGTTTTATTTTTTCGGGTGTGAAGAACTTACCATCCTGCACAGACCCAGTGCTCCATAGGAGGTGCCCCAGGGCAGAAGTTTTGACTTATCATGCAGCATCTTCAGTGTTTAGTTCCTTTTTTCCATGGACTTCTGTGCTGGTTTGTTCCTGGCATCAAAGGATTCCGCATGAATTCTTTGGATGCATCCATTTATTTAAACGAGTGACTTTAATAGTTGGTTGGCTTTTTAGATGTTTTGTAGACTTTCCAGTTAGAGTTATTGCTGGAAACCTGTGTTCTGTAGTCAGCAAACACTTTTTGGATTTTATAAAGTTAAAGTGTTGCTGCAGGTGTTGTTCAGTATGAAGATCTAAACCAGCAGACCCTATCTGATTATAAACACATGTAAAAGAATATAAGCAGAATTCCATCTTCCTTTACGTAGCTAATCTTTTTCTAGGTATGCCACATGATATCAAAGTAAATCAATTAAAGTGGCCACATTAAAACAAACAAACAGTGCAACTGGAATGACCAGCTTCACCAGTTCGATGCACGAATAACATCATATTCCTTTAATACTCAAAGTAATCCACCTTATTGGACGGAGAGCTAGAGCCCCTGACTGTGATCAGTGATCCCCATTTCCATTATTGTGGAGCCCACTCTCCATGCCTGGGATCCCCCAGGTATAGACTGTTTATTTCATATTCACACACTCTGCCTTAATTTCTCAAACTCCTCCACAGGGCCTAAATGGCTGGGTCAGAAGGAGCGTCCAGCCTCCCACCCCATGACAGTAGTTCCGGTTACCCGGCCACCCTGATAATCTAGCCTGAGTTTTGGTTCAGATTCTCCTTCCCTCTAATAAGTGACTGCCTGGGGACACTTGGTGTATTTTCCTGATGGAGGATGTTGGACAGGCCCCACTTAATACAGCTGAAATGTTCTGACATTGTAGTTCAGGAGGGGAGGAATGAAGGTCTCAATTCTAGAACACCCTGGAGGGATCTTGGTCTTTCTGCAAAATTTCCTTTCCCCTTGGCATCATAGTAAGGAATATTGGGAAGAGTAGTCTGTCAATTTGTTAACAAATGCCCATGCTCTATACTTATCCTGGGGCTGTAAGTGCTTAATTGAGAAGATGCACGCGGGGGTGCTTCGGTGGCTCAGTCAGTCCGGCAACCCACTCCTGGTTTCGGCTCGGGTCATGATCTCAGGGTACTAAAATTGAGCCCCATGTAGGGCTCTGCACACAGCGAGGAATCTGCTTGGGATTTCCCCCCCTTTCCCTCCCTCCCCTCTTACCCCTCCCCGAGTGTGTGTGCTCTCTCTCTCATTAATTAAATCTTTAAAAAAAAGATGCATGCAAATGATTTGTTTTAGAAAAAAATTGCTCCCAAGATGAGGTGACTTATGATCTCCAATATAAGACATCAAAGCAGACTGAAACTTTTAATTGCTACCTTATGACTTAAAAGAATGTACAATCTGAGGCACCTGCCTGGCTCAGTCGGTAGAGCACGTGGCTCTTGATAGGGTCACGAGTTTGAGCCCCACTTTGGATGTAGAGATTACTTAAAAATAAAATCTTAAAAAAAAGTTTGAGTATTTACCTCACCAGAAAACCTCTACAGAAGAGTGTATAATAGTTTCCCCACAGACGGATTATTCGCTGCAGGGAGAAGAATAGTAACTCTACAGTAGCAAAACAATGACTAGACCAGGGGATCAGACTTAACTTCACAAACTAAACATCTATTTTTAAAAAAAGAAAGATCTCAAATCAATACCTTTACCTTCCAACTTAAGAAATTAGAAAAAGGAGGGGCGCCTGGGTGGCTCAGTCATTAAGCATCTGCCTTTGGCTCGGGTCATAATCCCAGGGTCTTGGGATCAAGCCCCAAGTCCTCAGCAGGGAGTCTGCTTCTCCCTCGTCCTCTGACCCTTCCCCTTTCCCTTCCCCCACTTGTGCACTCTCTCTCAAATAAATAAATAAAAATCTTGTAAAAAATAATAATAAAAAAAGAAATTAGAAAAAGGAGAGAAAACCCAAGGCAAAGAGGAGGAGGGAAATAACAAAGATTTCAGTGGAAATAAATGAAACAGATAATGAAAAACAATAGAGGAAATCAACCAGACCATAGTTTGGTTCTTAAAACAGATCGACAGACGTGATAAACTTTTAGCTAGAACGAAGAATGAAAAAGAAAGAAAACTCAAATTCCTAAAATCGGAAATATAAAAGGGAACATCACTCCAACTTCACAGGGGAAAAAAAAGAATTAAAAGGGAGTACTACGAACAACCGCGTATCTAAATCAGGTAACTACACGAAATGGACAAACTCCTAGAAAGACAAAAAGCACCAAAATTGGCCCAAGAAAAAACAGAAAATCTGAAAATACCTATAAGAGGTTAAAGGATTGAGTTAGTAATTTAAAAACTTCCCACAAAGAAAAACCAAAGCCCAGATGACTGCCTTGGTGAATTCTACCGAACACATAAAGAATTATATCAACCCTTTACAAACTCATGTCTTCCCCCTCTGAGACCAAGAGTAAGACAAGGATATCTGCTTTCAGCAGATTTTTTCAAGATTTTATTTATTTATTTATTTGAGAGAGAGAGAGAGAAAGAGGGAGAGGGAGAAGCAGACTCCCTACTGAGCAGGGAGCCTGACTTGGGGCTCCATCCCAGCATCCTGGGACCATGACCTGAGCCAAAGGCAGATGCTTAACTGGTTGAGCCACCCAGGCGCCCCCACCCCTGACATACTTCTTTAACATCGTACTGGAGGTTCTAACCAGGGCAATCAGACAAGAAAGAAATAAAAGGCACCCAGATTAGAGAAGAGGTAAAAAAACAAAACAATGACATGATCTTGCATATAGGAAATCCTAAGGAATCAGAAACAATTAGGGCACTACGTGAGTTCAACAAGTTTGCAGTATAGAAAATCAAAATATAAAAATTATTTGTATTTTTATACATTAGCAATGAACATGGCAAACATGAAATTAAGAAAGCAATTACATTTACAATAGCATCAAAAAGGATAAAATACTAGGGGTATAAATTTAACAAGAGAGGTGCAAGATGTGTATGCAAACCGTAAAATACTGTTGAAAGAAATCTGTTTTTTAAAGGATTATTTATTTATTTATTTATTTATTTATTTATTTATTTTAGAGAGAGTACTCAAGCCAGGGGAGGAGTAGAGAGAGGACAAGCAGACTCCATGCTGAGTACAGGGTCCAATGTGGGGCTCGATCCCACGACCCTGAGATCATGACCTTAGCCAAAACCAAGAGTTAGAAGCTTAACTGACTGAGCCACCCAGGCACTCCAAAATACTGTTGAAAGAAATGTAATAAAATCTCAGTAAATAATAAGACTTCCCATGTTCACGGATGGAAAGACTTAATAATGTTAAGGTGGCAGTACTTCCCAATTGCTCTACAGATCCCACTCAATCCCTATCAAAATTCCAGCTGACTTCTTTGCAGAAATTGGCAAACTGATCCTAAAATTCACATGGAAATCAAGAGACCCAGGAGGGCCACATCATCTTCGAAAAGAAGAACAAACCTGGAAGACTCATAATTTCCAAGTTCAAAATTTATTACAAAACATCGATAATCAACATGTTACAGTACTGGTATACAGGTAGACACATAGGTCTTTTAAATAGAACTGAAAATCCAGAAATAAACCCTTACATTTATGGTCAATTGAGGCTGGATGAAGATGGCAAGATAATTTAATGGAGAAAGAATAGTCTTTTCAACAAATGTTGCTGGGAAAACTGAATATCCACATGCAAAAGAATGAAGCTGTACCCCTATTTCACACTACGTACTCAATAACTCAAATAACTTAAAATGATTAAAGACCTAAATGTAAAAGCTAAAATAATAAAACTCTTAGAATGAAACATAGGAGTAAATCCTCACGACCTTGGATTCAGCAATGGTTTCTTTTGAGACAACATCAAAGGCACAAGCAATGACAGAAAAGAAATGAAAATTTGGATTACATGAGAATAGAAACTGTCCTGATACAAATGATACAATAAAGAAGGTGAAAAGACTACTTGAAAGTTGCTAAAAGAGATCTTAAATGTTCTCAACACACACACACACACACACACACACACTAACTACATGAGGTAAAGGCTGGGTTAACTAATCTTATTGTGGTAATCATTCCACAATGTATACCTGTATCAAACTATATTGTACACCTTAAACTTAAGAGTGTTATATATCGTGTCTATCTCAATAAAGCTGGGGAGGGGGTGAGAAAGTGAAAAGACAACCCACAAAATGGGAGAAAATATTTGCAAATCGTATTATCTGATAATGGACTTGCATCTAAAGTACATAAAAAACTCTGTAACTCAATTATGGAAAGGCAACCCAATTTTAAAATGGGCAAAGGATTCAAATAGACATATATCCAAGGAGATATACAAATGACCCTTAAGTACAGGAAAAGACGCTCAACATCACTGCTCATCAGGGAAATCAAAACCACAGTAAGATTCTGCTTTGCACCCACTAGGATGGTTATAATTTTAAAAATGGAAAATAACAAGTTTTGGTGGGGAGATGGAGAAATTATAAGCCTCATAGATTGCTGGTGAGAATGTCAAATGGTATAGCCAGAAAAACAGTTTGGCAGTTCCTAAAAAATTTAAACATAGAGTTACCATACAACTTAGTAACTTCACTCTTAGGTGTATAAACCCAAGAGAATTGAAAACATACACCCACATGAAAACTTGTACACACATGTTCTTAGAAGCGTTATTCATAAGAGCCAAAAAGTAGAAATAATCCAAATGTTCATCAACTTATGAATGGATAAATAAAATGTGACATATCCATACAATGGCATATTATTCAGTCATAAAAAGAAATCAAATACTGATACATGCTATGGCATGAACGAACCTTTAAAACGTTATGCGAAGTGCGTGAAGCCAGTCACAAAAGATCACGTATTGTATGATTCCATTTATATGAAATGTCAAGAATAGGCAAATCGATAGAGACAGAAAGTAGATTAGTAGCTATTTAGGGCTGATGGTAAAATGGAGGCAGGTGGTGGGGGTAGAAGGGAGATGGGGAATCACAGCTAACGGGTAGGATTTTGTTTTAGGGGGAATGAAAATGTTCTAAAATTAGATTGTGGTGGTAATTGTACAACCCTGCAGATACAGTAAAAACCACTGAATTGTACACTTTAAATGGGTGAATTTTACAGTATGTGAATTATGTCTCTACAAAGTCGTTTTAAAAAAAATTAACTTCATCACTGAGAGGCAAGTAGAAGTCACATAGCTCCAGAGATGATCCCCTGAGTAGGATTCATCACTTTTGTAGTATTCTGGCTAAGGAAGAGTGACTGAAATCTAATCCTAGGACAACAGAATAGAAAGTGTGGACCATTCCATAGGATAATTCATCTGTATCCTTAAAAATTGCCAGTGTCATGAAGAACAAATGGAGGCTGAGGCATTTACTTGATTAGAGACTAATGAGACCTACATTCTGTGATCTGAACGGGATCCTAGCCTAGAGGAAAAGACACCCTAAAGAACATATTAACAAAATTGGAACTGGATTGGAGATTAAAGTATCATATCAAGGTTACATTTCGAACTCCGTAAATGCACTATGGTTAGGTATCTTTGTTAAAGGACAAAAACCTACAAGAGTCATGGTATATGCAATCTACTCTCCCATAGAGAGATTAGAAATCAACATAAAAGAATATATATGAAGAAAAGCGAAGAAGTGACAATCACAGAAGTCGGGAGACTAGTGGGGAAGGAAGGGATATAATTAGAGAAGGACACGAGGGGGGCCTCGCAGGAAAGGGAGAGGGCAGGGGAGTACTGTTCTATTTTTTAGCCAGGGTGACAGAACACAATTATTTATATTATTATTATTGTCCTTGAAAGTAAGCTCTTTTGTGGATTCATTACATTTTACAGTTAAAAAGTAATTTAAAAGGAATAAATCTAAATTCCTGTACCAATAATCTAAAAGAAAGTCAAAACCAGAATAGTCTAATGAACCTGACATTTTCTAGGACTTGCTTCTGTCACTAAGTATTATGATTTTGATAAATTTTCCCTATTACATACATTTTTGTTAAGGTCTGCCTATAACATTAAAAAAATAAGTATTAATTCTGGATAGTGGATAATAGATTAATTCTTATGAATTAAAATAAATTTAAAAGTGCATGCCTTGGGCACCTAGGCGGCTCAGTTGGTTAAGTGTCTGACTCTTGATTTTGACTCAGGTCATAACCTCAGGGTTGTGAGTTTGAGCCCTGCATCCAGCTCCACACTCAATGGGGAGTCTGCTTGAGATTCTCTCTCCCTCTGCTCCTCCCCTCCCCTGTTCTTTCTCGCTCTAAAATAATAAATAAATCAATCTTTAAAAAAATAAAATAAAAGTGCATGCCTGATTCTGCCAAAAAAAAAAAAACCCAATTTCCTAGGTTCATGGGTAAGAGTGATTTGTTAGGGAGTGCCAGGCTGGCTGTTATGATTTTCTGGGGTTTTGTACCTGACCACTTTTATGATTGGAGCTTTATGACCTTTTAGCTCTGTGATCATGGGCCATCCACTTAAACATCCTTTTTTTTAAAATTTCCCTCTTTAAAATAGGGAATGGAATTTACCCAGTCATTTTCTTCAGATATAATGTTCTTTCAGGGAAGTTACTAATATTGGAAATCACTATGAAAAGAACGCCATATGTCCTAGGCTTAAACAGTCTACCAACTTAAAGATGTACCATTTACTTAAAGCTTTAAGCTCTTTTTTAATTTTTTTTTAAGATTTTATTTATTTATTTAAGACAGAGAGAGAGCATGAGCAGAGAGAGAGGGGCAGAGGGAGAGGGAGAAGCAGACTACCTGCCAAGCAGGGAGCCCGATGCAGGGCTTTGATCCCAGGACCCTGGGATCATGACCTGAGCTGAAGCCAGATGCTTAACCCACTGAGTCACCCAGGCATCCCAAAGTGTTAAGCTTTTTGAGGAAAAGGGGGAAAAAAGAAGGAGGGAAGAAACAAAAAGAAAAAGAAGGAAGAAGGAAAGTAGGAAAGAAAGAAAGAAAGAAAGAAAGAAAGAAAGAAAGAAAGAAAGAAAAAGAAAGAAAGAAAGAAAAGAAAAAGAAAGACCATCATGTCAAATTAACAAATCTTCCCCAAACGTGCATTATAGTATCAAGAAAATACAGTAATTAACCTCTTTCTGCCAGTATCATTTTGCCTTGGTCTGACTGCCTTCCAACATGCCAAAGGATTGACGAAGCCCTCCTCCTGAACATTACAGTTTCCTCATAGAGATCCTCAGTCTTGGTCCCGTGTGACTCAGAAGAGTTGACCATTGCTAGGAACTCTATAAAAGTGGCAGATATGGGGTTAACACAGCAGATTAAACACATGCATCCAATTTCGTTCCCTCCTAAAATCTGACTAAAACTAGAGTAGAAGGGTGCTTTTTGAAAAGATGTAACCGTGACTGATGGAAGGGATAGGAAAGGAGACCAAAACTGTGGCAGCTAGAATGCAGGTGGACATGATACTGATTTGGAAGGGCTTGGGAAGCTGGACTCCCAAGCCTGCAGTGGGGGCGGTCAGAAGCAGTTCAAATTACATCTAAGAATCCTGAAAAATTGGCAGTGCCATAATACCTCTGGAATTTGGGGGTAACGACATGGCCGAAACAAGGAAAACTGGTAAAAGGTGTTTGTGAAACTGAAATACCTAGATTCCCCCTACCCAAGTGTATACCATTGGACAACTGTTCCTCACCTACTGATAAGAGAAATTCAGGTTTATCTTCTAGAGCGAATTAAACAGAAACTCTCTAGATTGAGGGAGGCCAGGTGCATTTGAGGGTATAAGAAACTTATTAAAGAACAGGAGGATTCAGAGATATTATGAGAGAATATTTTTGATCTCTGGAAATACACACTGAAGTATTAGGAGGTTCATGGGCATGGTTCAGAAAAATAATAACGTGTGTATGTGGGAGGGTGTAACAAAATGTTAAATGTGGCAAAATACTAACCAGGGATGTACTGTATGGTGACTAACATAATGTAATAAAAAAAATTAAAATAAAAAAATACTAATCATTGGTAAATCTGGATAAAATGTATATGAAAATTTTCAGTAGTATTCTTGCAACTTTTAAGTAAGTTTGAAACTCAAAATAAAAAGTTTTTGTTTTTCTTTTTGTTTTTTAAAGAAAGACAATGCAAAGAATACCACGCCCTTTCTGCCTCCACTCATTGGCTATCGAAATGCCAGTAGCCAGAACTTTACAGAAAGGGAATTTGAGTATCCCTCTCCAGGGAGTTTGAGCAGCTCAAGAGGAAAGAAATGGAGCTCCATAAAGATATATGGAGACTTCTCTCCCCAAAAGCCCACTGAGAATGTCTCTATGAAGCTAAAGTTCTGCGAGCCCCAAGCACGTGGTCAGACTTCGCAATCACCTTTTTAGTACTCCACACTTGGGGTGCCTGGGTGGCTCAGTTGGTTGAGCGTCTGACTCTTGGTTGGGGCTCAGGTCATGATCCCGTTGTTGTGGGATCAAGCCCCACATAGGACTCTGTGCTCAGCGGGAGCCTGCTTCTCCCTCTCCTCTTCCCTCTGCTTGTACTCTCTCCCCCTCTCTCTGTCAAATACACAAATAAAATCATTTTTAAAAAAAACCTTAAAAATAATAGGAAGTCTAGAAAAAGACAAAATGGAGAGGCAGAAATCAGAAATTAAAATAAGATAATTTCTCAGAACTGAAGAACAAATTTTTCAGTTAAAAGCCCCACTAAGTGAATTTCAGAAATTCAGAACCCTGAAATTTTCTGTCCTCAGCAGGAGGTGAGGAGCAGTTGCCCAAATGTGTAGAGTGGGGAGGGGGTATGGAGTCTGGCACAATTGATGAACAGGACTCATACTAAGGGATATCACTGTGAGATTTCAGAACAATGGGAACAAGAGAAAATTCTATAAGCTTCTAGAGACACAAAAGTAAGACTCTTTAGTTGTAAAAAGAAAGGAGGTAGAACTTGGAATCTGATGTTTTGTTTTGTTTTCCAAAGTTACTTATGTTAGTTCTTTTCTGCTTCACTCCCTGCAGTGTGCTTATGTTATTCATTCATAGTATGTTTGGATTCTTTTTTACAATTTATATTCTATTTTGGGTTTCCTACGCAGTCTGGTTGAATTTTTAAAACTTACACTAAGATGTGTTTTTATTTATTTTTTTCATCATGATAAAGTGTACTCTCTAATCCCGTCCCCTATTTCCCCCATCCTCCCATCCACCTTCCCTCTGATAGCCATCAGATTGTTCTCTAGAGTTAAGAGTCTGTTTCTTGGTTTGTCTCTTTTTTTTCCCTTTGCTCATTTGTTTTGTTTCTTAAATTCCACATATGAGTGAAATCACATGGTATTTATCTTTCTCTAACTGACTTATTTTGCTTTGCATTATACTCTCTAGCTCTACCCATGTTGCCACAAATGGCAAGATTTCATTCCTTTTATGGCTGAGTAATATTCCATTTTATACACACACACACACACACACACACACAAACACACATCTCACATCTTCTTTGTCTATTCATCAGTCAGTGGACACTTGGGCTGCTTCCATAGTTTGACCATTATAAGTAATGCTGCTATAAACATAGAGGTGCCTATATCCCTTTGAATTAGTGTTTCTGTAATTTTTGGGGGGTAAATACCCAGTACTGTGATTTCTGGATCGTAGGGTAGTTCTATTTTAAATTTTGTGAAGAACCTCTATATTGTTTTCCACAGTAGCTGTACCAATTTGCGTTCTCACCAGTAGTGCAAGAGGGCTCCCCTTTCTCCACATCCTCACCAACACTTGTTGTTTCTTGTGTTTTTGATTTTAGCCATTCTACAGAGCATTGCCTTCAAGATTCTGAGAGAAAATTACTTTCTTTTATTTTATACCCAGTTCATTTATCAATTATGTATGAAGATAGATTAAAATTATTTTCAGACTTGCAAAATTCCCCCCAGATTTGCTTCCTATGCACTCTTTCCTTAAGAAGCTCTCAAGGAAAAAAATATTTAGCTAAGAACCAGGAAAGACATGAGAAAAAAGGAAGATTCCATACGAGAGAGGGGTGAAGGGAATTCAGAGAGGTACCATAAAAAGAGGTTCTAGGATCACAGCTACATACTGGATGTGAGGGCAGACTATCCAGTGTACCCAAAAGATAAACATATTGAAGGTTATAATTTCCAATATCCCTGTGGCCATTGTTTCATCTCTTTAACTTGAGGACAGAATGAGTCTGGCACTGATTCTAACCTAACCTTAACTTAACCATATGCTAATGAATTTCTGCTCTTGTCTCTGCCCAGCTGCCTGAGTCAGACGAAGACACTTCATTCCACCTAAGTGGTCCGCCTTGATCTATTCAGGAGCACTAGAGGTAGTTCATAAGCATAGAATCTGAAAATACAGAACAGCACACTCTCTGACATATTTCTGCCATGCATCCCAATGATGGCCCTTTCTTTACACAACTGGGTTTCTTCCTGTTACTGTTTTCCAAAACGATGTGTTGTTTAGTTTAGAAATACGTAGATGGAAAACCGTAAAGTAAGGAAATTATAAACACAGGATAGCCGTTACTTGGAAGTTGAGGAGGGGGAAATGAAGGAAAAACAGTAGAAGTACCAGTAATATTCTACTTATTAACTTGAACATGTTTAGGGGTGTGCGTGTGTGTGTGTGTGTGTGTGTGAGAGAGAGAGAGAGAGAGAGAGAGAGATGTAGATGTTCATTGTATTATTATTCTGCAAATTATACATATTTGATATTATTTATTTGCACATTTGCTATATTCACAAAAATTTCCTTTAAAAGACAGTAAGCAAAATTACTGGCACTTTGCTCAAAAGTTCTCTTTATTTAATCAAGAATTTTTAGATACCGGCAGATAATTTAAGGCAGTTTTTTTTTTTTTTTACCACAAGGAATTTTAATGGTCCTTCTAAAATCCATTTTTAAATGCTCAAGTAGTTCCATATGGTTGGAGGAAAAATGAATGTAACAGAGTGCAAGAGATGACTTTCTAGAGGCAGACAATGCCAAATCATGAAGGGCCTTGTATGCTAAAATAATCCTGGCCTGCAGGGAGGTCTTTAACTAAACTTAGATAAGGTTCACATATGTGAGGCAATTGACTTCCCCATCCCCCCAGCCTTTCTTCATCAGTGTGTCTGGAACAGATCAGGAAGTACTATGGAGCCCTCTCAACATATAATGAGCAAACACACAGGAAATGTGCCAGGTTCTTAAAGCAGGTCAGTATATTTTTGAGAAAGAGCTTTTGGCTTTCCAGTGGGCTTGGGTTGAGCTTGAACACCTGGTCATTAAACACCAAGATACCAGGTAACCTGAGCTGCCTTACATGGACCAGGTGTTAGCTGGTCCAATTAGCTATTATATGGCACCTGCCCAGGGGTACTGCCTCAGAAAAGGGAATTAGTATGTATAATAAGGACTATGCCTGAACAGATCCTGAAAGACAATTGTTTCAAGAGCAGATGGATCATATTTGCTGTATGTGTACTTATGTTACATTCTGGCTCCTCCTTGACTGGGGACACTACTGTGTCATCATGGGGAATTCCCTAAATCCAGTTGACTGAGGATGAACTATTCTGAGCCTGGTTTATTGATGGTGCTTATG
Source organism: Ursus maritimus (assembly GCF_017311325.1). Taxonomy (NCBI): domain Eukaryota; kingdom Metazoa; phylum Chordata; class Mammalia; order Carnivora; family Ursidae; genus Ursus; species Ursus maritimus. Next base: position 2,415,877 of record NW_024425341.1, read on the forward strand.
GTGTAGCCCCTCTCAGTTGTCCTGAAGGACAGCAAAGTAGAAAAATCTTCCCAGCGCATAGAACACTAGGTAATACATCTTGTCCGCGGTATCTAGGGGAGATTAGCCTGAATTAAGAAACCTGCATCAATTCATGGACAAAGACTTGTGTCTTAAATGGATGGTCAATGACTTGGAATGACCATTATGCAGAGATTGCTGTTGACAAAGAGCTTTGGGGAAGAAGTTCAAGGACAGACCTCTCACAATGGGCCAAGAGCATGCAAGCATTTGGGCCCGGGTAAACATTCGCAAGAGCCCTCCACTATGGAGAAGGTTCATAATGATTAGTTCGGCAAGATGACTCACTTTGTGGGTTCCAGTCAACCTCCAATCATTCAGTGCGTGCTCATGAATAAAGTGGTAGTCGTGTCAAGAGAGAAGCTAGGCAAAGCCTCATCAACAGGGACTTCCCGTCCCCAGAGCCAGACTTGTGTAGCATGGGCTAATTGCTATTGCTGAATGCCCAACCTACCAGCAGCTACAACCCCTCCCACTCCCCTGTGTGGAGGCTTCCCAGGGGAGCCAGTTGTCGCATGGCAGGAGGTTGATCGCATACCATTGGACCTCTTCATTATGAAAGGGGCAGGAATGCACCCTCACAAGGATACTTATTCGGAATTTGGATTCATTTTCTCTGTTTGCTATCCTTCTAGCAGCCCCTCCGTGGACTAATGGACCATTACACTGTCGTGGTACTCCCAAATATTACTTCTAACCAAGAAATTCAGTCCACACCAAAAGAAGAAAGGTAATGGGTTTATCTTCTCAGGATTCACTGGTCTTACCATGTATACTGTCACATAACAGCAGCTGTCTAGCTGCCCATATACGATAGTGGAATGATCTATTATTGACAGGTAGGAACGAAATTGTAATTGCCTATGGCCTCAGAGAGACAAAGTAAGAAAAGAGCTTTGCAGTCGGAATGGAACTGCATATGCGGATGCGTGTAGATCTAAGAAAATACGGCATATCTGAGGCGTCGCAGGTAATTCAGGAAGGCAGAGAACAGGGAGGCCAAGAAAATGG
>NW_024425341.1:2416953-2435664 GCF_017311325.1 Ursus maritimus
CAGTAAGCTTTATAGCTCTTGCTGAGAAGCACGGGCTCTCTTCCACGGGTGATACGGAGCCAGGGAAGGTTGCCATATGAGAGTGACAAGGACCAGCTCAAATTCCAGTACAATTTACAGTTTGCAGGAGAACTCTCATAACCTCTTTTCTTCCACAAGCCTTGCAACCATCCCCTCCTCCTTTGGAGGATAATTCCTTGCTTGAGTGCTGGTGGTTTCAGCATGTTTGTAAAGTCTTCAATCCTCCTCCCTCTGGGAGTAGAGATTCACATTCCCCTTAAAAAGGGGAAGGTTGGAGTGGGTGACTGGCTTCTATCAGTATAGTACAGAATGGAACAATAGTAACTTAACAGTAGAGAAGTCTCCTTAACCAAGTCATTGAAGAACAGCACCAGAAACACATCATATCAATATCCTGTAACCCCTGATATGATACAACAAGAAGGGCACATCATCTCCGTGTTTTTTCCAAAAGCTAGATGAAGTGCATGGAGGAGCTTTCCGTAGTATCTTTGTAATACTTATACAAATCAAAAATTACTTCAAAATAAAAAATGTTTAAGTAAGAAGTAAAAAATAAAAAAGGAATAATGCCTTTGCTTCCAAAAGATTGTCACTAAAGAAAATTTTAAAGGATATATTTCAAGCAGAGTGAAATGATCATACACGGAAGGTCTGAGATTCAAGGAGGAATGATAAGCAAAGAAATCATAACTATTTGGGTAATTCTAAACAGACAGCCACTATATGAACAATTAATAACATTTTGAGGGCTTAAAAAATAGAGACAATATATATGAAAACAATACCAAGTGTATCAAAAGGGGGGTAGAACAGTGTAAATGTCCTAGGATGCTTGTGCCATTCAAGATGGTCAGGATATTAACTTAGACGTTGACAAAAACACATACTGAAATTTCTGACATTACCACTAAAAGAATGGTATTTAGCATCCAAATCAGTAAAGTTTTGTGAAAAATCTAAAAAAAAAAAATCCAAAATAAGGCAAGAAAGTAACTACAAATAAATATAAAAAGATGGGATACATAGAAATCACAAAATAAAATAGTAAAAGTAAATACGAATAAAAATAAACAGACTAAATGCTCTAGTTAAAAAAATTAAGAAATGTATTTTTTAAAGATTTTATATATTTATTTGACAGAGAGAGAGAGAGAGTATAAGCAGGGGGAGCAGCAGAGGGAGAAGCAGGCTTCCCGCTGAGCAGGGAGCCCAATGCAGGACTTCATCCCAGGACCTTGAGATCATGACCTGAGTCAAAGGCAGACGTTTAAACAACTGAGCCACATAGGTACTCTGAACATGGGACCCTTGATCTCAGGGTTGTGGGTTTGAGCCCCACATTAGGTGAAGAAATTACTTACAAATAAAATTTTTAAAAGGATTAATGTCATGCGAGTTATGTTCTGTAATTATAGTTTAATTATGAATGAATAATAAAAAGATAACCAGAAAGATTCCCTGTATTTGAAAATTAACAAATACGATTTTAAGTAACTCAGAAAAACATTTAGAATTTAAATGATGAAAATACCACATATCAAAACTTAAAGAAGTGTTAAATTGCCTTTTTAAAAAATATTTATCCATTTATTCGAGAGAGAGCGAGAGCGTGCACACACATGCATTGGGGAGGGGCAGAAGGAGAGGGAGAGAGAGAATCTCAAGCAGACTCCTCGCTGAGTGAGGAGCCTGATGCGGGACTTGATTCCAAAACCTCAAGATCAGTACTGGAGGCCAATCAAGAGTCAGCTGCTCAACCGACTGAGCCACCCAGGTGCCCCTAGAAGTGTTAAATTCTTACTTTAGAAAAGAAGAAAATGTGAAAGTAAATGTGCCAAGTATCCACTCAAGAAGTTAAAGAACAAAAGAATAACTCTAAAGAAAATAGAAAATACTTATTATAAAGATGAAAATCAAGGAAATTGAAAATAAACCAAAAAAATAGAAAAGATCAACAATCTAGAAGTTGTTTCTTTGAAAAGATTTATAGCATTGATAAACTTCTGCCAATAGTACTTAAAGAAACCAAAGTGAGAAGGCAAACACAAATAATATTAAGAATAATAAAAAAAGTGATTACAGATACTACAGAAATTACATGGATTATGAAAGAATATTATAAATAACATCTTGAAAATGAAAATGAAATGGACAAACTCTTAGAAAAATATATCAAAACTGATTAAAGATAGAAAACCATAATAATTTTCCCACAAAGGAAACACTAGGTCTGAATGGTTTTAGAGGTAATTTTCCCAAATGTTTAAAAAACAAATAATTCTATTTTAGAAAACTATCTAGAGAAAAGGAAAAGAAGATACTCTCCTTTCTCATTTTATGAGGGCAGTGTAACTCTGATGCCAAAACAAGCAAGAATAATTCTAGACAGAAAATTTATAGATCAGATTCACTCATGGACATAATCACCCAAATCCTAGATGAATTACTGATGCATGTAATCCTGCTATTTATAAAAAGGATATCACAACCAAGTTGGGTTTGTCTCAGGAATGCCAGGTTGCTTTAACAATAGAAAGACAATCATTGCTACCCATCAACTTCAGAGATTAAAGGAGAAAATCAACAATCATGTCATTAGCTACAGGAAAAGAATTTCACAAAATCCAACATTTGGTAATGTTCAAAACTCTTAGCAATGTGGAAATAAGAAGTTTTTCATACTCATAAAGAGCATTCTCAAAAACTACAGTAAATACCATCCTCAATTTGAAAGCATTCCTTTTGTAAGATCAGAAGCAACACAAGGGTACCAACTATCACCACATAAATGATAAAAGAAAGGATTGATACATTTATGTAAATCACAAAATGATACATTTTGTTCACCCATATATATAAAGAACAAAGGAAAATACAAGCAATGCAATAGAGAAATAGGCAAAAGACTACAATGAGAACTTGACAGAAAAGAAAATACCAGCGGCCAAAAACCATATTAAAAAAAAAGTCTGTCTCACTAGTAATCAGGGAAATGCAAATTAGAATACTATGATAATAATACTAATAAGAGTTAACACCATAGTGTGCTTACTATGTAACACAGACTATTTTAGGGTAATAATTATTAACGTTTAAATTTTCTCAACAATCCTATGTAATAGTATTTTAGGTATCAGTACTAATAGTTGATATGCCGGGCATGAGAAAACTCAGGAAGCCTTAAAGTCAGGCAATTTAACTCCTGCAACTTTGTTCTTTTTCAGAGTTGTATGATGATTCTACTTCTTTACTTTATGACAAGTCTTTTTTATTTTGATAAAAATTTTAGAATTTTAGAATCTGGGAGCACTTGGGTGGTGCATTTGGTTGAGTGCCTGACTCTTGGTTTGGCTGGGGCTGATCTCAGGGTGGTGAGATCGAGCCCTGCTCAGCACCAAGTCTGCTTGAGTTTCTCTCTGCCCCTCCCCCCATGATCTTTCTTTCTCTCTCTCAAATAAATATTTAAAAAAACAAGAATTTTAGAATCTGCTTGTCAATTTTGTTTAAAGATTTTATTTATTTATTTGACAGAGAGAGAGACAGCCAGTGAGAGAGGGAACACAAGCAGGGGGAGTGGGAGAGGAAGAAGCAGGTTCCCAGCGGAGGAGCCTGATGTGGGGCTCGATCCCAGAATGCTGGGATCACGCCCTGAGCCGAAGGCAGACGCTCAACGACTGAGCCACCCAGGCGCCCCTGCTTGTCAATTTCTACAAATGAATCCTGTTGGGATTATGATTGTGATTGCACTAAATCTATAAATCAATTTGGGAATAATTGACATCCTAACAATACTGACTTTTCCAACCCAAGAACAAGGTATATCTTCCCATTTTCTTAGGTCTTTTAAAATTTCTCTCAGTTGGGGCCCCTGGGGCTGAGCACAATAGGCTAAGTGTCTGACTCTTGGTTTCAGCTCAGGTCATGATTTCAGTGTCATGATCTCAGGGTCTTGAGATCGAGCCCTATGTCAGGCTCCACACTCAGTTCTGAGTCTGCTTGAGATTCTCTCCCCCTCTCCCTCTGCCCCTCCAGCTCATTCTCTCTCTCTCTCTCTCTCAAATAAATAAATAAATAAACAAACAAATAAATACACCTTTTTAAAAAATTTCTCTCAGGGCACCTGGCTCAGTCAGTTAAAGTGTCTCCCTTTGGCTCAGGCCATGATCTCAGGGTCCTGGGATCAAGCCCTGTGTCAGGCTCCCTGCTCAGCAGGGAGTCTGCTTCTCCCTCTGTCCTTCCCCCTATGCATTCTCTCTCTCTCTCAAATAAATTAATAAAATCTTTTTAAAAAATTCTCTCAATATTTTTTAGTATCCAATGGAACATATCCTACACATCTTTTGTTAGGTTTACCCCTAAATATTTCATAGTTTTTAAATTTTTTAATTTAAGTCATCTTTACACCCAATGCGGGGCTCAAACTCATAACCCCAAGATCAAAAGTCACACACTCTTCTGACTGAGCCAGCCAGGCACCCCTAAATATTTCATATTTTTGATGCTATTGTAAAATATTTTGTTCTCCAGATTTTCATCTCCAATTATTTGTTGCTGGTGTATAGGAATACAGTTTATTTGTTTTTAATTGTGGTAAATACACGTAACATAAAACTTACTGTCTCAGCCGTCTTTAAATGTATAAGTTCCGTGCTGTTAAGTACATTCACATTGTCTCGCAACTATCACCAGCATTTATCCACAGACTATTCATCTTGCAAGACTGAAACTCTGTACTCATTAAACAATAACTCCCTATTCTCCCTATTTCTTCTTCCCCTCAGCCCCCCAGAAACCACCATTCTACTTTCTGTCTCTATGAATCTGACTACTCCAGGTACCTTATCTAAGTGGCATCATACGGTTTTTGTCTTTGTGGCTGGCTTATTTCACTTAGCATGACGTTTCAAGGTTTATCCATGTTGTAGCATGCATCAGCATTTCCTTCCCTTTTAAAGGTAAATAATATTCCATTATATGTTTATACTACATTTGTCCATCAGTGGACATTTAGGTTGCTTCCCTCTCTTGGCTATTGTAAATATTGCTGCTCTGAATACAGGGCAACTATCCCTTCAAGACTCTGCTTTCCATTCTTTTGTATATATCCCCAGAAGTGGGATTGCTGGATCAGATGATATTTTTATTTTCAAATTTTTGAGGAACCACCATTGTAGCGACCTTTTACATTCCCACCAACAATGCATAGGATTCCAAATTCTCCACATCTTCATCAACACATGTTAGAGACTTCCTAATGGATATGAAGTGGTATTTCATGGTTTTAATTTTGCATTTCCCTAATAATTAGTGATGTTGAACATCTTTTTTATGTGCTTATTGGTCATTTGTATACCTTCTTTGGAGAAATGTCAATTCAAATCCATTGTCCATTTTTTTTTAAAGATTTTTTTATTTATTTATTCCACAGAGATAGAGACAGCCAGCGAGAGAGGGAACACAAGCAGGGGGAGTGGGAGAGGAAGAAGCAGGCTCATAGCGGAGGAGCCTGATGTGGGCCTCGATCCCAGAACACCGGGATCACGCCCTGAGCTGAAGGCAGACGCCCAACCGCTGTGCCACCCAGGCGCCCCCATTGTCCATTTTTTAATCAGATTGTTGTTACACTTGATTTTTGTATATTGATCTTATAGCCTTATAACCTTGACAAACATTAATTGTAGTAGTGGTGGATTCTGTAGGATTTTCTAGATGGATAACTTGTTATCTGCGTATACAGACACTTTTATTCCTTTCTTTCCAATCTGGGTATCTTTTTATTTTCTAGCCTCATTGACGTAACTCGAACCCAGAGCACAATGCCAAACAGAAGCAATGACGACGGAAAACTTGGCTCTGACAATGTCTCAAAGGGAAAGTATTGGTCTTTATTCATTAAGTATCACATTAATTGTAGATTTTTCCTAAATGCCCTTTATTGGTGTGAGAAGGTTCCCTCCTATTCTTAATTTGCTGAGAGATTTTTTCCAGGCATAGATGTGGGATTTTATCAAATGCTTTTTCTGTATCTACTGAGATGATCACATGATTTTTCTTTTCAGTCTGCTAATGAGGTGAATTACATTGATTGACTTCCAAACGTTAAGCTGGCCTTGCCTTCCTGGGATAAATCCAATTGGTCATGATATTTTATCTATTTTATGTACAGTCATCAGATTCAATTCACTAAAAATTTTAAGAGAGTTTTTTTTTTTTTTATTTCTGCATCTATGTTCATGAAGGGAATTCCTTATCTAGTCTTTGCCATTGGAATTAGAGTAATCTGACCTCAGAAAATGAGTTTGGAAATACTTTCTTCTCTTCAATTTTCTGGAAGAATTTATGTGGAATTGGTTTTATTCATTTACTAAATGTTTGGTAGAATTTACCAGTGAGACCAGATATGCCTGAAATATCTTTGTGGAAGGTTTTTAAGCTATAAATTCCATCCCTTAAGTAGAGATAGGGTTATTCAAATGATCTGTTTCTTCTTGTGTGACCTTTAGTAGATTATGTCTTTTAATCCAAGCTGTCAAATGTATTGGCCTACAGTTGTTCTTAATTCCTTTGTTCTTTTGATGTATGGGGGATGTGTGATTATGTCTCCCCTTTCATTTTCTTATGCTGTTAATTCAAGTCCTCTCTCTTTGTTTTGCTAGTTAGCTTTCTTAGAATTTAATGGTTTTTTAAAAATCTTTTCAACAAGCTCTTAGTTTTACTTTTCTTCTATTGTTTTTCTGCTTTCCATTTCATCAATTGCAGCTCTTTCTTATTTCCTCCCTTCTGCTTACAATGGGGGTAATTTGCTCTTCCATTTCTAATTTCTTAATGTAGATGCCTTGTTAATCGATTTGAGATATTTCTTCTCTTCTTCTTTTTAAAAAGATTTTATTTATTTATTTGTCAGAGAGAGAGAGAGCACTCACAAGCACGGGGAGTGGCATGCAGAGGGAGAAGCGGACTCCCTGTCAAGCAAGGAGCCCAATGTGGGACTCGATCCCAGGACTCTGGGATCGTGACCTGAGCTGAAGGCAGATGCTTAACCAACTAAGCCATCCAGGAGTCCCCATTTCTTCACTTCTAATAGAACCATTTAATGCTCTAAATTTCCTTCTTTGCTGGACTCTACACATTTTGATACGTTTCCTTTCATCTTCATTCAACAAAACATTTTCTAATTTCTCTTGTAATTTCTTTTTGGATCCATATGTTGGTTAATTGGCAAATATTTACTGATTTTCAAGATAAATTTCTATATTAATATCCAGTTTAATTTTCTTTTTATCAGAGATCATACTTTGTATAGTTTTAATCCTCTTAGGTTTACTGAAACTTGTTTTATGACCCAGAATATAGTCAATTTGGGTGAATATTTTGTGTGCACTAGCAGAGAATGTGAATTCTTCTGTTGTTGGCTATGATGTTCTATAAATCTCAATTAGTTAACAATGTTTTCCAAGGATTACATATCATTACTCATTTTCTTTCTACTGATTTTTATCAATTACTGATATAGGAGTATTGAAATTTTTAACTATAATCATAGATTTGTCTATCTTTTCATTTCTATCTGGCTTTACTTCAGTGTTTCGAAGGTCTGCTATTCGCTTCATATACTGTTGACTCTCAAACAACACAGTTTGAACTGCATGGGTCCACTTATACATGAGTTTTGCATTTTTTAAAATAAATGTTGGACAACTTTTTGGAGATTTGAGGTTTGTGTAGTTTAGAAATATCAAAAAAATTAAGAAAAAGATGTGTCATGAGTCCATAAAGCATAGGTTGATACTAGTCTATTTTATAATTTACTAACAAAATATATACAAATTATAAAAAGTTAAAATTCATCAAAACTTATGCACACCAACACTTACACACCAAACATGGTGCCATGCATTTGAGAAAAATGTAAACAAACATGAAGATGCCATATGAAATCATAACTGTATAAAATTAACTGTAGTACATACTGTACTCCTGTAATAATTTTGTAGTCACCTCCTGTTGCTATTGTGAGCTCAAGTGTTGCAAGTATCAGCTTAAAACACCAGGTGATGCTAATCATCTCCGTGTGAACAGTTTGTCTCTCTGGTAAATTTTGTATTGCAGTAAAAAGTGATTTCTCATGGTTCTTGCGTATTTTTCACTGTGCTTAGTGTAATACAGTAAACTTTGAATAACACCATGGGACCCATACAAAGTGCCACTTAGTGATGCTGGAAGGGCTCCCAAGAAGCAGAGACAAGTCATGACACTACAAGAAAAGGTTGAATTGCTTGATACGTATGGTAGATTGAGGTCTGCAGCTGCAATTGCTCATCATTTCGAGATAAATGAATCCAATGTAAGGACCACTGTAAAAAAAGAAAAGATAATTCATGAAGCCATTGCTCCAGCTATCCAGCTATAAAAAATGCCTTTTTCTCTTATAGTGAAAATGTGGCTTTTATGTGGGTGGAGAATTGCTATAAGAAAGGCAAACATATAGACTCTAGAATGATTTGGGAAAAAGATGACAACTCAAAGCAAAACGAAGGTGAGGGATCTAAAGCTGGAGAAGTTAATGCCAGCAAAGGATGGTTTGATATTTCAGAAGGAGGTCTGGCTAAAAATGTCAAATCCTTAAGCCTTGAAGGGCAAAGATAAATACCAGCTGCCTGTCTTCTGGTTGTACAAGACGGGCTGGACAGTGAGAAACCCTTTTCTTGATTGGTTCGATTGACGCTTTGTCCCTGAGGTTAGAAAGTACTTTGCCAATAGGGGGCTGCCTTTCAAGGTTCTTTTGCTATTGAACAATGCCCGTGCCCACTCAGAATCCCAATAAATTCAACACCAAAGGCATAGAAGTGGTTTACTTGCTCCAAAACACAACATCTCTAATTCAGTCTCTAGATCAGGGGCATAAAGACCACTAAGGCTTATTATACACAGTACTCTGTGAAAAGGGTTGTCAATGCTATGGAAGAGAACCTTGATAAAGAGAACATCATGAAAATCTGGAAAGATTACACCACTGAAGATGCCATTGTTGTTACAGAAAAAGCTGTGAAAGCCATTAAGCCTGAAACAATAAGTTCCTGCTGGAGAAAACGGAGTCCAGATGTTGTGCATGACTTCACAGGATTTACAACAGAGCCAATCAAGGAAATCATGAAAGAGATTGTGGATATGGCCAAAATTGTGGGGGGTGGGGATGGCGAAGTGTTTCAAGATACGGATCTCAGAGAAATTCAAGAGCTAATAGACACCACACCGGAAGAATTAACAGAAGATGACTTGATGGAGATGAGTGCTTCTGAACCAGTGCCAGACAATGAGGAAGGAGACGTAGAAGAAACACTGCCAGAAAACAAATTGACAATAGACCATTTGGCAGAAGCATTCTGATTATTCAAGCCTGCTTTTAACTTCTTTTATGGCACGGACCGTTCTATGACACAGGCACTGAAACTAAAGCAAACAGTGGAAGAAGGGTTGGTATCTTACAGAAACTTTTTAGAGAAATAAAAGAGCAAAACAGTCAGAAATGATGATGTATTTCTGGAAGTTACACTGAGCATGCCTTTCTCTCCTGCCTCCTTCCACATCCTCCACCCCTTCCACCTCTGCCACCCCTGAGACAGCAAAACCAAATCCTCCTCCTCCTCCTCAGTCACTCAACAAAAGATGATGAAGATGAAGGTCTTTATAATGATCCACTTTCACTTAATAAGTAGTAAATAAATAGTATGTAATCATCACGCCATACAGTTAATAAACTTATCTGTTGTGTAGGTGTACGTGTCTTCATGTGAAAATCTAATAACAGCAAGAACTATATGAGACCTTTTTGTGTCATCATCACCATCATCACCTAAGTATTCATGGTCCAAAACATCAGGTGTGGGAGGCCTGGCGGGTTCAGTCAGCAGAGCATGAGATTCTTGATCTCAAGGTCATGGGTTCAAGCCTCAAGTTGGGTGTGGAGTCAACTTAATTAAAAAAAAATTATGTGCAAGACTTACATGGAAGGGGATAGCCTATCCTTATGTAGGCATAACATGAGTGCTATTTAGTATAAAATTAATAATGTGTTAGTTTTCTGTTTTATAATTTTACTTTCCAAGAATTACATCAGTATACAGTATACCTCTCTCTATTGTAATCGAAGAACTATCAGCTTGTCATCACAGGTGAGTGGTTTTTAAAAACTGTAACAATGTTCCCAATACTGTGTTATAAATATGATGGTAATACTATAAGCCATAAAAATTGTATAATGATTCATTCATTAATGTATAAGCTAGGGTACTGTAAGCAATTGTATTGATTACAGTAGGCTATCATAAAGCAATCATATTGCCACTTCTTTATTATCAATGCATGAACCATTATCCTTGTAAATAAATATGAAATTGTTTTCACATTATCTTTTTATTGTTGATGTCTAGTGTTAGTAATATATATAACATCTACAGTATTTTGTATCATACAAGACAATATTGATGTAGGTACTAATAGACATAATCAGATCGTGTAAAATTACAGCACCAATAAATATAGTACAGTATTATAAATTTATTTTTTCTTTGTGATTTTCTTTATGATTTTCTAGCCTACCTTATTGTAGGAATACAGTATATAACACATATAATATACATAATATGTATTAATTGGCTGTATGTTATTAGTCAGTCTTCCAGTCAACAGAAGGCTATTAGTAGTTAAGTTTTTGGAGAGCCAAAAGTTATAAATGGATTTTTGACTGTGTTGGGGTTGGCACCTCTAACCCTAGTGTTGCTCAGGAGTCAACTGTACATTTATGATTGTTATGTCCTCTTGATGAATCAACTCTTTTATAATTTTAAAATATCTTTTTATTTCTGGTAATATTCCCTATTCTAAAACATACCTTTTTAAATATTCATATAGCAATTCCAGCATTCTTTTCATTAGTGTTTGCATGGTGTATCTTTTCCCATTCTTTTAATTCTAACTTACTTGTGTCTTTTTATTTAAAATTTATTCCTTATAGACATTATATATTTGGCTCATGCTTTTATCCAATCTGATAATCTATACTTTTTAAATTTCCTTTTTTTTTTTTAAGTAATCTCTACACATGGGGCTCAAACTCATGACCGTGAGATCAAGAGTTGGATACTTTACTGAGCCAGCCAGGTGTCCCAATAATCTGTACCTTTTAATTGGATATTTATACCATTTATATCTAATATAACTAATATCGTTGAGCTTACTTTTTTTTTACTTTTTACTTTTGCTTTCTATTTGTCTCATCTATTCTTTTCCTTCTATCTTCTAGATTGCATAATTTTGTGGTTTTACTTTATTTCCAATATTGGACTATTATGTATATCTTAGTTTTTAAATTATTATTATTATTATTACTTTTAGGGGTTGCTCTACAGTTTGCAATATGCATCTTTAGCTTATCTCAGTCTACCTTCAAATAGTATGCCATTGCATGTACATTGTAAAACCTTGCAATAGTAATTCCTATTTCCCCAGACAACTGTACCATCCATTTTACTTCTACGTAAGTTTTAAACTCTACATACATTGTTATTAATTTGCCTTAAAAACCAATCATATAAAGAGATTTAAATTAATTTATATACTTACCCACACATTTCCAGTACACTTAATACTTTTTCATAAATCCAAATTTCCATCTAATAAAGGATATGTCTTTTCCTCTTCTTTCTGAATAAAATTTCAACATTTCTGGCAGTTTAGGTTAGCTAGGGATAAATTTGTCTTAGCTTCTTTTGTTTGTTTGTTTGTATGAAAAAGTCTCTATTTTTCTCCATTTCTGAAATATATTTTTCGCTGAATAAAGAATTACAGGTTGATTTTTTTATCTTTCAGAAATCTGAAGATTTTTTTTCATTTTCTTCTTGGTTGTATAGTTTCTAATGAGAAATCTGGTACAATTCTTTGTTGCTTCATATATCATGTGTCTTTCTTTTCTTGGCAACTGTTAAGATTTTTCTCTTTATCATTGGTTTTCGGCAATTTTACTAAAATGTGCCTTGGTGTGGCTATGACTTTGTTTATTCTGCTTGGTGTTCTTTGAACTCCTTGAACTTGTGGGTTTATAGTTTTTATTCAATTTGGGAATATTGCAGCCATTATTTCTTCAAATCTCTCCTCTAAACCCTAATATAGGATAAATTCATCCTGAGGAATAATATTAAGTCCTCCTGAGAACTCTATCTAAGGCCTTAAATGTTTAAAAGTTTTTCTAGGGGTGCCTGGGTGGCTCAGTCAGTTGAGCGTCTGACTTGGTTTCAGCTCGGGTAGTGGTGTTAGGGTTCTGAATTCCAGTTCAGCGTCAGGTTCTGCTTAAGATTCACTCCCTCTCCCTCTGCCTCTCCTCCCTTGTGCTCTCTCTCTCTCTAATAAAATAAATAAATAAAATCTTTAAAAAAATAAAAGTTTTTCTATCCTGGCTTCTGGAAACAGGCACTATTTCCATCCATATGGATATCCTGGGAATTGTTTTACCTACCCTTTTTGAATGATTTTTCCCCCCAATTAGTTTCTTCTCAAAAGTGTGCAAATCGATATTCATTCATGAATCAAAAGGGCTCCTCTGTAGATACTGTGTTCTGTACACATGCATCTTTTTCCTTTCTGGTTCTCTGTCTTGCAAATGTTAGCTGTCTTGGTCTCCCTTATTTCTGACATTAGCCTCCTCAACTCAGCAATATTGCTGAACTCTGGGGTCCTCACTCTCTGTCCTGTGGCCTAGAAACCTTCTCAAAGAAGTAGGCTGGAGCAATTATATGGCTCAACGTATTCACTTCTCTTGTTTTAGTGATCACTGTCTTTTTTCTCTTTTTTAAGATTTTATTTATTTATTGAGAGAGAGAGAGCATGAGGAGAGGGGGTTTGTAGAGGTAGAGGGAGAGGGAGAAGCAGACTCACTGCTGAGTGCAGAGCCAGAAGCAGGGCTAGATCTCAGGACCCTGAGAGCATACCTGAGCCAAAGCGAGACACTTAACTGACTAAGCCACCCAGGTGCCCCTGTCTTTTTTTTTTTCCCCCAAGATTTTATTTATTTACTTATTTGAGAGAGAGAGCATCAGTGTGCATGCACAAGCAGGAGGAGGGGCAGAGGGAGAGGGAGAGAGAATCTCAAGCAGACTCATGCTGAGCATGGAGCCCAATAATCAACCCCACAGCCCTGAAATCATGACCTGTGTCAAAATCAAGAGTTGGATGCTTAACTGACTGAGCCACCCAGGCACCCCAGTGATTACTCTCTTATACTGTCTATTGTCTAGTGTCTTAAAACCATTGCTTCATACATTTTGCCAGGTTTTCTAGTTGTTTATGAGGGGAGGACAAATCCAGTCCCCTTTACTCAATCATGGTTAGAATAGAAGTTTTACCTGGAGAGTTTTTAAAAATACAGAGCCAAATTCATATCTCTCTCAGAAACTCAGATTTAGTAGGTTTGGTGTAGAATCCTGGAATCTTTACTTATTAAAAAGTACTCAGGTGATTTTGATATACACACAGTGTTCGCAACTATATCTTGATACCTTAGGTGAAGGCTTGTTCAGACATTCTTCTAATTAGAAGGAAGGGCAGAAAACTTTAAAACTTTTCCTGGTTCTGAGTATGATGGGGTAGTTACAGCCAACATTGTGATCCAATTTAAAACAATTAAGTGAGCAGATATAATACATCTATTTGGAGATATCAGCAAACAACTGAGGCAACCAGGACTTCAGACACAATATTAAAGAATGGGAAACTACCCCCAGAGGTGACATGATATTCTCCAGCACCTTTGTCCCTCAGGAAAATTCTGGGCATAAGACCAGTCTAAATTTTGGAACAGAACCAAGAAAGTGGCCCTAAGAGGCAAAGACACCAGCAGGGATTTTGGCAGTTAACCAAGGTTGGGGAGACAAAACGTAAAGATTCTTAGTGAGAAGGGAGAGGTGAATGAGCCCAATACTCTGCTAGTTTCCCACAGGTCACTTGCCAAATTCTGAAGATGAACAGAGTGAAAGCTAAGCTACCAAACAGAAAACCTCTGAAAAGCAGAGTGGAGGTTTTTTTTGCAGTCTCACAGTTCTAAGGAAACGAAGATTAGACTTCAGTATCCATGGGGGTTAAGGGCCCCAGGGAACATACGAGATTCTCAGTTGGAACACCTGGAGGGCTGTGCTACAGGAACAGCTGCAAAAAAGGGGTGGATTAAGCCTTGCCAAAACCCAACCTCAAGTTAGTTCAGTTTCTGATTGATTAAGGTGTTCAGCTCTCATTCTAACTACTTTGTAGAGGACAGAGTGAACCCTCCCTAAATGAAGATAATCTTATCCAGAACCTCTGTAATTTTTCATACTTAATGCGTGGCATTCTATTAAAAATTACCAGGTAGGTCAAGAGCGAGTAAAAACAAAATGACCAAAAACCAATGGAAAGAATATACAATAGAAATAGACCCACAGAAGACCTAGCTATTACAATGATCAAAAAGAGATTTAAAATTGCTAGGATTGATATATCAAGAAAGTATAGGTAAAGGTAGAGAAAGTAAATAAAAAGAGAATTTCTCCAAATGCATTGGATTTTATTTTTTTTTAAACATGAAAGTTCTAGAACTTAAAAATAAAATGACCAATAATAAGAACACGACAAACAGATTGAAGAGAAGATTTAGATAGATAGGTACAAAATATACAGGCTCATGCACAAAGAGGCAAAAAAAGATGACAGGAATACAGATGGTAAAGAGTGAAAAAATCTGACATATGTATAACTGAAGTCCTAAAAGGAGAAGAGAAATAAGAAGAGATAGTGAACAAGAATTTTCCAAAACAGATAAAAGATATTAAGCTACAGATTCAAGGAACTCCTTGAGAGGCACTCATCCCATCCCAGAACCCAAGTGGGATAAGTACAATGAAAACCACATCTAGACATATCACAGGAAAACTGTTGAAAACTAAAGAAAAATAATACTAAGAGGAGTTAGGGGAAAAAAAATACATAATTTTTCAAGAGTGACAAAAGAATGAGGGAAACTAGGGCTCATCTGGTTTTTTTTTTTTTTTTAAGATTTTATTTATTTATTTGAGAGAAAGAAGTAGCACAAGTAGGGGGGAGGGGCAGAGGGAGAGGGAGAAGCAGACTCCCTGATGAACAGGGAGCCTCACTCGGGGCTCGATCCCAGGACCCTGGGATCATGACCTGAGCCCAAGGCAGAAAGTTAACCAACTGAGCCACCCAGGTGGCCCTAGGGGACATTTTTAAAATGCTGAGGGAAATGAAGTTACTTAACAAGAATTGCTAAACCCAGCAAAAATATTGAGCATAAAATGAAGTTTTTAGGCAAACAGAAATGGAGAGAACTTGTTACCAGTTGACCTGCTCGTAATAGAGGAATTATTCAAACAGAAGGAAAAAATTCCAGTCAGAAGCACACAAATGCGTATTGGAACAAGGTGTACTTTAAAGGGTAAATATGTGGGTAAATATAATGAGTATTGACTGTACAGAAAAATGATTATAAAATCTTGTATGGCTTAAAATATATGCACAATTAAAATCCATGTCACAAATAAACACGAAAGGGGAAGGGGAAGTGGGAGCATAGTATTTTAAGGTTTTGGCATTCTTGGGGAAGTGGTAAAAGTAATCATTTATATTAGAGTGTAATAAGTCAAACAGCCATGTTGTAATCTCTAAGACTTCTAAATGAATGTGTAATTAATAAGCTAATAGAGGAGGTTAATGGCATAATGAAAATATTTTAATTCAAAAGAAGGCAATAAAGAACAGAATAAGGGATATGAATAAGTGGGCAAAAAGAAATAAATAGTAAGATGGCATGTATAAATCCAAATACAGCAGTAATTATATTAAATGTAAATGGACTAAAACTTTTCCTGTTGAAACAAGGATACAACAGCCTTTCTATTTTCAGCTTAGCTGAACTCTGCATAAAATGTAGTTAACAAATATAACTGAAAAGTCAGGGTTTCCGAGAGCAAAATGTGGAAGGGGTAAGTAACTTTCAGCTGTCAGTCCTCCAGAGCTGAATTCTGACTAAAATTTCAACCAAGAAAAGCTGTCCTTTCAGTGCTAGGGATTGCTTTTTAACATGCAAAAGATGAGGGCTTTGATCTTTGTTGCAAACCTTTTACTTTGAAAAGACGTCTTGAATGTGCCATTAAATTATGCAAATGTAAAGCAAAGACTCTCTAGGAAGTTGTTTGAAAAGCTAAGCTGTGCTTTGTTGTTGCAAATTGTTTTAAATTCTTGCTACTATGTGCTTAAACTCCAGCTTGTTCTTTTCACAGGAATGGCTATGGTTAGTTTTCTTCCAAATTATCAAAAAGCAAACAAAACTCATCTCTGTATTATTTTTCTTGTGAAGACCACCTACTAGTCTCACATGAAGAACACATTTTCTATGAATACAACTTCTTCTGTCCTCTTTGGGAAATAAAAACCTGATTTTATTCTTCTAAGAGAATCCCCACTCTCCCACCGCATTTTGTTTTCTTTTGGATGTATTTCCATTACAAATAGCTCCCATTTTACCTAAGACTGCATCTGTCTGATTCATATAGGATGGAAAATATCCTTTCTAAGAGATTACTTTGTATTCCCAAATTTCTCATTTGGGGATGTGGCTTGGAAGTAAGTGATGAAGAGTGATTCAGTAAATCCCACCACACCACACTTATGTTATCAGTGTCAGTAACTAGGATATGGAGTTGGCTGGACCATCATCTGAAGATACAAATTCTTATGTTATTACTGAATGATCTAGATGGTCTGTGGTATAGAACAATAAGGCTAAGGATTAGAATGCAAAAAAGCTAAAAAGATAAATGAGGCAGGGCCGGTGTTGGGGTAAAAATTCCATCTATTTCTTAGAGGCTGAAGAAATGTTCACTCACTAGGAACTTTTTTTTTTTTTTTTTTTTTTTGAGTCTGTACTGCTTGTACAACAAGATGCAGAGATGCAGAGGCATTCCCAAAGAGCATATGTCTGGGAATATATTCATAAAATGCATACAAGAGCAACACATCAAGTGCCAAAGGAATAGGGCAAATGGTCAATATTACAAAAGTTCAGAAAGAAAATACAAATCAAAGTTAAGGCAGTGAGTGAAGGGGTGGTCTTTAAAAGGTAAAGCTGAGATAAAATGAGGTGTTGGGGACAACAGTCTACATTGGGGGGGGGGTACAAAGCAGTTAAAAGTCCAGTAGCAGGAAAATACTTCCACAAAAATTATTAAGCATTTAATATGTCTTTTCGTTTCCTTACTGCAGGGGGAAAAAAAAGTATGACTCAAACTCTGCCTCAAGGAGCTTAAACTAGATGAGAGACAAGACAAAGAAACATACATGTCACCAGTAGAAGACAGGCCATGAGAAGTGCCAATTCGTGGCTCAGCTATCAATTCAGAAAAAAGCAATTCTGCATAGGGCATGGGTAGCAGACAGGCAGTGGAACAAAAGAGATCAAGGCTTCAAACTCAGATGTGTGCCACAAAAGAGCTGTGTGACCTTGTGCAAGTCCTGTTTCCTATAAAAATGGTTTGGTAAGGTCCAACAAGATTTTCTGTTGTGGGGAGGATGAAATCATTGTGGTGAAAGGGCTTGATATGGCTGTGTAAGTTTCCATCCTTTCTCCCCTCCTCATTGCACCTACTCTTTTTCCTACAGTAGGGTGAGATGTGTGGGGTGCTAATGAGAGCATAAAGGGAATGATAAAGGGAGGCAACTTCCTCCCGCCTTTTGTCCCCTCCCTACTCCCCCAGCTCTCCACCTCGGTTCCGGGAGAGTCACTGTGGAAGTGGGGTGAGGGCACAGAAGTGGGGAGGGAGGATCTGCTAACTGTAAACAGACATCAGGAGTTCAGATCCTCTGGCCACCGGATTTCCGTGCCATACTGAAGCCACCCCACCCATGCGCCTGTCCTCAGTTTCCCCAGCTGTGTAATGGGGATACACCATCTCCTTTTCCCGCTATCCGCCTGACCTAACAGCGTGAGAAAGACGAGAAGGAACCCCCAGTTGTTGGCCTCCAGGCCCATCAGGTCCTCCTCCCACTTTGGCTTTGGCCTTTTGTACCGGCCCCACGTGACCTGCCCGGCCGGCTCTTCCCCCCTGTCCCGCCCCGCCCTCCGGCCTTTCCCGGCTCTCGGCTAAGCTCTTCCCGCTTCTCGCCCGCCCCCCTTCTTGCCTCCCCTTCTCCCTCCCCCTCGCCTCCCTTCCAGGCTGTTCCCGCTCCCTCCCCCAGGCAGCCGTTCCCTCGCGACGCTTCCCCTCCCCCCGCGGCTGTTCCGCCGCCTCGCCTCCCCTCCCCCCGGCCGGAGCTCACTGTCTCCAAGATGGCGGCCGTGTCAGTTTGGGGCATCTCCGCGGTCCGGCCCGGGGCCCCGGGATCCCGGCTCTCTTCCCCCCCGGTAAGTAGCCGAGGAGCCACCGGCGATCGCCCCTGGCCGTCAAGCCCGAGGCTGAGCCGCTCCGGGGCCCGCTCCGCCGCCTCGCGGGGTCGGCGGGCCGCTGCAGGCCCCGTCGCGGCCTGCGCCGCCTCCCGCTGCTCTGCGCCAGGCCTCGGGCTGGGGCGCCGAGGCCGCCCCCTCGCGCCCGGCCGGCGCCCGGCTCCCCCCGCCCCGCGGCCCGTGAGCCGCCCGCCGGCCAGGCTCTC
>NW_024425341.1:2435674-2461759 GCF_017311325.1 Ursus maritimus
CCCCGCGGCCCGTGAGCCGCCCGCCGGCCAGGCTCTCGCGGGCCCAACGCCTCCGCCGCCCGCCCGCCGGGCCCAGCCCCGGGAAACCGGCGGGTGGGCGGGCGGCGAGCGGCCCAGGCCGCGGAGCCTCGGGCTGGGCTGTGCCGGCGAGCCCGCTCTCCCTCGGGGGCGCGCCCACCGCCCCGGCCCCACCTGCGCCCGGCCGCTTGCCGTCCCAGGCCGGGCGCGGCCCCTTCTGCCCGCGCTCCCGGGCGCTAGCTCTGCGGCTCCGGCCGGGTGCGCGGAGATCCGAGCGGGGTTGAGGCGGCAAGTGGGGGTGACAGGCTGGCGGGTGTTGTGGTGCGGAGGAGGCAGCACGTGTGGTGTTGTGTCTGTCGGGCTGTCAGCCCCTGTGCTGGGAGGGGAGGCGGCGGGCTGCCTGTCAACCTTCGGCCGGTTTGGACGGGAGCTGCGGGACCTGTCAGGTTCCTTGGGCAGCCTGCATGCCCCAAACGCCTCCTTTGAACCGACCTCTGTGGAGTTTAGGATTTGGAGGAGCCGGGAACGGGAGATACATTGCTCTTAACTCTTTCACGTGATTTCATTGTTAACTTAGTCCTCGGGTTCGGTTTCCATCTAATGGGAGCGGCGAAGCTGCCCGTTGGCAAGCTGCAGGGTTGTGCAGTTTCAAGTTTTTAAAGTTTCTCGCTCTTTAAAAAGAGAGCGCGAAGATGTGTTTGGGGGTGGGGAATGGAGACCGGGGAAGGACTGTCGGAAGCAAGTTGTACTTTCTCTCTAGCCGCTGGTGTACTTTCCAGAGAGTTTAAGTTCAAGTCTGCAGGCGCTTTTCTTTTGGAAGACCTGGAGACTGGTGAAAACCTTGGCGAGAGAGACAATGAGTAGCTGTCATTCATTCGTTTACCTGCGAGCATAATCAATTAGGACGTTCCCAGATTCTTAAACTCAAGATTGTAGCCTCTCATTTAGTTTAGCGTTAATATCTATATAATGAACGTTCTTGGAGTAAGAATACTATGATTTCTATCCTCTCGAGACTGTCACCAAAATGAAGCATAGCTCTCTCAGGGGGGCTTCTTTTTAGTTAGCTAATTTAAAAATAGATCTTGGCTCAGGTTTGAGTGTTTACTTCAGCCTTTTCTTTCCTATTAGAGTTAATAGGACTGTAGCTTTCTTGATATCTGTTAGTTTTCCTTTTGATTTTAATGTCTTAGTAATTGCTGCGGGAGCCATTTTTCTGTCATTGTGTATGTTGTAATGTAAATGCTCCTCAGAATAAGAGCACACGTTCTAAAAAAAACATGTTATATTTATTTTTTGGAAGCGAAGAAGTTAATTTGATTCAGAATTCATTGTTTTGGTGATTTTCAAAAAGATCTGTATCTGCCAGATTCTTTTGTTTGAAAGAAGCATATTGACTTTGATCCTGGAGAGGGAATGTATTTATGTGCTTGTTTTACTCATTAATGTACATTTCAGGTCAGCAATCTTGAATCTATGAGATCTCTCTAAACCTGCCAACAGGCAATATAGTACATTTGATGTGTAGTGTGTGCATTTTTGAACCCAGCGATTCTGGGCCTTTCTCACTTCTAGTTTCTCTATCTGTAGCTTGGTTATGAACATTTTGACAGTTGTTTCTCTCTCCAGTATATTGAATATTAGTATTTTAGTTTGGTTTAGGGGACACTATCAGCATGTAATTCTTAAAATTTGAAGGAATTTGGATTTTAAAATTCTTTAAGGACGTTTCTCACTTGATTTTCAGTATTATTTTTCCATTTGGAATGTTTACAGTAATGTACTTAAAATACGAACTTGATCTGTGTAAATTGTATTTTTGTTTCTTTTAATATATAAAATACTTAAAATTTTCTCTATGGTTTTTTGCTTATTGACTGTTTTTATGCAGTTTAAATGTCTGTAATTTTGAAAGATGAAAGATTCACTCTTACTTTCATTGCAGGATTCTTTCTGCTAATCCAGATACTTGTTGAAGTGCTGAATAGGTTCTTGGGGAAAGATGTCAAGGAAGAGTTTCAGTTCATAGACTGGTGAGCAGAGATTGTGGAGTACAGAATAGTCAGCACCCCTCTGCTTAGTAGTAGCCTAAGGTCATTCATAGTATATCTCATCTTATTTCCTCATTGTATCCTAATTATTCAGCTTTCCTTTTTTCTTTACCCCAATGGTTTACATACATAATTGTTTTTGGACTGTTGATAGAAACTTGTTAAAACTCTGCAGATGCTCAGTAAACACTTGCTAGTGTTTAATTTTTAAAAATATTAGCCATACATAAAATGTCAACTTGTGCATATTTTTAAAAGGTAGCCAAAACATTATCTTTAAAGACTAGGATGTCTCAGTTATAGCTTATTTACAAAATGGGACTTGATAGAAAACTGACCTTGTTTGTTTTTCAGGCATAAGATGCACATTTTCCTGCTGGGAAGGAGATGTTCTTGAATTCTTACAACTTTATGAAGAGACCCATGTGTGGTGCTATTGAGAAGTTTACTGGGAAATTTAAAGACATTTCAAATAACAGGTTGTTTTGGTTTTTAAAGTAAAAGTGAGGAGGCACTCTGTTTTGTGAAAGGAGAAAGGACTCAGGCCAGAAAACTTGTATGCTATGGTTAACTGGTTCCCAGCCTCCGAGAATGTTGTTTTCCATGGTGTAAAACTTACTCAGCATCAGGATAAGGGATAACGACTCTATGGATATACAGAATCCTTCACCATGGTAAAACTCGCTAACCCGCTGTATACGGAGTGGATTTTGGAGGCCATCAAAAAAGTGAAGAAGCAAAAACAGCGTCCTTCAGAAGAAAGGATATGCAATGCAGTGTCTTCATCCCATGGCTTGGATCGCAAAACTGTTTTAGAACAATTGGAGTTGAGTGTTAAAGATGGAACAATTTTAAAAGTCTCCAATAAAGGACTCAATTCCTATAAAGATCCTGATAATCCTGGGCGAATAGCACTTCCTAAACCTCGAAACCATGGAAAATTGGATAATAAACAAAATGTAGATTGGAATAAACTGATCAAGCGGGCGGTTGAGGGCTTGGCAGAATCCAGTGGCTCAACTTTGAAAAGCATTGAACGTTTTTTGAAAGGTCAGAAGGATGTGTCTGCATTATTTGGAGGCAGTGCTGCCTCTGGCTTTCACCAGCAGTTACGATTGGCTATTAAACGAGCCGTTGGCCACGGCAGACTCCTTAAAGATGGACCTCTTTATCGGCTCAACACTAAAGCAACCAGTGTGGATGGGAAAGAGAGTTGTGAGTCTCTTTCGTCTTTACCTCCAGTGTCACTCCTTCCACATGAAAAGGATAAGGTAAGAGCGGCATATGCATCAGTGTTCGTAGAGGTGATGGTATAGCATGCTGCAAAGTCACGTTTCTAAGAAGTTACGTAGAAATTATATTCAGGTTTTGTGTTTGGGGACTTGAATGATCACTGGTTTTTTATTGGTGAGTTTTTAGAATTCAGTAGATACCAGTTGTCCTTATACTTTGAAATATTTGACGCCTGAGTTTCAAGTGTGTTGATGTACCTGAAAGAATATATTTAGATAAGAATTTAAAAGTAGCATTCAACTTTAAGGCTGTTTTGTAAGTTCTTGTATCTTACTGATGGAAGTTGATGAGCACTGCTAAATGTTGGAGGCTTGGATTTGAAATAAGCAGGTGACTCTGAGAACCTCTCTTTTTTTCCTTTTTTTCTTTTTGTTCAACATTATCATTAGACAGGAGTGAGACTGATTCTCCTGACCCATAGTAGTAGCTTAGCAAATTTATCAGTTCTTATTTCTGTTGTATTCTGACTTTCTGTCATGTATTCTTTGCATAGGATAAAGTCCTAAGTGTTGTTTATGACAGGTGTAACTACATGGGTCAGGAATAAAGTATCCTATATTTCTAAAGTTCTGTGGAGTTGCGAGTTTTGATACACAGTGGTATACCTTACTGTGCTCTGTGTTTCATGCTTTTGTTTTGCACAGTTGAAAGTACAGTAAGAAACAGCAAAATTTGGCCCTTAAATAGGTATTGGGGGATGAGGAGAATTTTGTTAGTAGCAGTTTTTTACATTGACGTGTGTCTTAGCTGTAAATTTATTTCAAGTGTTCTGAATTGTAGTTCTGGGGAGAGTGGTAGTACTGATGCACACTTGAGTGTACAATAGTAAGATAATCTTTATTTTGCCTGAGATCATGGAAGCTACTTCTAGGATGAGAAGATTGTAAAGTTAACATTGAATGTATTTAAAAATATTTAAGATTCAGTCTAAACTTATTGCAGTGAATAACCCAACCTATAGATTTTTGTTTAAATAGCAATTGAAAATTAACAATATTTTTCTTAGATGAAGTTTTTAGAGATCTATTTTAGGGTTCAATTTTCCCTGTGAACTTTGAAATAGAAACATTATCTTACTGTTATTACCCTTGAAATGATTCTGATAGAATGGTTCTTTGTCATTTGAGCATTTATTAAAAGTGTGGTATTAAAAATTCAAGGTGGACAAGGAACTAAAATGCTTTATTCTGTAGTTCAGTGCTGTAGAACTCTTATTGTAAGAACTGTTTCTTGATCACATATGGCTGAAGTTAAGAGAAGTATAATGATTGATTCCTGAAATTGTTACCAAATGATCTACAGATTAACTACATGGAAACAGGAGATAATTTATAGTTTACAATGAATTCAGTGTTATATCTGTGAATTGAGTATTATAAATTCTTGTTAGAACACCTGGGTGCTTTTTTTTTTTTTTTAAAGATTTTATATATTTATTTGACAGAGATAGAGACAGCCAGCGAGAGAGGGAACACAAGCAGGGGGAGTAAGCAGGCTCCCAGCGGAAGAGCCTGATGTGGGGCTCGATCCCATAACGCCGGGATCACGCCCTGAGCCGAAGGCAGACGCTTAACGACTGAGCCACCCAGGCGCCCCTAATTCAACAGTTCTTACTTTGCAGCTGAGCTGAGACCTCTACATTAAAAAAAAGTTTAATCCAGTAGATATTTGCTGGTTTACTTTTGTTAGAAATATCTTTTTGGCTACATAACTGTAATATATAGTGTTATTAACCGAAGTAACTAAATTTGGAGTATACATTTAGGAAGATTGAGTTTCATTGAATTGGGACTTCTATATCTGTGTACTGGTCTGAATTGAAAACTAATTTTATGATATCTATGAATTTAGGGTTATTGAGCTGTTATGTATTTTTAGTCTTATTTTCAGTAGTGATTTTCCTCAGTGCTTCCCCCAAAGATAGGAAAAGCTCACATTCGAAATCATAATACAGTGAGGAATTGTTCCTTCTCTGAACAGATTATATGTTTGCTCATTATATTGTATTTTATCTACTTTCTTTACTCTTTTTAATATTGATTGGTTTGCTGTTATGAACCTAGGTATTCTCAAAAAAATTAGAGTGTATTCGACAGTGATGGAGAAAGGAAAGTGTAGGCCAGAGTAGTTTTGCTTTTAGGCCTTAATTCAGCAAATGGTTATTGAGCACCTATTGTGGGCCAGGCATTATTTCGAGTTCCTCTTTATTTTCTTTCTATATCAATTTCAACTCTTATTTCTTTGGGATATCAACCTTTGGAAGGAACTGTAGAACTCTGTTAGATTTTCAGCAACTGAGTGGTTTTTGCTACTTTTGGTGGAATCAGCTGTGTAGAAATACTGTATTTTTAAGAGTTTTGTGAACACACTTGAACTTAAGTGTGTTTTCACATTGATAGGGAGGGAAATCCGTGGGATACTATGATTTAAAAGTTTTATCCAAGTTGTAAGGGAAATTTCTGAGCTAGCTTTAGGGTTGTGGTAGTTTAGGGTGAATTTGTTTGACTTGATGTGTTTACTATGTGTGAAGCACTACTTTAAAGCTATACATACATTAACTTATTTAATTCTCACACAACTCAATGAAGTAGGTAGTGTTACCTTACAGGTGAAGAAACTGAGGCATAAAAGAGATTTAGTAATTTCTCCAAGTCACAGAGTTAGGGTTAGGTTAGCAAAGCTAGGATTTGAACTTGGGCAGTCTGGCTCCAGTCTTTGTTAACAGCTATACCTACTGCCTCTTGGGAGTTGTTACATATAATGCCTGTCACCTGCAATCAGGTTCACAATTGTGAATGTTCTCGGTGTTAACTTCATAGCACATCTCTAATTATGAAAGGACACATTTCCTTCAACCTCCACGCCTTCACTGTTCGTGTCTCTTTTTCTCTACCATAGACTGGATTTTAAAACTCGCATTGAACCAGTGATAAGAATGAATCAGAAACCAGAGATTATGAAAAATTTAGTTATGTGTACCTGAGGTCCATAAAAAAATAGTTTTGTCTACATGACATTTTGTTTTATTTTTTTTTCATGAAGATAATGACCGTGCTTATTGATTTTCATTTTATCCGTTACTGAAGTTTTCTGATTTGCAGTCTGGGATTTGTTGCATGCTGTACTAGAGTTCTTTCATTTGGGAATTCAAAATGTTGCTTTTCCTTGACGAATTGTGGCATATAGGTGATGGTGATAATGTGAAACTGGCTTAAATAACAATTGGTCCCTTGCAAATTTCTTTCCTTTTGAAATACAGATTTTACTGTAAGGTAATTTGTTCATTTGTTTCATTTATTCATATTCATTCAGCAAACATTTAGATGCCTACCACAATAATGAATTTAGGATTTAGGTCTTGTTGAGGATTAAGGTGGAGAGATGTGAAATAAATATTTTTGGGATTCTTTTTTAGTTTATAAAATATAACTTTTAGTTTTTTACAGTCATTGTTGTTCATAACAATTGAATGTTGTGAATCCCTGAGAAATAATGAGATGTTTCTTGGGTGAGGCTGTATTATTTGAAATTGTGATGGTCTGTGTCTTGAGACACTGAGTCTTGGAAGGACCCTTTTCAGGAATAATTTTCACCTTGATTTCAAACTTCTGGGTTCGTTTTAACACAGAAAAATGTACTTGCGTATATCTAGTTTATGTTACATATTGCTAGTCCAGAAAACTGTACTCTTGCTATAATCAGCCACATCATTAAAGTGTTACTCTGTCGAGTATTGTTGTGGAACAGAATTATAATTTGCTGAAGCATTACAGATGGAAAGGGTAGAGACTAATGTTATTGTTTAGGTTATTACCCAGCTGGGTAACCTGGAGGAGAAAGATGAAGTGATAAATTTATAGCCTTTTAAAATAAGTTCTATCTCAATTAGCAATAATTGCGCCTCGGATAAACCTCATTGGCTACGATACTGCCACTGTGCAAAGTTTAAAATAAGTTCTGTCTCGATACAGTAAACTTGTAGTAGAATCCAAATTATTTTTGTTACTGGAATTTGACATTTTAAATTCACAGCATAAGTGGGGCTTTGGTGTAGAGATGTGAATTTGAATGGAAATATGTTTTCAAGTTACAGAGTTAATAATAAAGCTTTGATTTAGGTATTTGGAAGTGGCCTTTATAGTAAAATTGATGCTACATCAATTTTTTGGTGACTCTAAATGTTGTGGGCCCTAAGGAGAAGCTGGCTAGAAATAAAAATTTGTTACTAACAAGTTATTGAGGTAGATTAAATATAAATGTGGTTAGGAATTATCTTTGTCTCAGTGGACTTATTCTTATAAAAAAAAACCCAGAATTTTAAAAATAACTAAGGCAGAGATATATTTGTAATGCAAGACAATCAACTGTACAGGCAATATTTGGTCTTCTAGTTAGTCTATGAACTGTATGTGTTTTGGTTAATTTTCAGCCCACGACACACCCTGAAAGAAAATTTGAGCTATGAAAGCAACCTTTGGTTTAGCCATTGCTAATCAAAACTTCTATACCCAGCCAATGCACACAACCTAGACATTTTCCTTATACTTTTGACAGTAGCACTTTACTCTTTCTAGGACTAACTTTTAATAAATTGATGAAATAAAAGGGAAGAAATTAATGAAGATGTCAGGTACTATAAATTGCTTCGGGAGTAGGGATCTAGAGGATCTAACCATCTTGACCTTTCTTTGCCCTGTATCAGTAGGCCAAGGGAATGTAAGCAGTTGCTTATAGAAACCTATTAATAGCTAACATTTGTTAAGGGCTAACAATGCGTTGAGTAGTGTTCTGAGTGCTTTAACATGTTTTCTTATTGAAGTCTCAGAGAATTTTACATGGTTAAATTTTATAGGTGTAGTATATTTATATAATAGCTATTTAATAACATTTAATAATACAGGTTTTCATTATGGCTTCTCATAAAATGCCAATAGAAAATGAATGTATGCAAAATGCATTATCTTATCCAAGCTGCCTGTTTTTTTTTTTTTTTTTTTTAATTTTATTTATTTATTTGACAGAGAGACAGCCAGCGAGAGAGGGAACACAAGCAGGGGGAGTGGGAGAGGAAGAAGCAGGCTCATAGCGGAGGAGCCTGATGTGGGGCTCGATCCCATAACACCAGGATCACGCCCTGAGCCGGAGGCAGACGCTTAACCGCTGTGCCACCCAGGCGCCCCATGCTGCCTGTTTTTTATTTAGTTCATCCTGACACATGGGCCAGTACTTTTTACATTACACTTACCTTTAATTCTATGAAAGCAGATAGATAATAGGACTTTTTCTCTTCCTATGTAGAATATTGGAGAAAGTATATTTTCTACACTGACTTGGATCTTAGCTATGTAAGAGGACTGAATCTGGTTGCCATGTTGTTTGGTTAAAATAGAATTAAGAAGTTTTTTGTTTGTTTTTAGTGAACTGGGAAGTGTTAAAATTACAATAATGAATGTTTTGGTGTTCTGTTTTAAACATTTTTAAAGAAACGAATGTTACGTATAGGAATTATTAAGAGCCTCCTCTGGTGAAGTTGTTTACCAGTTGGCTACTCATGGGTGGAGTCAGTTCGCAAAGGATCTGCAGCAGATGAATTAGACCTGTAGCGACTTCACCCTTCTGCTTTTCCCAGCTGGAGTAGGATTAGGACTCATTCAGCTGCAGCTGGTTCCCAGGAAAATCTAGGCTGTTTCTTCTGGTGTTTTCCTTTGACAGGAAAGTCAAAGTTCCAACAGATGGCTTTCATCAGCACTGTACATAACTCTGTAAATTCAAGTCCAAAGAATTACTTTCAACTTCATTAGGGAACAGGTGAAGAAACAGTTTGTAGTATGGCACTATTTGGTTAAGGGTTGAAATTAAGCATGGGGATTATAGTGGTGTAGCATTTAGATTTGCAGAATACCATTCTGGGTCAGAATAGTTTTTAACTGCCAGCAATTAAAAAAAAAAAAAAGACCTGCTAAGGAAAAATAACTTTGGCTGTGGTGTTGAGTAAGGTATATTTATAGTTGGATTATATTATGCTTACAAAGTATGGAGAAATTCTTTGAAAAAGAGAATAGACTTCTCTGCATTTTACAGAATTTTGAGCAAGTAGCAGTCTTGTATAACAGTGTTTCTAATCTTATTTCACAGATAGAGAAATTGAGGGCGCAAGAGATTTAAGTGTCTTGTGCAGTGCCACACAGCAAGTTAATTTGGGAGAAAGTGGTCAGACCCTTCTCAGTTCTTTGTTTTTTTTCATTAAGCTGTAGTACTGCTTTAAAATATTAGAGAGCAACGAGTATAAAATAATGTATTGCTTAATGAAAACCATAGAATAAACCCTGGTCTAGAGAATTTTGGTGGTTTTTATAACCACAAATATGTAAATCAGCTTGTTTCTGTGTTTGAAGATAGCTATACATTCTTGAAAGTTGAAACAACTTTTTGTTTGGAAAAGACTGTTTTCTTATGGCTCAAGTTAGAGGAGTTAGTTGTCTTATTTTTTTAGCTAAATATTAGAAGTATGAACATACTGAGCTACCTTAATGCTGGAGGGGAAAGTACTCCTTGAATTTTGAAGGAAAAAAAAAGGTCTGCTTACAGTTAAGACTGATTTTCAGAAAATCTACAACATAGACCTCTGAGGGACTTGGATAATTGGTTAGAACGTAAAAAATTTAGGACTGAGATAGAAAGGTACCAGACTTTCTATAAATAATGAAGTAATTCTTATCAAAGGCATCAGGTATGGGGAGATAGGAATGTAGGGTCTACCGCTGATTGTTACGTGTATATATAGTCTTGGTTCTGGGTGATTTGTAATAGTAAACCCTAAGAGAAGGCAGCAGAGAACAGATTATGTTTGTCTTTTTTGGTCATTGTGACAGTTCATCTCTGCATTACTTTTACTTTGTGGTAAAATTTAGCAAATACATTAGAATAATGGCAAATAAAGGTTAAGATTGGGGACAGCTATTTATAAAATAATTGGGTGGTTTTAAGATTATTGGTAAATGATGTAGAAAGAAAATCTGGCAGCTGAAAAACTTAAAATCTTTGTGTGAGAGAAGACAGCTGATTCCTTTGCCTTTTTTTACCTTTTGTGCAGAAGAGGTAGATTCCTTGTGTGTGGGGGGAACGGAGGGGGTTATCATGCTTATATTATAGGCTGCTTTTTCCTCCAGGGAATTGTGAACTGTAGTTGACCTGGAGAGCTGCTGTTAAGTGTTGGTTTTCAATTCTTTCTGCTTTGTAGACTGCAGGTTTTTCTTTTTTCTTCATTGGCTACAGTGAAGCATTTAACTCCTGAGTTTTCTAGAACCTGTAACAGAACCCTTAGAAACATTATTACATTTTTTGTGCATGTGTGTTAAGTGTGATGCTGTGTTTTAAGATGGTTTTCCAACTTTTCTATTGAGGACATCTTTAAATATCTGATTTAGGATTTAGATGCTCTTTCACCATTTTCCTGTTTCAGTTATTTCATTTCTTGTCATGCCAATTTTTCTTTAAATTCATAACATAAATCTAAAGCCCTGTTCTTTCTAAAGCAGTGGTTCTTGACACTATATCCACTTTAGAACAACCCAAGGAGCCTCAAAATAAATACCAAACCACTTAAATTAGACTCTAGCAGATCTAGGGGTCCCATATTTTAATTTGTTTGTTTTTTTGTTTTGAAGTCTCCATGTGTATCGAATGTATAGCCAGGATTGAGAACCACTACTCTAACAGAACTGGCTGAGTGTGTCAGGGGACAGAAGCAGCTACTTTTTATCTAATCATTGCAGGTCAGACAAATAACATGAGACAACATACTTCACATCCTCTCCCAGGAACATACTTTGATTGAACCCAGGACAATGTACTCATGGAAACCTAAATTTTGTTTTCTCTTACTTCTGACCTTAACTGCCCTAATCTTCCACCTTTCTCTCCTCCTACACCTGCTCTCTCATCAGGGTTTCATATGGTATGTATTTTGGAGAAGGTTCCATGTGTGAGTTGATGGGTGCCCCCCTCCCACCACTATAATGTTTTTCTTCTAATTGCTTGGCCTTATGGTTTATCACCTCAGTTACTCGCTTTACTCCTCTAATTGGCAAACCCCAACCTTGACATTAAGCCAACAGTTTTTCTCTCCCTGCTCCTATATATGGGACTGTTTGTCATTTTGAAGAAAATTGCACAAACCTTGTGGTGGGATGCCACTTACAAATTTGTGGCCTCTAATCAGTTCTGCTTTGGGACGTATGTCTGTGTCTTTCATCTGTTCTCTCTGCAGCAGTTCAGTATTTTCTCCAGCCCTTTCGCTTTTCTCATTGTCAGCAGACACTCCCATATTCTGCTTCACAGAATAGAATCTCTCTAGCCATATGAGCTCATTCAGTTTATACCCCTCCTACACTAACCTAAATATGTCTGTACTTATTTTTACCCCCTTTGCTACCTTTTCAGAGAGTATGAAAGAAGTGTCTTGTCTAGAGCTCATCTCTCTATGTTCTCTCCTGTCTCAGGGGCCTTGTCCCATCAGTAATGTTCCCAGTCTTTCCACTCTTTGCCTCTTAACGTGGGGAAGTCTCTCCCATCAAGTTAGAATAAAAACAAAAACACTGTTCGAGATCCTTCTGTACATCTACACCCTATGTCCTTTCCTTCATTTTGAAACTTCTTGAAAAAAGTCTGTATTCAGTCCACATCTGTTGCAATCTGCCCTTTGGTCCTAGAGCACCATTTGAAACAGTTCTTGTGTACAGTTTTCAGTCTTTATGTTACCTGACTTTTCAGTAGCATTTATGCTTGTTGACCATTCTCTCCTCCCTTGACCTTTGGGATAATTCTTTGCTAGGTGTCTTCCCTGTTCTCCATCTTTCTGGTAATTCATTTTCAGTTTACTGGCTTTTTATCTTTTGCCTGAATCTTGTATGTCGGATTTCCTAGGATCCTGTTTTTTTTTGTTTTGCTTTGTTTTGTTTTGTTTTGCTTTTTCGAGAGGGAGATAGAGAGAAGGGGGAGGGGCAGAGGGAAATTTTTTTTTTTTTTTTTTTTAGGTTATTTGAGGGAGAGAGAGAGAGCGCGTGCACTTGCAGGGGGAGGGAGAGGGAGAAAGAGAAATTCTCAAGTAGACTAGGAACTGAGTGCGGAGCCCCATGTGGGGCTTGAGCCCATCACCCCCAGTTCATGACCTGAGCTGAAACCAAGAGTCGGATGCTCAACTGACTAAGCCACCCAGGTGCCCCCCTAAGATCCTGTTCTTTGCTTGCTTCTTTTTGTTTCAACCTTCTGAGTTATCTCTAGACTTAACCTCCACTGTACTAATGACTAAATTCATAATCCAGATCTCTCTTTTGAGCTCTGGGCTTGTATATCCCACAGTGTAGTGTCTTGTCTTAGTCACTTCAAATTCATGATCACCCAGATGGAATTCATCACCTTCTAACTTGCTTTTTTGATTTCTTGTTGTGGTACGAGACATTGCCATTGACTCTGATTCCTAAAAGAAACTTTGGTGTTATATTCTACACTTCACTTGCACTTCTTTTGGATTCAGTTCTAGTCCATTCCCAATCTTTTCTACTTATTTAACATCTCTTTTAATTAAATTCTCCATTCCAGCTGCTACTCTTAGTGCAGGTCCTTGTCATTTCTCTCCTGATTTAACTTAGTAGTGTCCTCACTGGTGTGCCTTCCTTAATATCATCTCCGTCCAGTTCATATTATTGCCAAGAATGATCCTATTAAGAAGTGATTAGGAACATAGGCTCAAGAACCAGACCATCTGGGTTTGCATCCCATGTAGGCACCACTTGCTTTATGACCTTGGGTAATTTGCTTAATCTTTCTTAGCCACGTTTCTTTCTATAAAATGGAGATAATACAGGGTCTATCTCAAAATGAAGTTTCAAAGATTTAATGAGTTAATACATCAGTGTTGTCTAATTGTGCTTTGTGTGATGATGGAATGAATGTTCTATATCTGTGCTCTATACAGTAGCCAGTGGCCTTATGTGGCTATTGAGCTCTTGAAATGTGGCTGGTTGATGAAGAATTTAATTTAATTGTAATTTAATTGAAATAGCCATATATGGCTAATAATTACTGGACGGTGTATTCTGTAGAATACATAAAATCCAGTGCTCTATAAATGTCAGCTATTATTACCATCTTTCTAAAGTTAAACTTACTCCTCTGCTTAAAATCCTTCAGTGCCAGTTCTTTGGCATAATGTATATAACTTTTAATCCCCTTTACCCCATCATATTGCTCCAAAGTTGTCTACTGCTACTTCATATGCCCTCTGTGTACCATTATACTAGTGGTTTTTAAAGTGTTGCCTTAGGGACAAGAAGTAGCAGTAGGGTCACCTGAAATTGTTTGAAATGCAAATTCTTGGGCCATATTCCAGGCCTACTGAATCACAAACTGGGGGTGGGGTCCAGCAACTTGTATGTTAATAAGCCCTCCAGGTGATTCTGATGCATGCTGAGGTTTGAGACTCACTGCACAATCCAAACAATTTGTGGTTCCTCAGATCCACCTTGTTTCTCTAGCTCCTGTTTTTCTCCTATCTGGAATGATTATCTTTTCTTTTCTTCACCGATTAGCTCTTATTTAACCTTGCAGGCTTAGTTTAGGCATATCCTCTCTTTCTTCTTCATTATTACTCATCCTGCTTCCAGGTTGACTTAGAGAGCTCTCTTCATGCCCCTGATATCCTGTACATGCCTCCTTCATAGCCCATTTTACATTGTATTGTTGCTTTAGCCTGCCTCCTACTAGACAGTGAATTTAGGATCTTGTTTTTCATCTTTGTATCCCTGTCTATCTGGCACAGTGTCTGGTATGCTTTGCAAGTATTTATGGAACATTTTCAGGTGCCAGCACAGTGATTAAGTCCTGAGTAAAGGAGATACAGTCTTTGTAATTAACACACACAGCGGTAAGGGCTCTGATGGGGTAAAACCTAGTGCTATAGAAACACAGAGGAGGGGGTGGGGAAAGTTAGGGAAGTCTTCTTAGAGGAAGTCACATGTGAGAGGTTAGTGAGGTGGGGAAGCAAATGGGTGGGGTGGGAAAGAGAGTGGTTCCTGCAGAGGGAACAGCACGTACAAAGGCCTAGAAGCAAAACATTGTAGGCCCATAATAAATGTTTAATTGAGTAACCAAAGAATAAAGAACCAAATCACACGTCTGACTTGTAGATCTTGGTTTTGGAGTCACTATCCTCCCCAGCAAACATTAGTTAGCATTTTATATGTTTCTGCATTTTGTTAGCAGCTTTTTTTTTTTTGAAAGATTTTGTTTATTAGAGTGCACAAGCGGGGGGAGGGGCAGAAGGAGAGGGAGAAGCAGACACCCCGCTGAGCAGGGAGCCTCCATCCCAGGACTCTGGGATTATGACGTGAGCCGAAGGCAGACGCTTAACCGACTGAGCCACCCAAAATAAGATTTTGTTTATTTGAGGGGGGGAGAGAGAGGGCGAGTGAGAGAGAGAGAGCGAGCACATGAGCAGGGGGGAGGGGCAGAGGAGAGGGAGAAGCAGGCTCCCCGCTGAGCAGGGAGCCCAATTTGAGGCTCTGTCCTAGGACCCTGGGATCATGACCTGACCTGAAGGCAAACACTTAACTGGCTGAGGTACCCTAGTGCCCCATCAGCTTTTATTCTTTTTTTTTTTTTTTAAAGATTTTATTTATTTATTTGACAGAGAAACAGCCAGTGAGAGGGGGAACACAAGCAGGGGGAGTGGGAGAGGAAGAAGCAGGCTCCCAGAGGATGAGCCTGACGTGGGGCTTGATCCCAGAACGCTGGGATCATGCCCTGAGCCGAAGGCAGACGCTTAACGACTGAGCCACCCAGGCGCCCCCAGCTTTTATTCTTGATATGCTTTCTTTGAACTGAAGGTAAGGTGTGATAGGGTAACCTCCAAGGCAGCAGGATACATTTGAGTGTGTGTATTTGTTTGCTTGCCTTTCAATGGTAGAAGATAGGATTGGTTTTATCTGAAGTATTCATGCAGGGTGAGTATACATCCGTGGTACAGAGGTAAATGCTTTCCTCTTATTGCATAAGAATAGGCCAAGATTTTTAAAAAAGCAACTTCAAACTTAGAGCGTTGACAAAGCATATCATTAAGAAAGCTGACAATCTGCCAGCTTTTACAACCACAATTGTTGGTACTTTTGTAGCCCCTCTCTGTATTGGCCCTTTTTGCCCTTATTGCTGCCATCCTAGGCTTCCTGTTGCTCTCATTAACCCTCCATTTTAAGAGTATCCCCAAGGCCTTGGTTAACATAAGCACCAGCTTTGAGTTGGCACTTGAATATCTGCTTTTCTGTTTGGATTTTACATGTGTAACTTTCTTTCTCTTTTCTTTTTTAAAGATTTTATTTATTTGTCAGAAAGTGCACACAAGCAGAGGGGAGTGGCAGGCAGAGGGAGAAGCAGGGAACTTAATGTGGTGCTTGATCCCAGGAACCTGGGATCATCACCGGAGCTGAAGGTAGCTGCTTAACCGACTGAGCCACCCAGGTGTCCCTACATATGGTACTTCAGTAAAAACTTACCTTTACTTTCTTTGAATGCTTTACAAGTCGGTTGACTTTGTTATCTATTAAGTGTGAAAGAATAATAAAATTACAGAGTTTTGTTTCTGATAACTTCTGTTAAACAGAGAACTCTTAACTTCAGCAAAGAAAGCTAGAGAAAGAAAAAGAAATAAAATATTTTTCTCTAAAACTTCATTTGGGTGGTAATAATTATGTTTCTGAAGTGTTTCACAGATTATAAAGAATTTTGCTTTCACATATATCTTCTTTTGCTCTAACACTTTTGTAGTAAGGTAGGCAGTCCAGCTGTTATGATTGCCAGGTTTTATGTATGCAGAATTACGTGATTGGTTAAGGCATTAAATGGAATTACAGTCATGGTCTCTTTCAAGTCCAGTACTCCTTCTGCCACATTAGGCTGCCTCTTGTTCATGAAAATGACAGGCATTAAAAAAAAGTGGTGTCCTTTACTATTTATTATGTACATCCGTTCAACCATTTATTGGGTCATATCTTTGTATCCAGGTCCTGACACTTTGTAAGATGCTCAGAAAGTGTTTGTTGAATTGAAAGTGTCAGGTTTAAACTGGAAGGGGAAATGATAGAAATCAGGTTGATTTTTTTAAAGCTATTATTAACTCTCTTTAAACTTAGAGGCTAAACCATTTATCTTCTCAAAATTTATAGTCTCTGTAGATTAAAAGGAGAGATAGAGTTTCAGATGTTTTCAGCAAATGTTTGATACCTCAGCTAAAAAGTACCGTTTGCTACTTCCTTCAAGGTAATATTTGTTCTCTG
This sequence comes from Ursus maritimus, assembly GCF_017311325.1. Taxonomy (NCBI): domain Eukaryota; kingdom Metazoa; phylum Chordata; class Mammalia; order Carnivora; family Ursidae; genus Ursus; species Ursus maritimus. The sequence continues at coordinate 2,452,365 of NW_024425341.1, forward strand.
TTATCCATAAAATACTTTTAAAACCTTAAGAAATTGTGTTTGCCCAATAAATAATAATGTATTCATTAGTACATAAAATTCAAAAAGTACAGAAGAGTGCCATTAAAAGTATTCTTCTAACTCCTGTTTCCAAGCTAATCATTTCCCCTCCTAGGAGGCATCCAGTGCGTTTGGTTTCTGCCTACCAGACAGATTCTCTGTGTATATAAGCAATCACTTTTATATATGCATTTCCCCCCACAGTTGATAGCAAACCTTCACATACTGTTCAGCACCTTGCCTTGCTTTTTTCCCCACTTGTTTTTTTTCTCCACTCAATAACCTGCTTTGTGCATTATTTTAGATTTGTAAGTTCCTAGAAGTAGAATAATTGGGTCAAAGAATGTGTATGCCTTTGTAATTTTGGTATTTCTAAATCTCTCTCCATAGAGATCACCAGCAGTGTATTTGTTGCCTACACCCTTTGCAACACAGTGTTATCAAACTTTGATCTTTGGCAGTCTGATAAATGAAAAATCATTATCCATTTTTGACTCAGTTTTTTAATTCTCATTGGAGTTTGTTCTTCTGTCCTCGTGTCCAGAGACAGCCTCTGATCTGTATTCTACTACTAGTCTCTGTTAAGCCTGATTACTTAAAGCATACAATTCTTAGAGGTAGTTAGAAATTTGTTGAGTTTCTTTTTAACTGTTATGATGTCACTTGAGAAATAGCTAGGTCTCCCTTGTAAGCCTATAATGACCTCTTTCTTGTAGTGGCCTATTTCTATCCTGCAGAATGACCCTTCACCCACCCCTCAATCTTAAGTTTGTGCTTTTGTACGATGGTGGGGAAACCCTATTCAGTAGATGATTTAGTATGTTCTTGCTTGTCAGTCTTTTAAAATGGATGTTATGTAGCACTTGTATTTGAAAACTTACATAATTTTGAATAAATATTATGTGCTAGGTATTTAGGTCACAATAACCCCTTAAGGAAGGTTGTCTATTTTATAGATGAACTAAAGGCTCATAGAGGTCAAGTGATTTGCCCAGGGTTGTAGAGCTAAAATATATGTGCTAGAATGTACAGGCTAGTGCTAGTCAAAAGAAAAAAACCCTGTAAATTCAAAGTTGAGATAAACTGGAATTCTGGTAAGTCGGTGCAGTAGTTTAAAGTTCTTTGTGAGGGGTGCCTGGGTGGCTCAGTTGGTTAAGCGTCTGTCATCGATTGGCTCAGGTCATGATCTCATGGTCCTTGGATTAAGCCCCGTGTGGGGCCCCCTGCTCAGCGGGGAGTCTGCTTCTCCCTCTCCCCACCAATCATTCTCACTCTTTTTCTCTCTCTCTCTCTCTCAAATAAATAATAAAAAAAATCCAAAATTAAAGTTCTTTGTGAATAATTACAAAACTAATTCTGATTAGTTTGGGGCTTATGTAATATTTAAGAGCCACAGATCTCAGCCTCATCACTTGTTGTCTGATCTTTAAATTACTTCATCTTCCATGAGTGTCAGTTTCCTTTTCTGTAAGAGGGATAGTAATAGTACCGAAATTGCCAAATTCATCAAGTATCAACCTTTTTGAAGATTATTTTTAGCCCAAGCAGGTCATAGCTGCAATGGTTTTTTAGCCTTTGCTTTCAAAAATAAACAGCAGGAAGTAGTGCTGACTTCCCTCTCTTTTCTCCAATGAAACAACAAAACAGATCAATTTATTAACCCACAAAATATTGTCATCACATTTTGAAAAGTATTTGAAGTTTTTATGAATGTGTATAAATTTTAACAGGACATAAAAACAGACATGTAGGTAGTTTAAAAAGTGTTTTTTATATACTTTATAATCCACTTAAATTAAGATGGACATTCTCTGGTCATATTCCTTTGGAATAGGCAAAATATTTGAACAGTCCCCACATTTGGTCCTATTTTTTAATAACAGTGTTTCTCCCCCCTCCCCCTGATAAAAAAACAAGAAAGTACTCCCTTTGTCGAAGTTGTCAAATAGGTCTTTCTTTTGTATCTTGAGGCTCAGGAGTAAGGCTTTATCCTTGGAGTTGTTGTTTTTCCCCATGCAAAGTGGCCTGGCTCATATTGGGAATCAGACGCACAACTTTAATATAATTAAGTATCCCCTTGTATAGTACTGTTCCTCAAATTTTCATCTGGGAATCTTGTTGAAATACAGTTTTAGGTCTTTGGTGAGGCCTGAGATTTTGCATTTCTACCAAGCTCCTGAGTATTCTCTGCTGAACAGAATACACTTTGAGTAACAAGTTTCTGTAGGATTGAATCTCTTTTACTGTTGACTGATTGTCTTAAATCATATGCTTATTTTCAGGCATGCACTCAGCAGATTTCCACAGAATAACTACTTCCCAGGTGCTATGCTAGGTACTGGGATTATATATAAGAGGGATGCTAGATACATACTCTGCTCTCAGTTAAGGGAGCCAAGGAAATAGCAGTAAATTATATGAAGTGGTGATGCCTAAATCCAGGGAGCTCTGAGAATCTAAGTACAAAAACTGTTTTTTTAAGAAATAAAGAAACTGATTTGTCTGATGTATTGACATGCAAGTTCCCAATGTAGTGGAGCTTTGATTGAATTGCTTGTCACACTAAGATAGATGTTGGCAAATGTTTTCTGTAAAGTGCCAGAGGGTAAATATTTTAGGCTCTGAGGGCCGTATAGCCTCTGATCTCGCTTCTCAACTCTGTGAGGATCAACTATAGGCAATTTGTAAACAAACGAGTGTGTGTTTCAATAGACTTTATTACCTAACAAGTGGTGGGCTGGATTTGGTCTGTAGGCCATGGTTTGCCTACCCCTGCTCTAGAATAGCAGTGTTTTGCATTCAGTTGTGAGACATGTTGAAAATAATTTAAAGTAAGAAATTATTTAATTGAAAAATTAAGATGGTTATCTCTATAATAACATCACTGATTTATTTGCGTTCAGATTTGCTGTCTGGGAGCATGAGTTGTTTATACAGGCGTACCTTGGAGATATTGTGGGTTCAGTAGCAGACCATTGCAATAAAGCAGATATTGCAATAAAATGGATCAGATGAATTTTTTGGTTTCCCAGTGCATATAAAAGTTATGTTTATACGATGGTGTGTTAAGTATGCGATTGTATTCTGTCTAAAAAAAAAAGTACCTATCTTAATTTAAAAATAGTTTATTGGTAAAAAATGCTGTCATCTGAGCTTGAGCCATAATCACTGATCACAGATCATCATAATAAATAGAATAATAATGAAAAAGCTTGAAAAATTATGAGAATTACCAAAATGTGACACACACAAATGAAGTGAGCAGATACTGTTGGAAAAATGGCACCAATAGACTTGCTTAATGCAGGGTTGCCACAAATTTTCAATTTGTAGAAAACGCGGTATCTGCAAAGCACACAAAGCAAAAGCCCAATAAAACGAGGTATGCCTGTGTACCGGGGGACTAATATCGTACATGTGATTGTCATTTGTCACGTGTATCACTGGGAAAAAAGGTAAAGAGCTATTGCGTGAGGGGCTCCTGGGTGGCTCAGTCGTTAATCATCTGCCTTCGGCTCAGGGCGTGATCCTGGCGTTCTGGGATGGAGCCCCACATCAGGGGGCTCCTCCGCTGGGAGCCTGCTTCTTCCTCTCCCACTCCCCCTGCTTGTGTTCCCTCTCTCACTGGCTGTCTCTCTCTGTCAAATAAATAAATAAAATCTTAAAAAAAAAAAAAGAGCTATTGCTTGAGAATTTAATTTAATATATTTTTAAAGGTTTTATTTATTTATTTGTCAGAGAGCACAAGCAGGGGGAGCTGCCTGCAGAGGGAAAAGCAGGCTCCCCGCTGAGCAAGGAGCCCGATGTGGGACTCAGTCCCAGGACCCTAGGATCATGACCTGAGCTGAAGGCAGACACTTAGCTGACTTGCCACCCAGGCAGCCCTTTCTCGAGAATTTTAGTTCATACTCCTAAAGAGCAGCACAAATGTCTATTTTCTCTTTTTACTGTATGGGGAAAGGAGCTGTGACAGGTAGAGGGGATTAGGGGATCTCAATATAACTATGCAGTGAAGCATTTCTGTAAATTGCTTTTTCTGGTCAGTATTGAAAAATGTATAATACAGAACTAGAAGAAGGACTGACATCCTTCCACACTCAAATCAGTTACCATCATTTAGGGTAGTAAATAGAATTTGGGATCTGGAGTTTGTTTTCTGGTTTCACTACTTAATTAGTTGTGTGGTCCTAGGCAACGTATTTAATTCTTTGCCCCTCCATATCTTCATGGGATCATGATACTGCACACACTTTAGGACATGATAAGAAACACTGTATCTGATTGGACCTAGTACAGCACTGGTATATAGTAACCCCTTGGTAAATGTAGACTCAAGTAATTTTCTGACCTCAACAGAAATGGAGAGTAACTATAGTCCTGACTGTAAAGTAAGTAATTTTGATTTAAGATTGCTACCAAGAGGGGCGCCTGGGTGGCACAGCGGTTAAGCGCCTGCCTTCGGCTCAGGGCGTGATCCCGGCATTATGGGATTGAGCCCCACATCAGGCTCCTCTGCTGTGAGCCTGCTTCTTCCTCTCCCACTCCCCCTGCTTGTGTTCCCTCTCTCGCTGGCTATCTCTGTTAAATAAATAAATAAAATCTTTAAAAAAAAAAAAAAGATTGCTACCAAGAACAGTTTTCTGTGACATTATTGTAGCTCTTTAGTAAACTAACTTGGTTTTTTTACAGAGCTTAGAATTTAAAATATTGTTAGTCTCTTTGAGCTGCATTAGTACAAGGAAAAGGTGACATTCACTACTCACAAACTATATACATATATAAAGTAGGGGCGCCTGGCTGGCTCGTTTGGTAGAGCATGCAGCTCTCGATGTCAGGGTTGTAGGTTCGAGGACCATGGTGAGTGTAGAGATTACTTAAAAAATAAAATATATATATATATATATATAAAAAGTAATGGTTTAGCAGGTTTAGTCATGACACCTATGTCTGTCTCCCATTGCCTTATTTAGTTCAGTTCTTTTTTCGGCTACTGCAGTTGTCTTTAAGCTGGTTTCCCTTCATTCATCCAGTAAATATTTAATGATACCTGACATGTGGTAGGTACTGTTGTAAGTGCTGGGGATTTAGCAGTGAACCAAATGGATAAAAATGTCTGTCCTTATGGAGCTTAGATTATCTAGCAGATTCCAGTCTTGACTTCTGGAGCTTACCTCTATACTTTTATCTCATTACTCTCTCTAAACTATCATGTCGTTCCTTTGTTTAGAATCATCAGGTCTCATGGATTTCTGTTGCCTTCTGGATGAAGTTCAGGCTCCATGCCGTTATGCATTGTCATCTGTTGCCACACTTCTTAACCCTCTGCCTTCCAACATATTGCAGTTCCTTATAGGCACCACACTCTTGCTTTTCGGTTTTTATATGTATGTATCTCTGCTTGGACTGTCATTCTTTTAGACTGTCCTCCAAACAAAAAAATAGCTGATGCTCATCTTTTAAGCCTCCACTACCATTACTGGCTTGGTGAGATGACTTTCTTTATGAATGTAACAAACATATTCTCATGGCATGTTAGACATGCTGATGCTATGACATTTTTTTCCCTCTGTACTATAATAGTCTATTTATCTGCGTCTCCTACTGGCATTAAAGGCAAGGGCTGCTTTTTACTTATTTCTCAGTGTCTGTCAAGGGGCCTGGTTCTTAGTTTGAAATATTCATTGAACAAATGAATGAAATGCCGGAACTTCTATCTCAGCACTATCAAGCTGACTGAAGAATGTGGGGGTTTATTCAATAAACCTTTGAATTTGTGGAGTGTTTACTTTGTGACAGACAATGGAGATAAAGAGATAACCTGTTCTCAGATGAGTCAACAGTAAGGCTGACAGCTTATTTTCACAACAGACCCCTTTTTTATTACACACGTATACACACGAGCGTATGCACACATATCACTAATAAGTAGTCTCTATCAAGTATCCAAACAGTGCTGTTATCTTTTTAATGAAGAGTATTTTAAACTGCTGTCTGTTGAAGACAGACATAAAAATGTGGGGATCTGCAAACCATTTTAGGGTCATATGAGTAAGGAATATGAGTCCCGGTTTATCAGAAAACCTTCTGTGGTCACCTTCTGGTACATCAGGAAGTTGTGAGCATCCAGACTTGCAGAATAGGGTCAGTAACTTGGAAGAAAATTCTGGAGACCAGGAGGAAATAGTCTTTAAGAATTACTGCATCACTGATACCCCTAGGTGGTTCAAAGAATGACACACTAAAAACAAGTGAAAAAACAACAACAAAAAATGAGCACTGACAATTTTTTTTTTTAAGATTTTATTTATTTACTTGACAGAGAGACAGCCAGCGAGAGGGGGAACACAAGCAGGGGGGGTAGGAGAGGAAGAAGCAGGCTTCCAGCAGAGGAGCCTGATGTGGGGCTCGATCCCACACACCCTGAGCCGAAGGCAGATGCTTAACGACTGAGCCACCCAGGCACCCCGTGAGCACTGACAATTTTGAATAGAAAGTGATTCAGAAGAGATGAACTCTGAATTAAGAGAAGGTTTGAGGATACTTACTTAATTTTGCTTACATTTTTCTTCTTTGTATGCACAAGATTGATGTATGATAAAAATGTCTAAGAGCAATTTCAATAAGTTTACTTTAAAAATTTAAGTAATAAAAGTTTGGGGGAAAAAAACTGGGGGAAAATGAAAGCATAGGGGCTCCTGGGTGGCTCAGTTGGTTAAGTGTCCATCTGCCTTTGGCTCAGGTCATGATCTCAGGGTCTTGGGATCAAGCCCCAGGTTGGGCTCCCTGCTTAGCTGGGAGCCTGCTTCTCCCTCTCCCTCTGCTCTTTCCTCCTGCTCACGTGGTCGCTCTTGCTCTCTCAAAAAAATAAAATCTTTTTTTTTTTTTAAGATTTTATTTATTTATTTGACAGAGATAGAGATAGCCAGTGAGAGAGAGGGAACACAAGCAGGGGGAGTGGGAGAGGAAGAAGCAGGCTCATAGCAGAGGAGCCTGATGTGGGGCTCAATCACATAACGCCGGGATCACGCCCTGAGCCGAAGGCAGACGCTTAATGGCTGTGCCACCCAGGCGCCCCTCAAAAAAATAAAATCTTAAAAAAAAAGAAAAAAAAGAAAATGAAAGCATAAGCAATGCTAATATTTTTTTGCATATCCCAGAGATCCAAAGTCATTTGGATGGCTTAGTTACATACAAAATATATTTTAAACAACTGTGTTTGCTCATTAAATCATTGTATTTACTGTCTTTAAAAATGTGAAGGCTTGTGTGTGGAAGTATTAAATTACTGTACCGTACACCTCAAACTAATGCTATACTGAATGTTAACTAACTGAAATTTAAGTAAAAACTTATAAAAAAAAATGTTCACACTAACAAAAAAATTTTTGAAGGCCAAAATTTTTGACCTTTTAATGCTACTCTTGGAGAAAATTTTTTTGTCTCCCTACCCTCAACTTCTTAGTAGAGCTATCTACTTGTATATCTCCTATTTCACCATACTCCTCTTTTTACAAATAGTATATTATCATATTGCAGTTTTCTTTGACTCTTATTTTATGGATGTTATACTTTAAAATTGTATTTGTAACCATTAATCTCGCAATCTCTTGTGTTATGTTTATAGAAATGTTAAAAGCGTTTTGTGTATTCATGCTGTTGTTTTCAGTTGAAGGGTATGCATATGTAAAAAGGATTGTTAAAATATACCATGTGTGTATATTTGTTTAAAGGAAAAGGTTTAATCTTTGACTAATGATCCTTGATATTAATTTTTATCACTCACTTCTAATACTAATTTTAAAACAGTAAGTAGGAGGGAGTTGTTTCATAAATTGCTTCCTTGATGCACCAGTTCCTGAATATGCGTTCAAAGAACAGAGGAATCCCTGTCACAGTAAATTAAGGAAACAGTGCATATTCATAGTTCGCATAAGCATATTAAAAGAACTGTGGAATCCCCAGCCCTGTGCCTTTTTAATTTTGCTAACTGAATTTATTTGTAGAAGGGAAGACCCTCATCCCTTCCTTTCATCTCTTATATCTTTGGACCTGTTTTGGAAGCACTGGTATTATGCTTTTTCTGGGGCTCTAATATTCTTACAGAACTTAACCTTTTGGTTGTCAATGGCAGTTATGGTCTTTGTGCTTTTCTGCATTTGCAGTAAAATATCTGTGGGGGTTAACTTTAAGAGGAAAAAAAGAGCCAGTGTGTTTCAATTGGAAAAGCCTGTCTTTAGGGTCTGACTTTGTATATCCATGAGCAAACTTATTTGCTATTTTTTAAAAATTAAAGATTTTATTTATTTATTTATTTATTTATTTAAGAGAGAAAGAGAGTGAGCCAGTGGGGGAGGAACAGAGGGAGAGGGACAAGCAGACTGAGCTTGGAGTCCGGACTTGATCTCATGACTGAGATCATGACCTGAGCTGAAATCAAGAGTGAGATGCTCAACCGACTGAGCCACCCAGGCACCCCTTTGCTATTTTTTAATTCCTGTTTGAACATCAGGCTTGTTGGCTGATTTTTGGAATAGGAACAGATATCTCAATTGTTCATGGCATTGGAAGGGACAGGATGTTTAAAACAAAGTATGATTAAATTAAAATGCCCTCTTTTTTTTTCTTTTAAGAAAAACTTACAAACCAAGTAAAATGCCTGTGAGCACTGTTTTGGTCAGCCTTTTTATTACCTTTTTTTTCCTGCTGAGAAAGTAGGATCATACATATTCTAGGGATCGAAAGTGTCTATAAAACTGTATAGGAAGTTGTGAATTGGCATTGAAAGCTTTCTAGATGTACTAATTTATAAGCACCTTGAAGATAAAGTGTTTGTCTTTATATTGCTCACAGGCAGATACTGTTTTATGAGTGACAGTATTCTGTGTCTGAATTTAAGTCAAGAAGGGCTTTATGTTCACTTACAGAGTGACTCCTATATGTCTTTCATTGTTAATCATCTGTAATTGGCCATTAAATGCTATTGTGGTATCTGGAAAGTTGTTTGTGTAGTTGCTTCTTGATTCATCTGTCCTCCTTGCTTTCCAGGTCTGCTTTCTCCCAGCACACAGGGGCTGTGGATTACAGTCCTGCTTAGGCAGTACACAGGCTGCCAGCTTGAGAGTCAGGATTCTCCTTAGTACAGCAGAGACACAAGGCCATGACCCTGACGTCATTGGATAGATTATTTGTAGGTTTTGATATATATGTAAGTGATACATCAAAAGGTTTTGGTGGTATCTCTGTGGATGACATTGGTGGAGCACCTCTAACTTTGACTCTACGTTTTCTAGCCTTACTCTGTTATATTATGTGTATATATTAATGTGTTTGCTCATGCAGTGGTTAAACCATTTGAA
>NW_024425341.1:2461769-2545696 GCF_017311325.1 Ursus maritimus
TGTTGTTTTCAGTTGAAGGGTATGCATATGTAAAAAGGATTGTTAAAATATACCATGTGTGTATATTTGTTTAAAGGAAAAGGTTTAATCTTTGACTAATGATCCTTGATATTAATTTTTATCACTCACTTCTAATACTAATTTTAAAACAGTAAGTAGGAGGGAGTTGTTTCATAAATTGCTTCCTTGATGCACCAGTTCCTGAATATGCGTTCAAAGAACAGAGGAATCCCTGTCACAGTAAATTAAGGAAACAGTGCATATTCATAGTTCGCATAAGCATATTAAAAGAACTGTGGAATCCCCAGCCCTGTGCCTTTTTAATTTTGCTAACTGAATTTATTTGTAGAAGGGAAGACCCTCATCCCTTCCTTTCATCTCTTATATCTTTGGACCTGTTTTGGAAGCACTGGTATTATGCTTTTTCTGGGGCTCTAATATTCTTACAGAACTTAACCTTTTGGTTGTCAATGGCAGTTATGGTCTTTGTGCTTTTCTGCATTTGCAGTAAAATATCTGTGGGGGTTAACTTTAAGAGGAAAAAAAGAGCCAGTGTGTTTCAATTGGAAAAGCCTGTCTTTAGGGTCTGACTTTGTATATCCATGAGCAAACTTATTTGCTATTTTTTAAAAATTAAAGATTTTATTTATTTATTTATTTATTTATTTATTTATTTATTTAAGAGAGAAAGAGAGTGAGCCAGTGGGGGAGGAACAGAGGGAGAGGGACAAGCAGACTGAGCTTGGAGTCCGGACTTGATCTCATGACTGAGATCATGACCTGAGCTGAAATCAAGAGTGAGATGCTCAACCGACTGAGCCACCCAGGCACCCCTTTGCTATTTTTTAATTCCTGTTTGAACATCAGGCTTGTTGGCTGATTTTTGGAATAGGAACAGATATCTCAATTGTTCATGGCATTGGAAGGGACAGGATGTTTAAAACAAAGTATGATTAAATTAAAATGCCCTCTTTTTTTTTCTTTTAAGAAAAACTTACAAACCAAGTAAAATGCCTGTGAGCACTGTTTTGGTCAGCCTTTTTATTACCTTTTTTTTCCTGCTGAGAAAGTAGGATCATACATATTCTAGGGATCGAAAGTGTCTATAAAACTGTATAGGAAGTTGTGAATTGGCATTGAAAGCTTTCTAGATGTACTAATTTATAAGCACCTTGAAGATAAAGTGTTTGTCTTTATATTGCTCACAGGCAGATACTGTTTTATGAGTGACAGTATTCTGTGTCTGAATTTAAGTCAAGAAGGGCTTTATGTTCACTTACAGAGTGACTCCTATATGTCTTTCATTGTTAATCATCTGTAATTGGCCATTAAATGCTATTGTGGTATCTGGAAAGTTGTTTGTGTAGTTGCTTCTTGATTCATCTGTCCTCCTTGCTTTCCAGGTCTGCTTTCTCCCAGCACACAGGGGCTGTGGATTACAGTCCTGCTTAGGCAGTACACAGGCTGCCAGCTTGAGAGTCAGGATTCTCCTTAGTACAGCAGAGACACAAGGCCATGACCCTGACGTCATTGGATAGATTATTTGTAGGTTTTGATATATATGTAAGTGATACATCAAAAGGTTTTGGTGGTATCTCTGTGGATGACATTGGTGGAGCACCTCTAACTTTGACTCTACGTTTTCTAGCCTTACTCTGTTATATTATGTGTATATATTAATGTGTTTGCTCATGCAGTGGTTAAACCATTTGAAATACAATCTCAAGGCTTAAGGATGAGAAGTAGTGGAAGAATTATGAACAGTGATTCCTCAGCTAATTAAAGAGACCTAAACCTGTAGTCTATCCTAATCCTGAAATGGTAACTAAAAGTGAATCACTGAACGTACCAAAGTATATTATTGGATCACACACTGTTCCAGCTTCTCCTTCAGTTTCCATCTCCCTTGTGTGTGAGATTGCTTATCCTAATTGAATAACATCTGTGGATTTCTTTTTTTTAAATGTATATAGATAGATTGATAGATTGCTTTTGCTCATCTTTTGTCCTCTGTCTCATTTTATCCTTTTCTTCTTTCTTACTTTCTTTGCTTCTCTTGTCCTCTCATCTGTCCTTGTCTTATTGCTGTGATTTCTGCCCCCACCCAAAGAAAGACAAAAACTGATTATGCTTTGGATTTGAGGTATATTTGTTGATTTAACTTTGTATTTCTTAGAAAACTGGTAGCTTGAGACTTTTTCTGTGTGTGTTTTAAGAATGAGCATAGCCTCTAAATCTCAAACCAAAAATGTGGTTCTTTTTACTGGTATATTGCCTTCAATTGATTTTTCTATGGGGTTTCGCCCTGGATACCTATAGCCTGGGTATAGGTGATTGTGAATAGTCTGTATTAGCTGATTACCCAGTAATGGTCCAATATTTTATATGGAACAGTTTCGTAGGAAAACTAACTATAGCAAAGAGACTATATTAGCATATCCGACATCTCTCTCTCTCTCTCTCGTTTTTTTTTTTTTTTTTTTTTTTTTTTTTTTTGCACATTACGTGCAGTCCAGTAGCAAATCCTTATGGCTCTTCCCCTGGTAATTTATGGCCCCCAGCCAAATCTGGTCCCCACCTTTTTCGGTACCACCTGTGAGCTCAGTATTTTTTTTACATTTTTAAATGATTAAAAATAAATCAAAAGAAGAATATTTCATATATGTGAAAATTATGTGTAATTCAAATTTCAGTATCCATGTAAAGTTTTATTGGAGCACAGCCACACTTGTTCATGGCTTCTTTCATGCTTTACAGCATAGTTGAGTAGTTGCAACAGAGGCTTTATGACCTGTAAAGCCTAAAATATTTACTGCCTGACCCTTTGCAGAAAAAGTTGGCCAAACCCTGCTGTAGAAGAAATGCAGAATCCATTCACTTCTCATAGCCTGTACTGCTACTGTCTGGTTTAAACTTCTTGACTAAACTATTGCTATTGCCTTCTAATTATCTCCTTGCTCTTGTCTGCGTCCCCCTACATCTGTATAGCCAGAGGAGCCAGATCTTGTCACTGCTGCTCAAAACCATTTAACGGTTTGCTGTCTTGTTGAGGGTGGGTGTGAAAAGTAAAAAGACTATTTATAATGGCCTGCAAAGCTCTAGGTCATGGATTGGAAAACTTTTTCTACAGTTTCTCTGTTGCAACAACACGACTCTGTTGTTGTGTGAAAGCAGATACAGCAATATGAAAACAAATTGACATGGCTGTATTCCAATAAAACTTTATTTACAAAAACAGGCGGTAGGGTGCCTGGGTGGCTCAGTTGGTTAAACACCTGCCTTAGGCTCAGGTCATGATCTCAGGGTCCCGCTCTTGAGTCCTGCATCGGGCTCCCTGCTCAGCGGGGAGTCTGCTTCTCCCTCTACCCCTCCCCCTGCTTGTGATCTCTCTCTGTCTCTTTCAGATAAAAAAAAAAAACAGGTGATAGGTTGGACTTGTCCTATAGGTTGTAGTTTTCTGACTTCCCCTCTAGATAGTACCAAATCCTCCCCAAACCCTTTCCTTCCCATGTATGTGTACTTCCTGGTTTTACCTCCTACTATTGTGTCTCTCCTCTGCTATCCACCAGCAAGACTGATTCGTAGGAACATCCCTGCCTCAGGGCATTTTGCATTTGCTGTTCCTTCTACTTGGAACACTTTCCCCCCAGGCAGTTGATATCTATTGAGTACCTCTTATGTAGCAGGTGCTGTCCTCAACTCTTAGAATATACCTGTGAACAAAACCTAAAATCCCACATTATATGTAGTTTACATTCCTTTGTGTATGTAGACAGTAAAAAAAAAAAAAAAAACAAACATAAATAGAAGATACAGTATTTTATGAGGTATGTGCATTGGAAAAAATAGTGTGTGCTGAGCAGAGAGGTCTCTTGGATAAAATGATATGTATGCAAAGAGCTGGGGGGGAGGACAGGTATCTCCAAAGTAAATATTTGCATGGCTTGTTTATCTTAGTGGCTGGCACATAGTATTCAGTGAGTATTTATGAAATGCATCAATCTAGGTGAACTGATAATCCCTGTACTTACTCTCTACTAATGTATTTATAGCATGCTTATCACCACATTTATTTACTGCTTCTTAACAAGAAATAGGTTATTGGGCAATAAATTTGGAAGCAAAGGAGGAAGTTCAGTGTCTCTAAGTACTCTTCAGGATGATATTGTTTCTACTCAGGCCAAATGGATACTTAAGATAGCCAGGAAGAAAAGTGATGTTGGGAAGTGATTGCACGGGAGAGAAGAAAAACATAGGCTGTACTCAAATACACATCTAGTCAGTGACATCGATGTCCAACTTCTGTTACCCATAAAGGAGTCTACCCAAATGTTCCTCCCCTCATCTGTCACTCTTCTCTGTTTCCCAATTTAAAATCTCAAAACAATTGATTTAGAGCAGGGGTCAGCAAGCTTGACCCAGCCTGGGGGCCAGATCTTGCCTGAGACCTATTTTTATATGGACCTTCAGCCAGTTTTATATTTTTAAAGGATTATTTAAAAAAGTAGGTAATATGCTGTAGCTGATAGGGACCTGACATGGTCTGCAAAACGTAAAACATTTCCTTTTGACCTGCTACAGAAACAGTTTGCCAGCCTCTGACTTACAGGCACCTTCTTGGTTGTTTCCAGGGGAAAAAGCTACTTCTCTGTGGTGGTCTTTATAAGTGATAGAACTTTATAATTGAAACATGTAATCCAGCTCACTTATTTTACAGGTTTCGTTGAGACTAGAAAATGACATCAACCTTTTGGGGTCGTACAGCTCTCTAGGTGTAGGTCCTGAATCTCTAGCCCATTATTTTTTATGTGCTTTTTTTTCACATCAGTGATGAGTGATATTCCCTCTTCTGTGATATCTTAGTGGGCAAACTATCTTCTCTAAGCCCTAATTTTTTATTATCTGTAAAACAAATTGATAGTATAGGATTTTTGTAATGATTAAATGAACTAATACATATAAGGTACGAGTATATAGTTAAAAATGCTTCACAGATCATAGGTCTATTTTGTCATGGTGTAATGAACAGATTCCTGATACCTAGGAATAACTGCTCCTCCCTCCCGCCCCCCACATATATTTTAGGGGATAGGGTCAGAGAAGGAGCATGTTTCTGTCATCTAGAATTTTAATTTGGATGTCCTTTGTGTCTTGAAAAGTAGTTAGAGATCTATTTCAGTAACATTGTACTTCATTGATTTTTGGGGGCTTAACCAGTTTGTAGAACATCATTAAAATGGGACACTTTGTTCCAAGTTGTAAACAATTGATTTACAAACAGACTTTTGGCTAAAATTGGATCGTAGAATGGGAAGAAGAGATTTTTGGTCATTTTGTTCTGTGCGTTTTTAGTGACTGAAATTGTGGGGAAGCAGAAAGGGAAAGACTGAGGGAAGAAAATGGAGCCCTTCTGGGAATTCAGTCTAGTGTTCCAAGGCAGTCTTGTTTCTAGGGCATGTCGACAGAAATGCTGGGCAGTTATTAAATTGTTCAGAATGTCACTTATGCGTGGATTAGTGTTGTTTCAAAGTTTACCTGGTCTGGGAGGGGTAAGTGTGTGAGGAGATTGGGAAGGCCATCATTAATATCCAGCTATCTCCCCTCCCACCTGTCTAGATGAAATAGGGTTCATAAATCAATATCAAGGACAATTTTGAAAGAAAGTCACAAAAGGACTAGCACCCTTGGTTAAAATAGGAATAAAGGATCACATATCTGTTGTTTAAATGTTTATTGAATGAAAGAGTGATTATGCATGTGTATATGAGCATTTAAAAAAACAGTTAATGGGGTGCCTGGGTGGGTCAGGTAGTTAAGCATCTGCCTCCGGCTCAGCTCATGATCTCAGGGTTCTGGGATGGAGCCCTGTGTCCAGCTCTCTGCTCTGCAGGGAGTGTGCTTCTCCCTTTCACTCTCCCTCTGTGCTCTCTCTCTCTCTCTCTCATGAATGGATAAAGTCTATAAAAAAATTAAAAAAACCCAGTAAATGGCAATTTACTTCGCTTTATAATGCTACATTTATTTATTTATAAGTTTACGTACAGTGATGTATTCTTCTTCTTCTTCTTTTCCTCTTCTTCTTCTTCTTCTTCTTGTTCTTCTTCTTCTTCTTCTTCTTATTTGAGTTTGTTTATTTAAGTAATCTCTACACCCAACTCGGGGCTCAGACTCACAAGCCCAAGATCAAGAGCTGCATACTCTACTGACTGAGCCAGCCAGGCACCCCAGTGATGTATTCTTTTTGATGTATAATATAATGAGTTTTGACAAGTGCGTAGGGTTGTATAACCACCACAGGTAAGATACAGAAAAATTCCATTATCTCTTCCCAAAACCTTCCTTCATGCTAACCTTTTGTAGTCAAATCCACCTCCTGCCCCCGCCAAGCTGGTAAACTGTTAAGCCACTGTTGTTCCTGTAGTTCCTATAGCATTTTCCAGACTATCATATAAATGAAATTATATAAATAGCCTTTGGAGTCTGGTTTCTTTCATTTAGTGTAACGCATTTGAGATTCATCCTTGTCGTATGTATCAATATTTTGTTCTTTTTGTAGCTGAGTACTATTCCATTGTATGAACAAACCAGAGTTTATCTGTTCCTCTGTTGAGGGATATTTGGGTTGATTTCAGTTTTTGGCAATTATGAATAAGGCTGCCATAAACATTCATATACAGGTTTTTGTGTGAAGGTAATGTGTTAGTTTCTTGTGACTGCTATAATAAAGTGTCAACCTAGGTGCCTTAAAATAACAGACATTTATAAACCTCTCACACTGTTGGAGGCCAGAAGTCCGAAATCAGTACTCCTGGCTGGAATCAAGGTGTTGGCAAGGGCATGTGCCTTCAGAGGCTCTTCCAGCTCCTGGTGGCTCCTGGTATTCCTTGACTTGTTGCTGCATCATGTCAGTCTCTGCCTCCATTTTCCCGTAATGCCTTCTCTGCTGTGTCTGTGTGTCAGACCTCCCTTTGTCTGTCTCCTAGAAGGATACTGTGATGGCATTTAGGGCCCACCTGATAATACAGCCTGATCTCTAATCTCAAGATCCTTAATTTAATTACATCTGCAGGCACCTTTTTCCAAATAAATTGACATTTACATGTTCTAAGGATTAGGAGCTGCTATCTTTGAGGGCCATTATTCAGCCTACTACAGTAGGTTTTCATTTTGCTTGGGTAAACACTCAGCAAATGATGACCAGGAGGGGGATTGCTGAGTTATATATGGTAAGGGTGTATTTAATTTTATAAGAAAGTGCCAGACTGTTTTCATAGTGGCTATATTGTTTTGCATTCTTACCAGCAACATATGAGAGTTTCATTTGCTCTGCATCCTTACTAGCACTTGGTATTGTCATTTCTAAAAGTTATTCTAACAGGTATATAGTGGTATTTAATTATGATTTAATTTGCATTTCCCTAATGATTAGTCATGTTGAGCATCTTTTCAGATGTGCTTATTTATATCTTCTTTGGTGAGTTGTCTGTTCATATATTTTTTCATTTTGAAAATTGGGTTGTTTTCTCTGTTGAGTTTGCTTGTTTTTTTTAACTCCTCTGTTCTCCCCAAAGTTAGTCCAGGGCCTTAGGGAATTAAGAAGATGTTGGTTCTTTTGTAATCTTGTTGCTTCTTGTATTTTCTTGCTGCAAACTCATTTCTGTTTTAATCTCTAAAACTGAATAAATTAAACTTGAATTCTTTTTGGCTCCTAATAGATTTACTCAGTAAAGGAAATAGAATTTAAATTATCATGTAGTGTGTTTGTAGTCAGATCTGGGGTTGCAAATGACTGAAACCCTTGAGTAAGAAGTGATTTATTAATAGTGTGTGTTACCAAACTGTAAGGAAGGTCAGAGATGGAGTTGGCTTAAGGGGGAGCTGGATGGGGGGTTAGATTATTGTTTGGTTTCTGTCTTCTCATTTCTGCTTCTCTCTTTCAGTTGGTTACAGTGTCTCTTATTGAGATAGATTTTCTCCAGATGGTTGGGATTATGGTTCCAGGTACCTTAAGACTCAGATCCTTCCAACTTCCTGACCTTAGAGGAAAAAAGGGATCTTTTCTTTTCTTTTTTAAAAAATATTTTATTTATTTATTTGGACGAGAGAAAGAGAGCGTGAGCATGAGTTGTGGGGAGGGGCAGAGGGAGAGGGAGAAGCACCGAGCAGGGCGCCAGACATGGGGCTTGATCCCAGGACCCTGAGACCATGACCTGAGCCCAACCGACCGAGCCATCCAGGCACCCCAAAAGGGATCTTTTCAAATTTTGTCCAGAAACCTCCTGGGGTTTTCAGTTGAAGTCACATGCATATCACTAAGCAGTCACTCTGACCTAGTTGAACATCGTAACTCAAATTTGATGTGAACAAAACAAACTCTTGATTCCTCTCCCCCCCCCCATACCAGTAAATCCACCCCTTATCAAAGCCAGAAAACAAGGAGCCCTTTTTGATTTTCCTTGATACCTTTAAGGAATAGCCAGCCCTTTTCTGTATCTAGACCATCAGCCCTGCTTACTGTATTGTAACCACATTGCTCTTCTCTTAATTTCTTAATATACCATGCTCTTTCTTTTCTTGAGACCTTCGCACTTGCTGTTCCTTCTGCATGCAGTGATTTACCCCTCTAGAGGGAAAGCTTCTCTCATATTAGGTCTCGGCTTCAGTGTCCCTTCACAGAGGTTCTTTTTCTAAAACAGGTAGCTTCTTCATTTCCATGTCTTCACAAGCTTCTTACTTATTTGCTTCACAGAACTGCTTAAAACAACTGAGAGTCATTTTATCTATCTCCTTACTTGAATTTTGTCTTTTTACCACTAGACTATATAAACGGCTTTAATGTAGGGACTTGTATCTTGTTTACCTTTGTACCTACAGTGCTAGTACGGTATGGGGCAAATGGTAGGCCTGCAAAGGTGTTTGAATGAATGAATCAGAATGCATTTCTACAGTTGGCCCAGTTTAGATTTAGTAGCCTTGTGGCGTGTGGGTTGGTAGATAGACAGAAACAACAATAACCACTGTTATAGGCTCCGAGTGAACCTACATTAAAGATGCCACACCTATGCTTTTTTTACTCTTTGGAAATAGTAGTGATTAATTCTGGTATTAATCATTATGCTTGTTAATATTTTTATTTTAATAGAAATAATTTCTAAGAGCTATCTGTAGGCATAGGTCTAAATTCAGTTTAAGATTTTTATTGAAAACGATAGCCAGTAGAGTCTGATGAGCATTCTTTCTTCTAGCTTCTTAATGCAGGGGACTGAGTGACGTGTTATGGGCCAGCCAGATGTTTTAAAGCATCAGTAATGACATTCAGTTTTCATGTTGCTCTATTATGCTTACCCTTGGGGGCTTCTGTTCAGCTTCTTGTATTGTCCCTTTCTGACACTTTCCTATTGATTGTTTTTGTGTTATTCTCTTAGCCAGCTGTGGGAAATTCAAGACAGAGGGTGATCTGGAGTCAAGAATGTTTGGATACATAGTAGAGTACAAAAAGCTTATAAACCTGGGTGGGAATGACTGCTGAGTTAGTGAAGGTTAGGGTGATTATAAAATTTGTCATCCAAACCAGGTCATTTTCGAAAGAGTGTGCCAGGAACAGGCGTAAACCTGGACTTCCCCCACGAATCCCTTTGAGGGGGAGGTGATAATAAGTTGTTGCAGGATAGGGTGCTCTGAGTCTGAGGGCTTTTGAATTGGAAGAGACTTGCCTAAAAGTGTGTAGGAGGAAGCCAGGTACAGCTCTACACTTGTAAATCCTTTTGGGAACTGAATGCAAACAGAGCCAAGGGTTCTGTAGATCTATCCTAATTAGTAAATGTAATTGCCTTATGGATAAGGTTAAAATCCTAGAATCAGAACCTAATTCTCTTTTGCTTTCCCACAGGAAACTAGTATTGTGTTTAGCTGTCATGTTCACTCAAAGAATATGTGGGTTGTCTGGTCTGCAAGCTTCTGGCCTACTGTCAATAGAAGGTTTATTTGAGTGTTGTTTTGTGCTAGTGTGGAAAAAGTTTCCTGGATTAATTTGTACTGTCTTGCCATTTGCCCCATAGATAGTTGTAGTACACATTTGAAAATAGGTTGGAAAGATGGGCTTTAAGATTAGTTTTTAAGTCTTATTTATGTAAAGCACACACACTTGAACTCTTACATTAGGGAGACAGCAGAATTTTATAGTTAGGTACACATCACAGAATTTTGTTCTCGTTTTTTAAATTCCAGTCTGGGATTGTTAATAGCGTTGTGATTGAGATTAATAGCTGTGACAGTATGTAGCAAGACTAATTCCATAAAGATAAACTTATCACTGCAGAATTGATTTTATTATTTTTTTTGTTAGGTAAATGCGTTCTTTTTCTTTAATGAGACTTCTGCGCTTTTTGCAAGGATGCTAATTCCAAATGTTTTGAGAAAAACCAGAAAAAAACCTTAACGATTTTACAAAGAATATAAAACACATACATGCATGTTAGTCATCTTAGCCTCATGTTACGTTTTCTATGAACACACTTTCATTATGCCTTTTCTGTATTTTATTTTATTTTTTAAACTCCCTTGCTAGGTTATATACACCTAGAATAGTGCTATATATGGCTGTTCAGTAAGAATCACAGTTACTGTGAAGTTTACTGAGGTAATAGCATTAAATATAATATTTAAAAATTTTATTCCTATATAAAGTAATAGTGCTTTTTTATGTTTTAATTATGGTTTCCATTTTCTTTCATTTAATCAAAACAGACAGATCTAGTTACTGTTATCTCTGTTTTATGGAGGAGGAAAGAGAACCAGTATAGGTAATTGTTATATGTTCAGCAACCAATTAAAGTCAACCCTGAGAGCATTATATTAAAGGTGAGGGGTGATAAATGATTTGAGACACTTCGTATAAACACTAGTCATGCACAGGGTAGTATGCATGCAGAGTCATACACTATAGAGTTTATGTTCTACAACTAACTGTATCAATACTGTTGCCATTAGCAACATGTAGCTGTTTAAATCAATTACAATTTAAGAAAAATTAATGATAGCTACCTTTCAAGTACCCAGTAGCTCACATGTGACCAGTGGTTACCATATTGGACAGCACAGATACAGAACATTTTTATCCCCACAGAAAGTTCTGTTAAAATAGCACTGTTCTTCAGGACAATATTAAAGAAAATACCGCTTGAGGACAGGTTTTATTTTTATTAGGCTTTAGGATTTTTGTAGTTAAAAATGTTAGCTTTTCATTATGTATCCTAATGAGAGGAGTTTGTGATTTATTCTCTGCGGATCAAGCTTGTCATGTTCAAACTCAGCCTAATCTTTTATTAGTCTTTCTGGCTCTGCATAAATCAGTCATACTGGGCTGAGGGTTAATTTGGACTAAGTAATACAAAATTTGCAAATATGTGTTTTAGGTTGTTAGTGCTTAATATCTTTTAAGCCTTAATGCTTAATATCATTTTCCTTATCAATAGAATGAGGATAATGAGATAATGACTACTTGGAATTTGGATTAATTGATTGGGGTTTATGAAGTTAAAAAGTTGAATCCTTATGAACCTTCTAGTCCCAGCAGAACTCTTCACTCTGTTTGAAGTTATCTCAACTTCAACTCTTCTGTAGACTCTAAGTCCTTAAAGTCAGGACTCTGAGTTTAGTGCCTCATGGAGCAGTCTACACACTTGCTAAGTAGCTACTCTGGGCCCGGTCACGTGTTAACGTTGTTTGCCAATTCATTTATGACTACCCTTAAATAGATTATGAACTCCTTGAAAGTAGGAAACCCTTTTTATTTTAAATTTAAAATACCTGTAGTTGTAGAAATTAAGAAAAAAAGAGACTTTAGAGATAATCATGTCAAAAATTTTCATTTTACCAATGAAGAACCATGACAGGTTAAGTTACTTGCCCATTGTTGGGGAACTAGGACTAGAGGATCTGGATAACCTTCTGTCAGGCCACCTCCTTAATTTGTTGATTGTTAAATTTAATTTCAAGGAAGTCCTAAGCACTACTGTTGGTTGAAGACTATATTTTGTGTGTATAAACTATGTCATTATAGAACAAAGTTATTTATAACTCCTGATTTCAACACACGATATTTCCTGTTTGTTTCTTATGACACATTCTTAGGGGCACATTGTATGCTATTTTTGGATATGCAGCATTTTGATCTTGAAACAGCATTTTTGGTTTTTAGACTAGAATAAGTTGAGGAATAGATTGAGTGGTTTCTCAGGTTAAATAAATGCTCAGGGTCTGTATTTTCATGTATTGCATTTGGTAAGAGTAACTTACATAATATGTCATGGGGTGGAGTGTCCATTTATAGAAACTACTCGTTTTAACTTTCTATGAGCTATGAATTTTTATCTCTATTTTTATATTCCAGTTCCAGTTTCAGTTTCAGTATTACTATTGTGTACGTACACACTCACAGGAGTGCTAAGAATAGCAAACTATCCTACTACAGACAAGATTTACATTTCTGAGGTACCTGAACTGTTTCTTAAAATTCATTTTCGTTCCTTATAGCCATTGGCAAAGTGTCATCACGTATTCATAAGGTAATTGTTATTTGACAGGACACTTTTTCTTCTCAGGAATATTATTGGTTTGTTTCTGTGGTAGCATATGTGAACCAGACCAACTCAGGCTTTTTTGCAGAATACTGGTTTCCCCACTGGGTTAGAATACTTTCCTGCCTCCTTCCTTCCCCCAAGAACTGAAAACAATTTCAGAAGGGAGTCTTTGCTTGTGAATCAAGACTTTAATTATAGGCTTTCTTCTTTCGAAAGGCAGTTTCCTTTTTCTGCAGTTGTTCTTTGGGTGGAGTGCATCTGCGCACGCTCGCGCGTGTGTGTATGTGTGTGCGTGTGTCTGCTTGTAGCATTTGGATCTGTGCAGCACGTTGGCTTTCTAGACATCCTTTGTATAGTAACAGCATGTGCGGAGGGGCTGGCAGCCTGTAAAACAGTTTTTTCTCCTCTTCCCCCTCCTCAACCTCACTCCCTCCCTAGATCTGGTGACATTACATAGATAAATGTGCTGGCTAGGAAAACAGCAGAAGGAATTGAATGTCTGCCAAAAATTTGCAGCATGAAACCAAACTGGCTGCTTCATCTTCGCTTTCCTGATCTCTTATTGTGTGTGTGCAGTCTACACTTGTCAGGGCTTTCCTTGTTGAGCGTTACGTCACTATGTTCTCCACCCTCATTATACTGTCTTTTCTTTTGAAAAGCTACTGTCCTCAGGCTTCAAACTTGTTAAACACTTAAAGCTTTATATATACTGTGATGGTGATAGTATTAAAGATGAAATATATTTAAGTCTGAAAGAGAAATTTTAATTTGATGTAATATTGACTAAGGGTATGTGTGTATACATGTGCGCACATGTGTTTCTGGGGATTATTAGGATAGTGTGGAAAAGGTAAGGTACTGGTTAACTCCCTGAAATTATTACATTGCTTTTAAAAAATCTTTCTGTTCTTCAGGAAGAGACATTTTCTCAAAGGACTTTGAAGACAGCTTAGAGAGGTATTGATTTTTAACTGTTGATCAGCATTGCAAATAGACATTTCCAGAACAAATGTGATTTCATTTATTTAATGTATGTTGAATTAAAGAAAATAATATGAGATCTTTAAATTTGGGGTTTTTATTTTCAAGACTGCTGATAAAGTTGAGTATCTAAACAGTGTCAGTGATTTCAGAGAAAAAAATTACTTTTTATTCTTAGATTTGGTGAGTCTGCTTGAGTCCATGTCTAAAGAAAAGGTTTTTGCCATTAATTAAAGCTTTATATAGCCCTTAAAAAAATAAGATGGGGTCCTACTTCTTTTTTTCTGAATCCTTTAGACTTATTAAAGTTTAGGAAAGCATAAATTTGAATAGGTTCATTTGGGCACCTTTAACTATAGTATTCTCATTGCATTTGTTCCTTATGTGCTATCTGTATTGCAGTGTATTTTTAATGCATATGTTTTATTTTTACAATTAGGTTGTAAGACCCAGCAGCAGGGAACCAGTTTTGTTGCATCTTGTTTCTCTAGCATCTAACTCATGTCCTTATATGTAAGAGATAGTATGGATAATGGTGTGTAGAGATAATAATGAGGATGAGAATAGGGTGAGGTGATTTCACTAGCTGATTTAGTCATCTAGGGTTCTCAGAACAGAATACCATAGATTGGACGGCTTAAAAATAAGAATTTTTTTCTTCTCTCAGTTCTAGAGTCTAGAAGTCCAAGATTAGGGTGCTGGCATGATTGATTTCTCCTGAGCCATCTCTCCTTGTTTTGGAAATGGCTACCTTCTTGCTGTGTTTCATATGAGCTTTTCTCTGGGCACACAAGTGCATCCCNCCTGCCCTGTGTCTCTTCCTCCTCTTGTAATACACCAGGCCTGTAGGATTAGGGCCCCCATCCTTGTGACCTCACTTAATTATTCCTTAAAAGCTCTATCTCCAAATACAGTCACATTTAGGTTTAGGGTTTCAACATATGAATTCTGGGGGGGATACAGTTCAGTCCATAACACTGGCCTGAAGATAGACAGAGATGCCAAGTTACTGAGCTATCAGATAACATATCAGTTGTGTTATAGTAAGGAAAACAGAAACTGTGAGAGGGTAGTCCAGGGAATTGATAAAGCAGATGTTGGGAGAAGTGACAAGCAAAATGGGAACATTGAAGTGACACAGAGGTAATAATTTCCTTAAGCAGCTGCCATCCCTAGAGCTGGAGGAAAAAAGGAGGAGATTGGGGTCATTAGAACCTAGGGGCTTAGAGGACGGGCCCCATGGAACTTGGATTGACATCTTTGAGGAGGTCTCATTGCTTGGTTGCTTTTAAATCCTTAGAGAGGGGCCCCACAAGTTGGGATGTAGGCCTCCAAGAGGATATGTTGTTCCACTGCTGCTGGTACTTCTGAGGGAGCCTGATGAGGCTGGTTCTGAGAGAAATCAGTCTTCTGTAGGAAGCTGAACACTGCCAACAACTGCTGTTGCTGGGAAAAAGGACCCATGCTAGGGTGGCTCTGGCAGGAAGAGCGGAAGGGTCTGGAAGGAGCAAGCCCACTCTTCTGTCATCTTTACTTTCTCGTATCCTTCTAGTGTTCCCTATTGGTGGAGCCTAATGGGAAGGTGGCTGACACAAGAAATGACGTATGCATTCTGAGCCTAGCACCACAAAGCAGAGTAAGGGCGGGCTTGAAATTGAGAGACAACAATTTCATAGCTGGAACAGATATTATTGGTGGAAGTACAGCCTCTCTAAAATCCCGTTTGGCAATATGTGTCAAAAATCTTAGAAATGTGCAAATCTTTTGACTCAGCAATTCCAGTTCAAAAAATATATCCTAAGGAAATAATCCAAAAAGTGAGCAAAGATGTTATGTACAGGGATGTTTGATTACAATATTGAATGTGATAAAAAAATTAGAAGTATTGAATGTTTATCAATACGGGACTGGCTAAATATCTTACAACATGTAGTGAGATGTTATATGGCCATTAGAAAGATGTTGCTGATTTGGATTTATTGATGTGGAAATAAATTTAACAAACCAGATTATACACTATATGTAGTATGGACCTATTTATGTGTTTTGTTCTTTTAAAAACTGTATGTAAGAAAAGCTGAGAACAATATACATAAAAAGAGAGCCCAGTGCCAGGTTGAAGAGTGCAGGCTCTGGAGTCAGACAGCCTGGGGTCTGTATGTGGAAGGACCTATGTGGCTCTAACACTTTTTATGATCTTGGGTAACTTAGTCTTTCTGGGCATCTGTTTCTTCATCTGGAAAATGGTGATAATAGTACAAACCCCATAGGGCAGTTGTTAGGTTGTAAAGTGTTAATATTTGTAAAGCATGTATAACTGCTTCAAGTGCTCATTAATGTTAGGTGTATTATAGGGGAGGAAGAGAAAGCTTAGGAGAGAAGTTTACTGTCTTTTTTTTTTTTTTAAAGATTTTATTTATTTATTTGACAGAGATAGAGACAGCCAGCGAGAGAGGGAACACAAGCAGGGGGAGTGGGAGAGGAAGAAGCAGGCTCATAGCGGAGGAGCCTGATGTGGGGCTCGATCCCATAATGCCAGGATCACGCCCTGAGCCGAAGGCAGACGCTCAACTGCTGTGCCACCCAGGCGCCCCGAAGTTTACTGTCTTTTTTCCCCTTTATTATCTATTTTTTTTTTTAAGTGGGCTCCACACCCATCATGGAGCCCAATGTGGGGCTTCAACTCATGATCCTGAGATCAAGAGCTGAGATCAGGAGTTGGAACTCAACCGACTGAGCCACTCAGGCACCCGTAATTATCTAATTTTTAAAGAGAGACTGTCATGATTT
Organism: Ursus maritimus; assembly: GCF_017311325.1. Taxonomy (NCBI): domain Eukaryota; kingdom Metazoa; phylum Chordata; class Mammalia; order Carnivora; family Ursidae; genus Ursus; species Ursus maritimus. Next base: position 2,478,122 of record NW_024425341.1, read on the forward strand.
TATAATTAGGGTAACCAGTAGAGCTTTTCTGTCGTAATTGAAAATGATGAAGCTGGCAAAGATGTATTAAGTATTCTTCTCTTACTTCTGGAAGTCCTAGAACTAATTTCAGGATGCTTTATAGGTAGAATAGCACTTCCCCCTGCAGCCTAGATGCAGCTGACAACTGAGGCTTGTCTTTTGACAGGCTCCTTATTTCTTGTGGGTAACTTCATTCTTTCTCAGGTCCCTACAAATGCTCAGGGACTTGCATTATTACGGTGCTTCTGACTAGGTTCCGGAGGTCTCCATCTTTTGCCTTGGTTCCTTTGGTAGGTTCCCTCTGCTCTGCTTAGAACCAGACTTTTGCTGTGAAAAATGCTGCTCTTTGAAGAAGGCAGGAGAAACTCTGGTCAGTTTTGTATATGTAAGTTTAAATCCTGCCACACTGTATTGTTAATAAATAGTATCCCTATTTACCAGTAATGGAAACTCAACACTTTCCATCTATAAAGTTTTTCTTTCTTTCAAAAAATGAATTTATCTGTAGGCTGTTTACTTGAGTGACTGAGTTGAAACTAGTGTGTTGGACTTAGAGTACCTGACTTTGAATAACTTCAGTCACTTTTACTAGTCATTATAGCTTTTTTTTTTTTTAAGGTTTTATTTATTTATTTGACAGAGAGAGAGCCCAGGCAGGGGGAGCGGCTGGCAGAGGGAGAGGAAGAAGCAGGCTCCCTGCTGAGCAAGAAGCCCCAGTGTGGGGCTTCATCCTAGGACTCTAGGATTATGACCTGAGCTGAAGGCAGACACTTAACCGACTGAGCCACCTAGGTGCCCCTCATTATAGCTTTTGACAATGATTTTTATCTTTGGTAAAATGAGTATACAGTTGACCATTGAACAACACAGGTTTGAACTGTGCAGGTCTACTTATATGTGAATTTTTTTGATAAATCCAGTATGGTAGTATAAGCATATTTTCTCTTCCTTATGATTTTGATTTCCTTTTTTTTTTAAATACTTTATTTTTAAGTCATCTTTACACCTAGCATGGGGCTCGAACTCACAACCCTGAGATCAAGAGTCGCATACTCCACTGACTGCACCAGCCAGGCGTCCCCCCTTAATAAGATTTTCTTTTCTTTGGCTTATTTTATTGTAAGGATACAGTATATAATATATATATATATATATATATATAATATATATATGTGTGTGTGTATATAGTGTGTGTGTGTGTATATATATATATATATATATATATACTAAATATGTGTTAATTGTTCATCTTATTTGTGAGGCTTCCAGTCAGCAGTGGGCTATTTGTAATTAAGGTTTTGGGCAATCAAAAGTTACACACAGATTTTTGACTATGAGGGGGGTCGGTGCCCCAACCCCTGCATTCAAGGGTCAAATGTATAATGTTTTTTGAAGATCCCTTCTAGTTCCAAACACCATGATTCTGATAGTAGCAGAACACTGCACATACTATCAGATATGTATCAGTTATTATTTTTGGTAGGTCTTGAAGAAAATAATGCTATTTGCCAATTTGTTCAAAGAGTACTTATTTTAGACCATAGTTTGGCCAAAATAAATGTCTGCAGTTGCAGTTTCTTAAAAATGCAGTGAACAGAAAAGTCTTGTGGAGCATCTTGCTCCTTCTGAACCATCACTTTTTTAATTTTTTTAATTTTTTAATTTTTTAATTTTTTTTAAAGATTTTATTTATTTATTTGACAGAGATAGAGACAGCCAGCGAGAGAGGGAACACAAGCAGGGGGAGTGGGAGAGGAAGAAGCAGGCTCCCAGCGGAGGAGCCTGATGTGGGGCTCGATCCCATAACACCGGGATCACGCCCTGAGCCGAAGGCAGACGCTTAACGACTGAGCCACCCAGGTGCCCCTGAACCATCACTTTTATGTATTTTTAGCATTAAAAATATTCCCAGGCTAATACTCCTCAATTCAGGTACTACTAAAGACTTTTATATAAGTGGGTAATGTGCAGTGTGGTAAATGTGTCAACAATCACATAGATAAATACCATATATAGAAAATATGTTAGTCCACACAAAATTTTCATCACGTTGCCTTTTTTGGGATGTTAAAAACAAAATCTTGTCCTGCCTTGAAAAGTGGCAGTGGTTCCTTAACAAAGATAAGCTTTGCAGGATAGATACAATTTTGAAAGGGGATATAAGAAATCTGCATTTATTAGATGCCTCTTACGTTTGAGGTACACTCCCATAACTCTATCCTTTTTAATCTTTATGGTAACGTGAAAGGTAGGTATGTTGTACCATTCTACACCAAAGAGGCTATCTGATTTGGGCAAAGTGATGCCATTAAGTGGTAGAACTCTGTCTCTGAGCTCTGCTGACTGATTCCTAGTGGCAGGGACACAAAGGACTTTGAGGGACAGGGTAAAATAACCTGGAGAAAAAGCATAAAGTGTGATCTCTGAAGACAAGTGAACAGATTAGGAGTAGAGGAAGAAAGTGTGAGAATAGTAGTTTGATATATATGGTGGAAGAAATTGAATACCCAGCTATGGGAGTTGGCGTTTGGGGTGTTCTTTAAGTTTTGAGCCAGGATAGTAACTAGATTTTAAAAACAGTATTTTATGGGGATTAGTCTGGAAGCAATGTGCAGGAAAAAAAAAATCAAAGACTAGAGAGAGTCAGTCCTTGTAGAAGATTGCATATGGTGATGTGACTCTGAATTAGGGAAGAGCCATAGGATATAAAACAAACTAAAATAGAAAGTAAAGGACCACAAAGGAAAGGAGAGGCAGTAATAACTTGGCAGTATCTTATTTGGATGAATGAAGAGAATGATGCATCACTGACAAACAGAAAGTGGAGCTTTCAGGAACTGATAAATATGTGAAAGAAAGATAACGCTACAGTTTCTTAGCATAGAATTTACGCTCAGCCAGTGTGCGCATTGTTATTTTTGATGTCACCTCTGATTAGGAAAGAGAAAATTGTTATAGTATCTTGACAGGTGATTGCTTTCTCATTTAAATTTACAGTAGTCTATATATACATGGTAAAAGTGTAAGCTGAAATTGATCATTACTGATCTAATTGAATCAGCTTACTTCACCAGTAATCTTGTTGTTGTGTCTAATTGTACAAGTCAATGAATGAACTCATCAAAATAAAGATTCAATTTAGTACATCTGTTAAAACTTTGTAATGGCTAATGGGTTATGTTGGAACTGATTAAAATTATACAAGTTTACCTTATTGTAGACTATTAATAACAGAAAATAGACACTTTTCCAGGCCATTCGTATTGTTTTATTATTATATATATTTGCAACTATATACTTTTGAGGAAAAGATGATCTAAAAAATGTTTAATAAGCAGCCATGGTGTGCTTGATTGTGTATGGGGTGCTTACAAATTTAAAGAGATTAAATCCTACCCAAGGACAGTGCCTCTGAAGATTATTGAATCTTGGAGAAGTTTTGAGTAACAATTGATAAACCTTTTTAGAGCTAAGCATGATTTTGTTGTATTTTAGTTTCAATAAATGCTTCTTTAGCATATACAGTGTGCAAGGCACACTTAAGAGGTGAAATAAGAGGCCTAGGGTGATTTCTGCTTACCTAGCGCTGTCTTTTGGAAAAGATCAAGAAAAACTAAATTCTAAACTGTCAGGATTTGGGAGGAGCAGGAGTTCACCCAAGGCCGTTAATAGTGAAGGCATGAAGAACTGGGTAAAAACCGAGAGGAGGGCTTGCCTGAGGAGAAGAGAACACTATTTGAATGTTCAGCTTTCTCATCAAAGTACAAGGACCTTCCAGCAAACCATTAGTTTCCTTAAATGAATTCTATGCTCCTGTTTGTTTCCCTTATTATATCAGAAATAACTAATTGTGCAGATATTCTCTCAAAAGACTTACTTTTGAATTTTTTGGTGTGTAAGTGGATAAGGTCAATAGTGTTTAATTGTTTTCTAATTATTTTGTGTGGATTTTGTTTTGTATTTACTGACATTTATAAGTGCTTTGAAAATGTCAGTACTGCTGCTTTTTTATCTTACCACATTTTTATGTTCTGTTACAGCGCTTACCAAACTAGTAATATCCACCAGGCTCCTTATGCTTTGGATGGTATTTTGATAGCCTCCTAATATTTGTTTTCCTTGTGCTCAGCCATTGAGCATCAGGTTGATTTCTTTCACTATATCATGCCTAAGAATAATTTTCTCCTTTCTGAGCTGAGACTTACCTCCTCTTTATCCTTTGGGTATTTATTATGTACAATAGAGCCATTATTTTAGCTTTATTATACATAATAGAGTATTTCAGCAGTAGGTATTATCAACTAATAAGTGATATCTCAGCTGAAAATTATTTAAGTTACAAGTTCTATGAAATAAATATCCATTGAAGAAAATGAATTTGCCGTTAAATTTACTTTACTTGATTGTAATGGTGTGAGAAGAAAGGCAGAGGATAAATCAATACTTTGGAACCACTAGAAGAATTCAAAGGTAGGCAAGGCAGTAGCTTGAAGAAAAGTAAGGAAATAAGGTAGGTGGGTAGATTCGAGAGGAACTTCTGGTGTTTCATGAGGGGTAACCTGGCTGGATCAGATACATAGCAGTCACAAAGAGGTTTTCGTTTGCGACTGAGCAGTGCTTGGTAGATACAGGTTTTAATTGTTAGACTTGTCTTACAAGAAAAATACTAAGGTATAAGGGTGAGCTATTTTTATGTAATGAGATAAAGATGAACGCAACTTTGTGGGTACAGTGAGGATAAGACTGCTAACATTTAAATTCAGTAGCCAGAATTTGTGATTAATAATTAAAACTTTTTTCATTTAAGGGGAATGAAACTGTATTTCTTTTTTTTTTTTTAAAGATTTTATTTATTTATTTATTTATTTATTTATGTGACAGAGAGACAGCCAGCGAGAGAGGGAACACAAGCAGGGGGAGTGGGAGAGGAAGAAGCAGGCTCCCAGCGGAGGAGCCCGATGTGGGACTCGATCCCGGAACGCTGGGATCACACCCTGAGCCAAAGGCAGACGCCTAACGACTGCGCCACCCAGGCGTCCCTGAAAGTGTATTTCTAAGTCTAATTGATTACTACAGTCAAGGTTAACATAATAAAGGGTTCCACAGGAACAGTTAAAAGATAAAGGTTTTTAAGGTAAAGACAGATTAGAAGTAGTTGCTTCTCACTGTGTAAGTTTTGACCTATTACTTAAATCATGTGATCTGTGAGACTGAAACTTAATTTTTTATACAACGTAATTTTTTAGTTCAATTTTTTATTATAACAACAATTTACCATTCTCAACATTTTTTAGTGTGTAATTCAGTTGCATTGCGTATATTCACAGTGCTTTGAAACCATTACCACTACCCATTTCCAGAACTTTTTCATCATCTCAAACCAAGTCTGTACTCATTAAGCAATAACTTTTTCTCCGTTCTTGCCTTTCTTCCAGCTTCTGGTAACCTCTATTCTACATTCAGCCTGTATGCATTTTAACTCCTCTAGGTTCCTCATATGAGTGAAATTATATAGTGTTTGTCCTTTGTGTTAATACTACTTGATTTTTAAAAAAATGAGTTGCAGTAATTATAGATGAACATAAGTTTTTAATAATGTTTTTATAATTCTTTATAGATGCTTTGTATTTAAGTCTGAGGAAGAATGATGTGACCATTACTGCTTAGTGCATCTTTGGGTATTATAGGGAGTCTTATATGAGTTATGTGCTTTCATACTCTTAATATTAGCTATGTTAATTTGTCCCAGTAATTTCCAGTGGCCATAAAACGAGAAAATTTGTAGCTTTTAAGAAATCACACATCTTTATTGCCTAATAGCTTATGAAATGATTTCTTAGAGGTTATCCTGAAGTCATAAGTCTAAGTTTACATGTGCAGTTTTTTCCCTTGAAAATTCTGGTGATCATAAATTCTAGAACTTAACATTTAGTTCAGTCTTGAGAGAACTAGAAATAATTACATAGAACAAAACAGATTTTTTTTTTAACCGGATTCTTGATTATTCTTTATGTCAGTGTTTAAGAACAGAGACAAAAAGATGGATTTGAGTTCCTCAGAAGATATTAGAAAATGGAGACAATGACAAGTGGATAATGGTTTCAAAAAAATTAAACACAAGTCTTTGGGGGGAAATAAAAATTGAACTTTCAGATTGTAATGTCTAAGATGATACAGAAATATTTGACATTCTAAACAATTGTGTCTAAAAATTCTTTCCTTTCATAGTATAAATATCACAGCAGAGCTCATTGGGTAAAATTTTTGCTGTTTTTGTTTTTAAAAGTTATTTCCAAAAGCTCAAGTCAAATGCTACTCAACTGGCTATTTACTTATCAGAGCATCTGCTTCGTATTTGCCTCAATGCTGCCATCTGGTGATTATTATGGAGATCTCAGCATGGTGCTTGAGGCACCCTAATGCAACAGATGACGCAAGGTGCAGTCTAAGTGCCTGCAACTGTCGCCCCGCTACTTTGGAGAAATTGAATGGAAGTGGGTTGCGGTGGCAGAAATCTTAATTTAGTTATTGAGTCTATGAAATTATTTTGTGAGATTGCTTTGTAAACAGTAGAGCATTTATATATTATTAAGATGCGCATATCTTTATCAGGCTCCTGTGACTAATTGTTCTAAGGTAGTATTTTTATTATTTCTAGTTCTACAAGGTAATTTAATTAAGGTATTGAACACTTATTGGATCCATACTATATGTTAGGCACTATTCTTACTAGGTCCTAGTACTGTTCACAGTACTAGGAATACAATCCTGAATAAACAGATGGAAATCAGAACCTTCATAGAGTTTATATTTAGTGGGGGATAAGTAAGATATATCTATCTATCTATATATATATATAGATATATAAGATATATATATAGATATAGATGTAGATATATAGATATATATAGATATATATATATATAGATATACACACATACACACACACACAATATGTTAATTAGTGAAAAGGGTTAAGGGAAAGAAATAAAGCAAGGAAGGGGGATAGAAATTATTGTCGTTGGTGAGTTGTTTTGAAATGTTTGATGCAGTGGTTAAGGACAACCTTACTGAGAAGGGGACTTTTGATTAAAGATTGGAAGGATCTAGGGAAGAGCATTGCAGAGAGAAGGAAAGCAAATGCAAAGGCCCTGTGATTGGAACGTCTTACTTTTAAAGAAAAAGCAAGCAAGAAAGCTAGAATAGAATGTAAGAGGGAGAGAGCAATAGAAGATGGGTCAGAGAGGTACTTGTGTATTTATCTGTAGGGGTGCAGATCACAGGGGGCCTTGTAATTCATTTGGCATTTAATCTAGAGTGAAAGCCACTGGACTGGATGGAGGATTTGGCTGTGCTCTGATGTACCTTTTAACAGTTTCACTCTGGCTCCTGTGTTTAATGCTGTGTAAAGTCATTTGCTACAAACTTTTTTTCTTGTTTTATTAGCTGTAGGAACAGGTTTGTTTTAGATAGATAGGAAAGTAGTAAGCTAAAGGACTATGCTTGAACAGGTCCGGGAACAGTGGTTATATGGCATGTTGCATATCTCTACACAGGTTTTTAAAAACTGTATTCATAAGTTATCAGTTGTTGTTGTATCTTTGTGATACAGAAAAACTGAAACCAGCTTGTAGAGTTTCACTTGGAAAATGTTATGAATGTCTCTTCACTGTCCTAAAAGCACCCCAGTACATTTCAGGTTCAAATCTTATAGTGAACCCAATGTAGTTTTAGCCCTTTCTGACTTACTTTCCTGCTCATTAGTATTTTGGGAATGAGAATGATCTGGACTTGTAATTTTTTATGCACTTAACAATACTTAGGCATATTCTAAAACAAATCACACGATTACTGATAAGTGGTGCTGTTCGATGAAAGAAAAACTCAGATTTATATTGTAAGCTAGATGATTTATTTAAGTCACTTTTTTTTGGCTTGTAATCTTATCAGCTAAAATGACTAATCCTCAAAGTATTATTATTCTTTCCCAAATTGTACTTTAAAAAATACTCTGAAATTGTCAAGATATAATCATTGCCAGTAGTAGTATTTCTCTGTGGATTCATTTTTGTTTTGGTAGCTGAAAAATTTACCATTTTTGTGGTTGGTTCTATGATGCCAGAGAGTGAACATCTTCAATGTGAAATGTTTAGGTTAAGGAAATTAAAGCTGCACTGCTCTGTGTTACTGAAAACTTTCTATGTAATTTGAGTCTGTTTGGACCAAAGTCTGTATTTGACTTAACAAATATCTTTTCAGCCTGTCTGATTTTCACACTGTAACTGTCAATCCTGAATCACTAAATTGTACACCTGAAACTAATATTACATTGTATGTTAAGTATCTGAAACTTAAATAAAAACTTTAAAAAATATCAGTACTGTTGAAACTTAGGGTAAGGTTGTCATTACTGAGGACAGTCAGCAAATTGTTTTGTAGTGAGTAGGCTAGGACTGTGGTCATTTGATAAGTATCAGAATAATTGAGTTAGACTGTCTACGCAGCTCTAAGGTAATGAGGCAGCCAGTTTGTCTTAATTGCTACCCTCCTCCCCTCACCAACTTTAATGAACAGATTTAAATGGTCTTAGTTATTTTGTTTTGGGGTAGAAAAAATCTAGTAGTATGAAGCATTGATCGTATGTAAAAATATTAACAGCAGTAATGTTACAGGGAATATACAGGAACATATAGGGACATGTTTGCCAAGGATTTCTTAGGTAATGATTTTAAGTAACATTTTCTGCCATTGGGAACTTTATTTTAGTTCTAGGTGATAAAGACACATGTTTGAAGACAGATTGCTACATAGTTTTAATTTTTGAAGACTGCATTTCCTATGCTGGAGAATAATTTGTTTTTCAGACTTTCTGTTTTCTTCATCTTATATGTTTGCTCCCTTTAGTGTGGTCTAATCTAACCCTGAAAGTAGCAGCCGATTAAGCAAGTACTTTGCTATTACTAATGTATGTTATTTGTGGTAACTGAGTTTGAATTATAATGCTGTTCCTGCTCTGCCATTTAGCGGCATCTTTTTTTTTTTTTTTTTTTAAGATGCTAGGGTTTTTTTGTTTCTTTTTGTTTTTGTTTTTTAGGATTTTATTTACTTGACAGAGAGAGAGCACAAGTAAGGGGAGTGGCAGGCAGGGGCTGAGGGAAAAGCAGGCTCCTGGCTGGATCCTGGAATTCTGGGATCATGACCTGAGCCTAAGCCGAAGGTAGACGCTTAACCAACTGAGCCACCCAGGCGCCCCTGCCCTTTAGCTTCTTATTATAATGTAGGCTTCTCCATCTCCACCATAACTGCAGGTTACACAGGATTCTTTAACTGAATACAACTTACTCCTTTTTTTTTTTTTTCTAAGATTTATTTATTTGAGAGAGCTGGGGAGAGGGGCAGAGGGAGAAGGAGAGAGAGAATCTTAAGCAGACTCCCGGCTGAGTGCAGAGCCCAGTGTTGGGCTGTATCTCATGAATCTGAGACCATGACCAGATGCTTAACTGACTGCACCATCAAGGCGCCCCCCAGCTTGTTCCTTTTTTAACCAGACTGAAGTAATGTAATGTACTTTATGTGTGAAAGTGGTACCACTAGTTTAGCACTAGTAGGTCGTTACTCTGAATTCTGTCCATATTCTACTAGTAGAGCTACTTTTCCATTTTCATACCCTATTTTAAAGAGAGGGTGGGGTAGGGAGAGACCTGAGAAGAAGAGTTAACACATTCCTTGGTCTTCCCTGCCTCTGAGATGATTTTTGTTCCTTTACTGAACAAATTTTTCTGACATGAAGTTCTTCCCATCTACTAATACCATGACCTCTGCTTTTTTTTAAAAGTACGTGCTGGGGAGAGGGCCATATCTGTCATTTACCAGTGTTTTCTCTAAAACTTCAGAAAAGTTTTTGTAAAACTTTCCTATTTTGGGGCTCAATCATCATTTTTACTGACTTGAACACATTTATATGATTCTTCTAAACTCATGCTTTCCCAGCTTCTTGACTTCCTAATTTTATTGTCTTTAATTTTACTTTTTTCTGGTGTAAACTCTATGAAAGTTGGGGCTTTAGCTGCTTTTTTCACCACTCTTCCCTCAAATGTCTATAATAGTGCTTACTAAATATTAAAGAATTCATGCACATTTGCGATTTGAGGTTTTCTCTATTAGCTAGGACTTTATACTTAGTAAATCACAAATTCTAAAGTTTCCCTGTGGACCCCAGTCTTCAGTCTTTTTACTTCCTACTGGACCTTTATTTTCAGTTCATCAGGATTCCCTTGGTACCTTAACTTGATACTTTTTGTAAGCCCCCTTCTGCTTATGATGTCCAGCCTCAACTTTGTGGCCCACCATTTTAGTTGACCCTTCTTGAACAACGCGGCACTCTGACCTGAAGCCTTACCAATAACATAAACAGTCAATTAATACATAGTTTGTATGTTATATGTCTTATATACTACTGTATTCTTAAAATAAAGTAAGCTAGAGAAACAGAAATCTTATTAAGAAAATCATAGAGAAGATAAAATACACTTGCAGTAGTATAGTGTAAAAAATCTGCTTATAAGTGGACCCGGGTTGTTCAAATCTGTGTTGTTCAAAGGTCAACTGTGTTTGCATTTGCATTCTAGTTGACTTTGCCCTTTGGTTTGTCTCCTCAATCTACAGCTTTCTGATTTTGCCAGTCCAAGGCTTCAGGGCTGTTAAGGAAAATTGTATAACCATTTTGGTTGGAAATACTACAAATTGAACTTTCTGATCTTAGCTCTGTGGTTAGGGCTGAGTGACAGTTTTATTTTCCATTGCTAATTGGTTCTCTTTCATCTTCCGCACAGAGACTTCTAGACCTTTTTTGCCCTCTGTAAATGCCCAAACCCATACCACCTACCTACTTCTGTTTAAGCGAGTGATATTGTCTTCTATTTCAGTGAAGAGGTGGAGGCCTTTTTGCTGGGACTGCACTGATTTTTCTCTCTTCTATTTTGAATTTATTCTCTGTTAATACATATTTTTCTGATTCTTTCTTGTCTGAAAAATGTGTGTCCACCTTCCATTTTGATAGGAGGGTGTTTTCATTTTTGTTCTTGGACCCTGTCAGTTTTCTCAGTCAGCTTTCACTTTCTCATGCTGTATCTATCCAATTTCTGCCCCACTTCTGGCAGGCAGTTTTTATTTGCTATTTTCCAGAAATAATGAGGCTGTCAAAAATGAGCACCCTCAACATTTCCCTTTTCCCACCATCTCACCTACAAACAGTACGCATCTACACCATCCTGTACTATATAAGGTCACTTTATCCTTGCTTTAAAATTCATCCTTTTTTCCAAAACTGATGTTATCCAGTAGAACTTTCTGTAATGATGGAATTGTTCTATATTTGTGCTGTCCAGTACCATAATCACTAGCCACATGTGAATGTTGAGTACTTGAAATGTAGCTAGTACGACCAAGGAATTACATTTGTTTTATTTCAAATTTACATAGCCACATGTTTTAGTGTTCACCATATTCAACAGTGCAGCTTTAAATCTTACTATATAATATGTTCCTGTTATTTCTTATTTCTTGAATCTCTCTTACCACATGTATCTTCTCTTCCACATTTTAAATAGGTTTAGTCTTTCTCATCTTAAATACCTAGAACACATCAAAACCCATTACCATTTTTTTAAGCTATCTCCTGTCTGCTCTCTGTCCCTTCATGGCAGTTTGTTGGTTCCTGTGAGTTTAGTTCTTATCCTGTCACTGAAAAAGCCTCACTATTAGTGACAGTTCTGACTATTTCTTAGTCATACAATCCAGTGGATATTTTATTTTCCCAGTATTGATTGTTGGTTGCTCTCTGGTTCTTGTAATTCTTGTGTCATCACTTCCTCTTGGTTCTGTTTTCCCTCAGACTGGTCCTTTCTTGTACCTCCCCCCACCATGCTTCTAAACGTTGATATTCTTCTGTCTTCGATTTTATCTCACTTCTCCACTCTTCTCCCCTTGTTCTCTGTCCTTTGCTACAACTTTACTCCTCCTTCTCACTGGGTGCTGTCAGTTAGCATGTTGCTGTCTTTTAAATCTCTCTAGCTTATTCTTCTTCTAAGTTCCAAACTCCAATGTCCAAATCACCGTTGGTATTTCTTTCAGAATATTCCAAAGGTAACATTGTCCTACTCTATAGATATTCATTAGTTTAAGTTTGATAACTCTCTGATTAAAATAAACTGATTAAAAGTGTACAGGTTGTAAGTATGTGCCTTAAATATTATTAACATCCATGAAACCACCGTCCAGGTCAAGAAAAAGAATATTACCAGCACCTCAGAAGTCCCTTTCCAATTCGCTTCCTCTTCTTTTCTCTCTAAAGGTAACTGCTGTCTCGACTTAAAACAATGTAGAACTGTTTTTGAACTTTATATAAACAAAATGATACAGTATGTGTTCTTCCATGTCTATTCTCTCATTCAGGATTGTTTGTGATAGTAATACAAGTTGTTGACTATAATTTGTGTAATACTCTACTGTATGGATATAGCATAGTTTATCTGTGCACCCATTGCTGGTTATTGGGGTAAGTTTTGTTTGAGTAAATTTTATGAATAATGCTGTTCTGATTATGTTTGTGTATGTTTTATTGTACATATGTGTGTGTACTTCATTTGGTGGGTATATAGCGAGGAGTGGGAAGTGCTGGTTCATGATATGCTTGTGTTTAATTTTAGTAGATACTGTCTAATAGTTTTCAGAGTAGTTTTGTCAATTTATATTCTTGTCAGCAGTGTATGAGTTCTGTTGTTCTGCTTTCTTATCAACTATTGCCAGTCTTTAGAATTTTAGCCGTTCTTGGAGATCTGCTTCTTTGATGGTTAATGAGGTTGAGTGTCTTTTCTTATTTTCATTGGCCATTTATATATTATTCATGTATTTGCTGTTTTGAAGTACCTGTTGAAGTTTTTGGCCTAGCTTTCTATTGAATTGTCTGTCTTCTCCATACTGACATGTAAGAGTTCTGTGTATATTCTGGATATAAGCCATTTGTTAGTTAAATATGCTGTTAATAGCTTCCATTCAGTGGCTTGCCTGTTCACTGAGAGCTTACTTACTTGCAGTTTCTACTCCTCAGTGAAGTCTTACCTGACTTTACTCCCCTGTTCTTTTTCATATTCCATTTTTTTCCCCGAAGTTTTTATTTAAATTCCGGTTAGGAAAGGATGTGGCTGTCTTTACCGGAGTCACAATTAAGACAACTTCCGTTGTTCATCTCTCATTTAATCTCTTGTCTGAGGAATACTGTTGATTTGCTTGTGTTGGACATTATTGACGTACCATCCAACTCTGTCAGTAATCCAATTTCCTTCCCAGGCTGTTTCCTCTAAGAGCCACTTTAATATTGGTATTCTGACCTTAGGTCTCTTCTCTCTACCTGTTCTCTGTGGGAGAACGCATCAACTTTGAAGGTCTTAATGCCATTTTGTAGGTATATGATTTCTAGATTTTTATCTCCAGACTAGCCTTTCTCTTGAACTTCAGGTCCCTGTATCATAAAGTCCATGGGCATTGCTACATGGATACTTCATAGGCATTTGAAGCTCAATAAGTCCCAAACTAAGTGCGTCCCCCTCCTCCCAAGCCTGGTTCTGTATTTTGTTTGAATACCCCCATCAGGGGGCCTCCCTGTCAAATACCTCCAGAAGAACTTAAGTCTGGGAAGCCTTCCCCTGACAACCCTTCCTCCTACTTGATTCCCTTCCTCCGTTTTTTCTCATTGTAACACTTCTGTCACAATACTGACAAGACATTGTATCTGTTCTCTCCAGTAGAGTAAAAGAATCTTGAGGGTTTGTATCTCTGTCCCATATAAATGATTGAGAGTTGACTGAGAGTGCCTCCAACTAAACACATCTAACGTCAGACTCAGCATCTCTTTTTCTCCTGATTTTGTGCTTGAAATGGCTTAACCCTTGATGCCATCTTTTCATTAAGTCAGTCATCTTTAACTCATTTCCTTTTCTGTCAAATTCCGTAACTAGTTGATTTCTAAGTCCATAGCTATTTTTTTCTGTTCCTTTTTTTTTTTCTTTTTTAAATCTTTGGTTCAGGTTCTTGTCTTCACCAGACTATTGTAGTCATTGTTTAAATGTTCTACTTATCTTTAGGTTCTCCCCCATTTGTCTTTGATATTGCTACTGGATTTTTCCCCCTCAAATACAGGTGATTATCTCTTGATTCAGTAGCCTTCTATTGTTCTTCTCTTCCTGCGGGATAAAGTCCAACTTCTTTATAAGACATTCAGTGGTAATCTTCACAAACTGATGTACCGGTGCCCCCACACCTATCACAGAAACCATGTCCTTTAAGTACCGGCTTTAGCAGACTGCACACCTAACTTGTTCGTACTACTTGTACTGCCTTTCTCGGCATCCTGTGGGCTGGAGGAGCAGGGGCGTTGCTGTAGAGGAACATAGAAACCTAGGTTTAAACCCAGTTTCAACAATTATTATCAATTGTCCTTGGACAAATGTCTTAGGATCCCTTAGCATAGTACTAGTACTTAATACATGTTATCTTCTTTCAACCCTTCTCCTCCAAACTACAACTGGAATTTATCTTTCTCATTTGTACAGAGCACTTACTGTTTGTCTCTCCTAGCACTTAATTTCTTCTGCCTTATGTGGTGCTTATTTCTGCACATTTGTCACTTCTCCTACATGACATACAACTTTTTAAGGATTGAGACTGTGATTTCTTATGCTTAATTCAGTTGAATTTCTTCAATCTTAGGTGAAGAATTTGCTTCATTTAATCCATACTGTGTCATTTAGTTTCTGAGTGACCAGTATGGTTGAGATACGATTTTTTGGACCAAAGTTGTCACTTCAAGGACTGGTGGTAAAGGTCCAGCCAAAGCAGGCTTTGTAAAAATTCCCTTACTTAGTTGAAGATTTAGGAGAGTGATACAGTTATCTTACAGTTGCATGTAACTCTCATAGGAATTTAAAACTGTAATTTTAATGTCTTTGTATTAATACTAAAAAAAAGTACTCATACCTGAGTGAATTGTTTTTTCCTTTATAGCCTGTTGCTGAACCAATCCCCATCTGTAGTTTCTGTCTTGGTACAAAAGAACAAAACCGAGAAAAGAAGCCAGAGGAACTCATCTCCTGTGCCGACTGTGGCAACAGTGGTATGTAATCCCCTGGATTCCTTCTGACATATGTTGTCAGGCAATAGGGAGGTGTATTTAACTGAGATGGTATCCTTGATCCTTATAAAACTAATATTTTTATTTGATTCTGGTTTAAGGTAACTGAGACGCGCTTCTAGACAAGGGAGGGATTTAAATGTATAGTTGAAATGTTTTATTCAGTTAATTTAAATCAGGTCTTAGTTTTGTTTTTTGTTTTTTATAAAAATCTTTCCATAGATTTATTTTTTCCTGTTATCTTTATATTTGATGATCAAACATCTGTTCAAATGAACAGCAATCAGTTGGAAATTATTGCTCATTTCTTTAATAATCACTACTTATCTTTCTTGATTTAAGCATCAGGCTGTATGAATAGAACCAGGATGATAACAGATTTGTTTTTCTTGATAGAAACTTACATATTCACATTGGGAAATGGAATGTTGACACTGCAGTTTAGTGAGCTGTGTGAAATCCTGGGCTCTAAAAATGATTTGCAAAGACTCTCCTCGTTTGTCAATTCCAGAGATATTCTTGGTCTATATTTTCAGAACTTACAAGTTTTTGTAGGAAGGCCATATTAGTAAACCAACATTATACATTACCTTTGATCATTGGCTTAATTTTTAGTGTTTTATATCTGTAACAATCATGATTTAGTTGAGAAACCAGAAACCACTCTAGGTAGTTCAAGAGGGAAGAAATTTAATACCAGGACCAGATGTTTGTGAAATTGTTAGAAGGGCTGCAGAGGAAAGCTCTAAGCTGGGCTTTAAGGACTGATGCTGGAATATCACAGAACTGACCCACCAAGGGAGTCACTTATATCTGTTCCATTTGGAAGAGGTGGAAGCAGGAGGCTGCTACAGGACTGTAGCTGAATTTGGATCTTGAAAGGCTGAATTTGGCCATCACCACAGTTACCTCTGGATAGCCGTGAAGGTGAAGAGTGGATAGGTACTGGCATTTTCATGACTGTCAGTACCAGGAGAAAAGTAGTCTTTGTTTCATTTCTCCCTTTCAAAAAATCACTCAAACATGTCCAGTTGGTAGAATTTAATTCACATCTAGAGCCTAGCTGCAAAGGAGTCTAGGAAGGATAGCTTTCAGCTTTTTTGTTTTTATTTACAGAAGGTTTTTGAAGGCGGCCGCAAGAGATCTTGGGTGGTAGGTAACCATATCCAGCATAATATCACAAACCAAAATGAGCTCTGGATGGATTTTACAGTTAAATATAAACCATAAAATCATAAAATATTAGACAAAACCATAGTGACATATCGTACATTGCAGTGATTTCCAAACTATTTTCGTAGTAGAACCCTTAAAAAATCATGTGGAACCCAAATATATAAAACAGATGAAAAGAGATCTGCTCAGGTGAGGTGGGAATAAAATGGTGGTGTTGGGGTGGGGGGGAGAGTTGTGTGATAACCCTGCCTTGTAAGACGCATTATATTTGAGGTGGTCTCTTAAGTTCTTTACAATTTGAAAACAATAGAGGGAACTTTTAAATAACTATTAGAATAAATAACTATTGGTTACCTATTGCTGTAGAAATAAACTATTCCAAAATGTAGCAGCTAAAAGCAACAACATTTTTTAATTTCATATGCCTGTTGGTCAGGAATTTGGGAGTGGCTTACCTGAGTGGTTTTGACTTGGGATCTTTCATGAGGTTGCAATCAGGATTTTAACTGATACTCAGTCATCTGAAGGCTTCCATTCCATGATGACTGACTGACCTGGCTGGCAAGTTAATGCTGCCTGTTGACAGAGAGCCTCAGTTCTTTGCCATGTGGACTTCTTCATAGGGCTGCATGTGTGCCACACCATGGCAGCTGGATTCCCCTGAGCAGGTATCTGAGAGAGACAGAGAGCAAGTGGCATCTGCAGTATCTTTTATTACCTAGCCGTAGCCTGTCATTTCATCAGGGAACTACACAAAGTGTCAGTTGGTATTCTTGCCAAAAGGCAAGAATGTTTGGAGGGCAGCTCGGAGGCTGGCTATTACAGTAGCCAAGGAAGGAAATTACGGACATAGTCAAATATATGACAGTTGATACTTTCCAAACTGAGAACTAAAATACCCAAAATTAAAAAAAAATTTTTTTTAAAGGATTGTTTGGGGAAAATAATTGCATTAAATATGGTAAAGGGCCAAAAGCTATAAAGTGTAAAGAGCATGTTTATATTTCTAGCATAAAGTGCAAAGGTCAGAGCCTGTGAACAGGTAGTTTATATGAGAGAAAGTTAACTGTTGGACATACTAAGAAAACATTTTACCCAGGTAATAATAAGCATGCACTCCAGCGCAGCAGCGAGGTGTGATTTTATAGCTTTTATAATAATAAAATTTGAACCATAAGAGAACCCAAACCTAGAGCTGATGAAATTGTGGTAAAACATTTGTACTTTGCTGGTAGCACTAGATATTATATCAGAGGATTTGGAAACATGGTTTGGCAATGCATATCTACTTTTCAAGCTACAGAAATGTTTCTTTCATTTCACTTACCAACCCCACTTTCAGGAATTTATTTTAAGGAATTAATCTAAAAGAAGGAAAGAATCTGTAGACATAAAATAATTCATTGTAGTATTCTATTATGGGTAATAGTTTAAATAGTTAACAGTAGGGAAATGGCCAGGTAGGTTATAGGGTATCAACTCAGTGGAATTATTCCGTTTAAGGAATATAAATATAATGTTTACTTGAGTAAAAGGATGAAGAAAAGCAAAATAAAACTGTACGTACTCTACAATTAAAACTGTGCAAGAGCTTTTAGCAAGTCTAAATAGGAAAAATAGAACAGGGAATGGCTATCTAGGAAGAAGAGATTATGAATGAGATTTTTACATTTTCTCATTTTCCTTTAATGTCAGTGATGTTTTGATAATAAGCTTCATAGATCTCATAAGAGAGAAATTTATTTAGGAATAGAAAGGAGAGGAGAGAAAATAATTCAACCAGCCCTTTCTCTCACCAAAGAAAAATAAACGTAACCAACTTTTAGAGGAAAGGGACAAATCTTTTCAGAGTGAGGGAAGATTTGCTTTCTTAAAATTTTGGCAATCAAACGGATACTAACTCTTGGAAAAGGAAACTTTTTTCCCTGTTAATTCTAATCACAATAGAAATATTGCTTAGGTTTTAGTTTTTAGCTAAAGTAACTTACTTTAAATGATGGGATTTAATAAGAATATATTTTTGGTTATAAAAGTAATATGTTATTGTTTAAAAATTGAGAGCACAGAAGGGTGTGAAATGGAAGGTAAAATCCTTCTCCTTGAAAGTGTTTATAGCTTCATATCCTAGGATATTACAGTTGCAAACAGTTTTTGTGTATCCTTCCAGAAATGGCCTAGGAATGCTATGTATTGGTATACATATAAGCATGTATACTCACATAATAATTTAATGCAGGCTTGATAAAAGTTAGGAGTTTGTCAGGTTTTTCATAATCACATTGGGGGGTGGTGGCGTACTAAGTACAGTTTAGCATCAATAAAACTGAATAGGAATGCCAAGTCCTGATGATTGGCAAGCTTCCAAGGGCATCTCTTCTTGATATATATCTTGATTTAAGGTAATTGCCTTTTTCTGCATCATTCCTTTAATACAATTACAAAATGATCCTTGATTGTTTCATTTGAGAATTTTCTCCTCTTACTAGGTCATCCATCCTGTTTAAAGTTTTCCCCTGAACTAACGGTTAGAGTGAAGGCCTTACGGTGGCAGTGCATTGAGTGTAAAACGTGCAGCTCCTGTCGAGATCAAGGCAAAAATGCAGTGAGTATCTTTGCCTTCTCATGTGAATATTTCACTTAGAAGTAGAA
This sequence comes from Ursus maritimus, assembly GCF_017311325.1. Taxonomy (NCBI): domain Eukaryota; kingdom Metazoa; phylum Chordata; class Mammalia; order Carnivora; family Ursidae; genus Ursus; species Ursus maritimus. The sequence continues at coordinate 2,497,155 of NW_024425341.1, forward strand.
TGTGCAACTGGTATTTTCCTCTAAGTAGTATTGGCTATTTTTCAGTCACTTGGTCCAGCAGAATTTGAAACAGGAGTCTCTTTAAATTACACACCATTAGTTTAGAATACTCTTTGAGATTTGGCTTCTTTCTAGATGGTTTCTAAAGCACCTTAATTAATGTTTGCAGACAGACTAAGCTACTTTAAAGAAATAGTCCTTTTTCTTTTTTAAGATTTTGTTTATTTATTTGACAGAGACAGTGAGAGGGGGAACACAAGCAGGGGAGTGGGAGAGGGAAAAGCAGGCCTCCCGCTGAGCAGGGAGCCCAGTGGGATGCCGGGCTCTATCTCAGGACCCTGGGATCATGACCTGAGCCAAAAGTGGATGCTTAACGACTGAGCCACCTAGGTGCCCCTAAAGAAATACTCCTGAATTTTTTTTGGGTAGCGTGGAGGCATTCACTTAGGAATGATCAGTTAGTTTATTAACACAAATCATCCTTTTTTCTTTTCCATTAGAAAACTAAAGTTACCTTATATCTGATTACTGGATAAACTTGAAAGTTATGAAACTGTAGTTCTTTATTCAATTTTGGTTGAAGCAAAACTTGTGCTAACTCAGACTGTCCATTTACTCAGTTAATACAAATTGAAGAAACTTTTACTGTTATGGTAGCTCATCTCCTTTATGAGATCATTGAAGATTCCTAGGTTTTATGAAGTTGTGATCCTCACATGTTTTTGTTTCATAAGGTTAAGCAAAACTGTCCTTTCTCTTTTTTAGGATAACATGCTCTTTTGTGATTCCTGTGACCGAGGCTTTCACATGGAGTGTTGTGATCCGCCACTCACCCGGATGCCAAAAGGTGAGAAATACTTTCTGAAATCAGACTGGCAATATAAAGGGCATGTTAATGAAAGTACCTTTTATGTACTTTGCTAAATGAAAGAATAATTTGCATCTTTCTATTTAGGATTGTATAAGTAGGAAGAGAGCTGTCACCTTAAAGGTGGGGACAGTCTGTTGAGGCATCCTAACATTCTTATGTGTATGGATTTATTATTTTCCTCTATTTTCAATGTTTGAGTATCCATGGAGAGTGAAGTAGTTCATTTATGAATGAATATTTGCCAGTCCTATAGCTAGAGGACAAAATACTTGCCTTACGTAATATTTTGCAATATCTCTTTCTGTAAAGGAAGAAATGAAATTGTATTAGATCATGTTGATTATATCAGTATTGATCACTGTTCATCACTTTTGAAAGGCCTAGAGCTATTAGTCTCTGGTTTATTCAAAACTTTAAAAAATGTTTTAATAAAATAATTTGCAAACAAATAATTTTTGTGCCCTAACTCATAAGAGTACAGCTTAATGTTACTCTGTTCTTTTGACTCCTGTTCCTTGAAAGGTATTTGGTTGGAATATAATTGCCTGTTGGTTGAGCTTCCATCTTATATGCTTACAGTTCCTTAAAAAAAAAAAAAAAAAAAAAGCCAGTTAGTCTCTCCTGCTTTTGCCTTATCACAAATTCCATTTTTAGCTCTGATTTTGTGACTTAATAGGTATCTTAAGTAAAATGCTTATAGGATATCTGATAATTTCTTCTTGGAAAAAATTTTCCTGTGGATGGAAAGGGACTGAACCTTAGGTATAGGCAAGTTATTCTACTTAGGATCCTACTTGAGTCCCTCTTATGTCATTCTGTTGGTTGTTACCTTTTGAAAAGTCTTAGATTTATATGTATTGGAAGAATAAATACCCCCTTTCCTACCTCTTCCATTTACTTGAAGTCTGGGCAAAAGGCCTTCTGAGAATCCTTCAAGATAAGAAAGGTTTTCTTAGGACTTCATTCCTGTGTGTAGTGCCTACAAAGAAGTTTCATTGCAGTTTAAAGCAGGAATCATTTTATTTTCAAGTAATTGCAGACTTCCAGAAAAGTGGCAAAAATAGTACAGAGACTTCTTATTGCCCCCATCACCAGCTTCTTCTAATATTAACATCGTATAAAACCATAGTACAATTACTGAAACCAGGAAACTAACATTGATATGATACAGTTAACTAATCTGTAGACCTTATTTGAATTTGTGGTCCAGAATCCAGTCCTGGATTTCAGATTGCATTTAATTGTCATATTTCCTTAGTTTCTTCCTGTCTGTGTTAATTCTTCAGACTGCCTTTCTTGACCTTGACACTTTTGAAGAAACTGGTCAGCTATTTTGTAGCAAGTCCTTAAATTTGGGTTTGTCTCTTTCTTTATCATTGATTAAATTAAGATTATGAAATTTGATAAGAACACCACAGAAGTGATATTGTATCCTTCTTAGTGCGTTGTAGTGTGGGTGTATAATACAAATACGTCTTATTACTGGTAATGTTAACTGTGATCACTTGATTACAGTAGAAACCTGACTTCAAAGTTACTCTTTTTCCTCCTTGTGCTAATTTTAGCATCCATCAGTGTGATTGTTGTTTGCACTAATTTAGTTTGGTGTTTACGTGATGATGGTTTTTTTGCTTCCGTCATCCCTTCTACATTTATTAATTGGAATTCTAGAAGGAAGAGGTACCCCTTTTCCCATTTATTTGTTCAGTTATTAATGGACTCATGGATATTTATTTTACTCAGTGGGTTATAATCCATTGATGTGATTATTTCTTTTTTTGCTCAGAATGACCCAGATTTGGCTATTGGGAGCTCTTTCAAGTTGGCTTCTAAGTCCTTTTGACATGCCTTCCTCACTTTTGAGCACTTCTCCATTTTCTGGCACCATAAGATGTTCCAGGTTATCAAGTATTTTCCTTGCTTCAGTCCTGGAATTAGTTCTTACTCTATGGAAACCTGGCTTCTTTTCTTATAGAATGGTAATTGGAAACTAATATCTGTCAGGGGTAGAGCAGGGCTTTTTAACTGAGGATCAGTGGAATTCAACCGTATGTGGGCTTCAGGATACTTGTGAGTCTTTTTTAGTTGTTGTAGAATTTTGTGTGTATATGTTTTCATGTTTGTTTTTCTAAGGGGCTTTCATCAGATTTTTAAATGGGAGTCCTTGACCTGAGAGAGGTTAAGAACTCCTAGAGTATCTGAACTCTTTCCGTGTATCTATGTCTATTGTACTTTATGTGGAATTTTATTTTTTTATAGGCATGTGGATATGTCAAATATGTCGACCTAGGAAAAAAGGACGGAAACTTCTACAGAAGAAGGCAGCACAGATAAAACGGCGCTATGCTAACCCAATAGGACGTCCGAAAAACAGGTTAAAGAAACAAAACACGGTGTAAGTTGTACTTGTGGCAAGGTGAGGGGAGAAAAGGATAGGGTCTTCTCTCTAGTGTAGGAGTCACTTGTTTGCTTTATGAAAAAAATTCCAGTTGTTACAACTGGCACTTTTATGTAATAATAATGGCTATACTTACTGAACTCTTAATAAAAAGTGCCAAGTTAGAATAAGTCCTAAGTGCCTTACGATGTGTTAATCATTTAATTTTCCCAACAATCAAATGAAGTAGTATTGTTGTTATTACTCTTATTTTTCAAAGGAGGAAACTACAACACAGAAAGATTAACTTGCACAGTTCATAGTAAGTGTTGAACTGGGATTAAAACCCACAACTAGTTTGGCACCAAAGTCTAACTCTTAAACACTGCCTTATATTGCTGCTCTTATGTAAACAAGAAAGAAAAAATGATGTCACAGCATTTCGCAGATTCCTCTCCTGATGTGGTCTCAGTAGTTTATCTATATTTCATGTAAAAATCACTGGATAACTTTTACTGTTGAGGTCATAGCCAAGTCCCATTTCTATGTCCTGATGTAAAATAAAATAATGTGTTTTCATCTGTTAGCAGAAATCAGGGGTATAATTATCTTTTGTGGACTAGGAAACTGGGCTATGTCTGGAGGATGCGGGACAAGATTCAGTAGCTAATTCTTTTTTTTTTTTTTTTTTGAGTGTCTATAGTAATTTCCTTTTGATGATATGTAAGATATCTTTAAACCTGTATTCTTAAAAATTTTACCTATTTTTTCTACACTTTAGACTGTTTTGAAGATAATAACTGAAAGGAATGGGCATTAGCAGCTTGAAATACACAGCACCAGTATTGTAGTGCATATTTTAAATCTTAAATCAGGCTTTAATTTTCCTGTAAGATCTTTTGATTCCTGACTTTCAGAGAGTATTCCATCCTTGTGTTTAGAGGTAAAAGTGTAACTCTGAGTTGGTACAGAGATCATAGGACCTAATACCTGAAGGGTCTTAATTGTTCTCTGGTCCAACTCTCATTTTATAGATGAAGACACTGGTTTTTAGACAATTTGATTTCTCTAAGATGTATAGCTAGAAAGTAGCAGAATTATGACTTAAACATGCCTTCTGACTCCCAACCTTAGGATTCTTTTTGCTATAAAATACTAGACTTTCCAGAAATATTATTTCTAATAACAGTATTACTTCTCATTCCTATAATATTTATGGTTTATGGAATATTCTTAACAATATAGTTTTTAAATAAAGCTATAGGTTATTTACTAATTACATGTTATATATTAAATAAATATTTCTTTTTTAATAGTTACCCTTTTCCCTGTTTGATTTTTTTTTAGATCAAAAGGCCCCTTCAGCAAAGTTCGAACTGGTCCAGGAAGGGGCCGGAAACGTAAAATCACTCTTTCCGGTCAGTCAGCATCGTCATCAGAAGAAGGATATTTAGAGCGAATAGATGGTTTGGACTTCTGCAGAGATAGCAGTGTCCCCTTGAAGTTCAACAAGAAAACCAAAGGGCTCATTGATGGCCTTACCAAATTCTTCACCCCTTCCCCCGATGGGCGGAAACCTCGAGGGGAAGTGGTAGACTACTCTGAGCAATATAGAATCAGGAAAAAGGGCAACAGAAAATCAAGCACTTCAGATTGGCCCACAGGTAAAAATTCACTTAGAAGCAAAATGTATTCCCAAAGTGTATTATTTGGAATAACCTAGTTATCTAGAATAGATTTATATTTGATTATTATCTGTGGTTATGGACTAGAAGAACATATTAAAGATACATATCTAGATTAAAGTAAGGTGGTGACTATGGCAGGGATTGAGAGGCTGGAGATGAAATTGCAAGAATGGGTAAAATAGGAGCTCTTAGGCAAAAGCTGGTGTTTTTTTGTTTTTTTTTTTTTTTGTTTGTTGTTTGGTAGAACCACAAAGAATCTTAGAAATTTAAGGTCTGACCTTAAATCAGGGATATCTTTACATTTCATAAATTACAAAACAAATCATGTGATGAGCGACATGATGCTTACTTTATTTCCATAAGGAAATTAGAAAAGAGTGTGGGTAGATAAAATGCTATTGATCTAAACATAGAGAAAAGACCAAAATATACGTATGATAAGGTCACTGATTTTTCTACTTTAAATCTTGGCAAATATAGTTGTAATATTTCATGAATTATACTTTAAAAGAGAGAAAGAGAGAGAACTACAACTTCAGACCATTTACTTATATATCAGGATAACTCTCCTAGTTTTCATTTATTTATTTAAAATTCTGTTTATTGAAACTAAAAAACAAAAAGAAAAATAATTCACCCATTTCTCTTACCCTCTACCTCCCACCTTTCTTCTGGCAAACCACCAATCTGTTCTCTGTATCTATGAGTTTGGTATGTATGTAGGTATGTATGTATGTATGTATGTTATTTATTTATGCTGAATAATATTATACACATACACCACAGTTTCTTTAATCCATTGATGGATTAGGTTATTTACATATCTTGACTATTGTAGATAATGCTACGGTGAACATGGGGTGAATATATCTTTTCAAATGAATGTTTTCGCTTTCTTTGGATACATACCCAGAAGTGGAATTGCTGGATTGTATGGCAGTTCTGTTTTTAATTTTTTGAGGAACCACTATACTGTTTTCCATAGTGGCTACACCAGTATAAATTCCCATCAACAGTGCGCAGAGGTTCCCTCGTCTCTGCTTTCTCACCAACATTTGTAATTTCTAGTCTTTTTGATAATAGCCATCCTGACAGGTGTGAGGTGATACCTCCTTGTGTGTGTTTTTTTTTTTTTTTAAGATTTTTATTTATTTATTCAACAGAGATAGAGACATCCAGCAAAGAGAGGGAACACAAGCAGGGGGAGTGGGAGAGGAAGAAGCAGGCTCATAGCGGAGGAGCCTGATGTGGGGCTGGATCCCAGAACGCCGGGATCACGCCCTGAGCCGAAGGCAGACGCTTAACCGCTGGGCCACACAGGCGCCCCCCTCCTTGTATTTTTGATTTGCATTTCACTGTTGATTAATGATGTAGAGCATCTTTTCGTGTACCTTTGGCCCATTTTTATGTCTTTGCTGGGAAAATGTCCTTTCAGATCTTCTGCCCATTTTAAAATGGATTGTTTTTTGTGGGGTGTTTTTGTTTCTGGTTTTTTTGGGGTTTTTTTGGGGTGGGCGGGGAGAGAGAGTCGTGGAGGTGGGGGAGGCCGAGGGGGGAGAGAATCTTAAGCAGGCTGCATGCCCAACACAGAGCTCAACACAGAGCCTAACACAGGATTCGATCTCAAGACCGTGAGATCTTGACCTGAGCCAAAATCAAGAGTCAGACGCTTAACCAACTGAGCCACCCACGTGCCCCGTGGGTTGTTTGTTTTTTGCTATTGAGTTGAATGAGTTCTTTGTATATTTTGGATGTTGACCCCCTATTGGATATATGATTTGCGAATATCTTCTTACATTTGGTAGGTTGCCTTTTTATTTTGTTGATGGTTTCATCTCTGCAGAAGCTTTTTAGTTTGATGTAGTCCTGCTTGTTTGGTTTTGCTTTTGTTGCTTTTGGTTTCGGTATGAGATTTAAAAATGATCATCAAAAAGTAGGGGATTACTGCCTGTGTTTTCTTCTAGGAGTTTTACAGTTTCAGGTCTTAAATTCAAGTCTTTAATCTATTTTGAGTTAGTTTTTGTGTGTGGTATAAGAGAGTTGTGTAGTTTCATTCTTTCACATGTGACTGTCCAGTTTTCCCAACACTATTTATTGAAAAAACATTTTTCCCCCCATTGTATATTCTTGGCTCCGTTGTTGTAATTAATTGACCATATATGCATGGGTTTATTTATAGGTGCTCTGTTCTGTTGCATTGATCTCTTTATCTGTTTTTATACCAATACCATACTGTTTTAATAACTGTAGATTTGTAATGTAGTTTGAAATCAGGGAGCTTTAGTGCTTTGTCCTTTTTTCTCAAGATTGCTTTTGTTATTTGGGTTTTTTTGTGGTTGCATACAAATTTTAGACACCCCCCCCCCATTTTTGGGAATAATGCCGTTAGAATTTTTGGGGGAATTGCATTGAATCTGTAGATGGCTTTAGGTACTGTGGACATCTTAACAATATTCTTCCAATCCATGAGTGTGGAATATCTGTCCATTTATTTGTGTCTTTAATTTCTTTCATTAATGTCATTTATATGTGTGTACACACACATACACACACACACACACACAGTGTTTTGTCTTCAATGTACAGGTCTTTCACTTGCTTGGTTTAATTTATTCCTAGGTATTTTACTCTTTTTGGTGCAATTGTAAATGGGGTTGTTTTCTTAATTTCTTTTTCTGGTAGTTCATTAATAGTGTGTATAGAAACAATTCAGATTTTTGTGTATTGGTTTTTTATCCTTCAAGTTTACTAAATTCATTTATTCTAACAGTTTTTTGGTGGAGTCTTTAGGGTTTTTTCTATATATTATGTCATCTGCAAATAGTGATGGTTTTACTTCTTCTTTTCCAACTTGGATACCTTTTTTTTTTTTTTTCCTTGCCTAGTAGCTCTAGTTAGGACTTCCAATCCTATGTTGAATAAAAGTAGTGAGAATAGGTAGCCTTGTCTTGTTTCTGATCTTAGAGGAAAAGCTTTCAGCTTTTTACCATTGAGTATAATGTTAGCTGTGGGCTTGTCATATATGACCTTTATTATGTTGAGGTACATTCTCTCTGTACTTGATTTGTTGAGAGTTTTTATCATAAATGGATGTTGAATTTTTCAAATGCTTTTTCTGCATATCTTGAAATGATCATCTGATTTTTATCTTTCATTTTGTTATTGTGGTGTACCGACTGATTTGTAGATATTGAACCATCCTTGAATCTCTGGAATAAATCCTGTTTGATCATGGTGTATGACCCTTTTACTGTATTGTTGAAATCAATTGGCTAATATTTTGTTGAGGATTTTTGCATCTATGTTCATTGGGGATATTGACCTGTAATTTTCTTTTCTTGTGGTATCTTTGACTGGCTGAGGTAATGCTGGCCTCATAAAATGAGCTTGAAAGCATTTCCTCTTCTATTTTTTGGAAGAGTTTGAGAAGGATTGGCATTAAGTGTTTTTTGAATATTTGGTGGAATTCACCAGTGAAGCTTTTGTTTGTTGGGAAGTTTTAGATTATTGATTCAGTCTCCTTAATAGTAATGGGTGTTTTCAGATTTTCTATTTTATCATGATTCAGTCTTGGTAGGTTGTATGTTTCTAGAAATTTATCCATTTCTTCTAGATAGTCCAGTTTTTTTTGGTATAATTGTTTGTAGTAGTCTCTGTGATTTTTGTATTTCTGTGTTATCAGTTGTAACATCCCCTCTTTTTATTCATTTCATACTTGTGTATCAGGCTAAGTTCCCTAGTTTTCAAAGTAGAAGAGATCTGTAGTGAAGACTTAATAGTGTAGCAGTTAATTCAAGTAAGAGATGAGAAATTTTGATTAACTGTCTTGCTAAAGCTTAAACTAGTCTCATTGCTATTTAGTGGCTTGAGTTTACAGACTTAACCCTGTGAAGGAAGTATAAAAGTGTCTGAGGAAAGTAGAAGAATGAGAATGGACTCTTTTGGATCACAAGGGCCAAAAATGTAGTATCTCATATACTGTAAGAGAATTTCTTAATGTTGATTTCCTTCCCCCGGGTATCTCATTGGTGATTGTATTCACTGCTTCTTCATTCGTGCTTATATAAATGGTTGATTGGTCCAGCACAGGAGAGGGAATCCTCATCATTGACAGGTCCCCCTTTTTATGCTATATTGATTGGCTATCACCAGACTGGCAATCAACTAATTACTCTGTAAGCGTTTGAATACTTTTCATGTCTTTATCAGCAATGTACACTGTAATTCCACTCTGAGTATGTTTATCTGAGAAAATATGCAAGCCATTTAGGTTGGACTTAGGAGGAAAGAATCTAAAACAGATCCTAGTGAAAGGCATTTTTGAATTAACTATTTCACTGGAGATAGATTATTACAAGAGCTTCCTGGAAGGTTTTAGAAATAGAAATTATTAGAGAAAATGTGTAAAGTATATGGAGAATCAATATTGACTTTTTGCATTGGTGTGAGTTTTTGCTGTAATTGGCTTTGTAAGTTTATGAATTGTAGAGTTTAAGGAACAGTCTGCACCATCTGATAGAATGCTGTTGAATGCTGTACTAAATCTGTGCCTGCATCCATCTTTGACATGCACTAGGGGGCATTAAAGTCACGTAGTATCTTCAGATACATGTTTTTCAATTTGGGAATATTTTCAACAGTGAGTCCTTGTCCTTATTATTCTTATACTAGGGAATAACAGACAGCCTATATGTCTATTTAATTTGAAAAGAACTGTCACAAATTGGTCTTTTCTGCCATACTTATACAAACAGGAAATTAGTCCATCAGCAGTGTCATCTTCAAGTGCAGAAGATAATGATCTACATATTCCCCCAATACTCCTTTCATGAATTTCCTTGTCCATGTGAGGAAGATACATCATTTACTGAATGATTATTATAATTTCTCATACTTACCCAGAGGATTATCATCTGTGAGTCTCAGATTTGTGGAGTTTTGCTTATTTAATAGGGGAGGGGAGTGTGGTAGTTATTTCAAAGGTTATCTTCTTGCTGAGCTGAAAATGTACTGGCCTTACGAAGATCACAGGATTATTAAGATTTATAAAAGGAACAAATTTCACGTGTTTTGGTTCCATGTGATGAAAATCATGTCCTGCTGTAACATAAACTTCCATACTACCAAAAAATGAAAAAGCGATATTTGAATGTTGATATATTAAATTCATACTAAAAATTTGGTATTCATATTATTTCAAAGTTTCATATTCCTTAGACCTTTTTTCTGTTCTGCTTTTGTATATATTATTATTATTTAAGTTTTTATTTAAATTAGTTAACATACACAGTATAATATTGTGTAATATTAGTTTCAGGTGTACAGTACAGTGTTTCAACACTTCTATATGTCACCTGGTGCTTATCATACTTCTGTATATATTATAATATGTAATTGTGTATATTATATATTCATATATATGTATGTATATATTCATGTATATATCATAATATACTAAAATATGTATCAATGAAGTTGAAATTTAGTTATGTAATAATTTTAAGAAGTTTTAGGACAGGTCAGGTTTTCATTATAAGCAGATATAATATGTACATGCTATTTATTATCCCATCTTTCTAGGTGTCAGTTTATTGCTATCCTCTTCTCTTACGAAAATAATATTAAGGTGTTCAAACTGAAATAAAGGCTTTTGAAATTTTTCCTAGTTCATATATTAAACTAAGGATAATATTAATAACATGTGAGCCCTTTTTTTTTTCTGTGCAGACAATCAGGATGGCTGGGATGGCAAACAAGAAAGTGAGGAACGGCTTTTTGGGAGCCAGGAAATCATGACTGAGAAAGATATGGAATTATTTCGTGATATCCAAGAACAAGCACTGCAGGTAAAGTTGGATAGTCAGATTGGACAAATAATTTGGTCATGGACGAGAAACAGGGAATTAATTGTCCTGGGGTAAAGAAGTAACAGCTATTCATTTATCTATCTGATCTGCAAATAGATGTGGTTTGTGTATGTACATAGTTCTGCTGGTTAACATATTCCATTTATTTATTTATTTATTCATTTATTTATTTATTAAGATTTTATTTACTTATTTGACAGAGACAGCCAGTGAGAGAGGGAACACAAGCAGGGGGAGTGGGAGAGGAAGAAGCAGGCTCCCAGCGGTGGAGCCTGATGTGGGGCTCGATCCCAGAACGCCGGGATCACGCCCTGAGCCGAAGGCAGACGCTTAACGACTGCATCACTCAGGCGCCCCAACATGTCCCTTTTAAACCCATTATGACTGCTTTGGTTTTGCAGATAAACAGGTTTCTTTTGGCTACCAGTGCTTTTTTGAATAAAGATTTTATTTCTTTCTTTGAGAGAGAGAGAGAGCACACGTGCGCATGAGCACGAGTGGGGCAAGAGGGAGAGGGAGAAGCAGACCCCCCTGAGCAGGGAGCCCGATGTGGGGCTTGGTCCTAGGACCCCAGGGTCATGAACTGAGCTGAAGGCAGATGGTTAACCCACTGAGTCACCCAGGTGCCCCTTTACTACCAGTATTTTTTTTTTTTTAAGATTTTATTTATTTATTCGACAGAGATAGAGACAGCCAGAGAGAGAGGAAACACAAGCAGGGGGAGTAGGAGAGGATGAAGCAGGCTCCCAGCGGAGGAGCCTGATGCGGGGCTCGATCCTATAACGCCAGGATCACACCCTGAGCCGAAGGCACACGCTTAACGACTGAGCCACCCAGGCGCCCCTTTACTACCAGTATTAAATGAGTTTGCTTTATTTATTTTCTGTCTCATGTATGAAGAAGAGTTTGGGATTTGACCAGCCAAAAAACAAAAACCAAGCTTTTTTCAAGTGATAAAACACCCATATTCATTACTGCTAGAAATATTTATTAAATGCTTTTGCCTTAATCCTTTGGGACATGTAGCAAGATACAAACATATAGACAGAGAACCTACTTATGCTTCAGATGCCGAAGATGCCATAGTGAATGACAGGATTCCTTCTCGCAAGTATAGTCTAGGAGAGACTTGTAAATAAATAATTTCATTCATGTGGAAGGTTTAATTGTAGGGTACATGGTGTTTTGGGAGAATAGGGAACAAGCATCTACCTATGCCTGGGGAGGTCAAAGGAGGATTCATTGAGGGAAAATGCTATATGAGCTCATCTTAAAGAATATGTATGAGTTTATCAGGATAACAAGGAATGGGGTCCCATATAATCAGAAGGAAAAGAAATGCAAGACTTGAAAATGGGGGAAAACATGCTTAATTGTGGGAATAAATAAATTTTCACATAGGATAAAGAATATTAGGTGTAGATAATGATAAGAGATGAGATTGGAAAAGTGCAAGGGCTAGATCATAAAGGCTCTTCTAGATTATGTTCATTTTTCTTGTGTCTTTTCTTTCTTTGCCACCAACTCTCACTATGTTAGCCAAGTTGAGTTCTATCTTTTGTCTTGAAAGTAAGAGTTTATAAGGCTGGTGCTGGGGATTCCTGTTGTATAGGTGACACTCTTTGGGTTAAGAAACCCATTTGTGAATAGATTGTTTGTGTAGGTCATTATGCGAGTATTTTTGAAAAATAAAAACAACAGTATAACTAGTCAAACATTTGATGAGCATTCTACCATCTACCAAAATATTGGGTTTGAGTCAGCTAGATCTTGGTTCAATTTGTGGTTTGTCATTTACTGACTTCTACTTTGGGAGGGTTGTTTAACATCTCAAGGCACATTTCGTTTCCTACCAATAAGAAAAAGTACTATAGATGCTGTAATAGAAATTTACATAGTGTTCAGTGGAAATTCAGAGGAGGAGGTAGTTCCTTTTTTGAGGAACTTTTTTTTCCTAAGTTATAGACATAATGGTAATGTCCTTTTACTCCTGCTCATTTGTGTATATTTCCTAAAAATAAGGATGTTCTTGCACATGATCATAGTTTGATCATCAAATCGAGAATTTAACAGAGATAAAGTATATTATCCAATCGGAAGATTTTATTCAAATTTTGCCAGTTGTACCACTAATGCTCTTTTATAGCAAAAGGAAAAAACAACTTGCCCTGGGTTGTTACTCAGTGTAGGATCACGTGTTTCATATAATTGTCATGTCTCCTTAGTTTCCTTTAATCTGGAACAATTCTTCAGTCTTTATCTTCCATGATTTTGACATTTTTGAAGTGCATAGGTCATTTATTTCATAGACTGTCCATCCCTTTGAGCTTGTTTTATGTTTCATCATGATTAGATTCAGGTGATCCACTTTTGGCAGAAACACTATAGAGATGATATGTCATCTGCGCATGGTATCGGGAGGTATGTAGTATCTATGTGTCCTGTTACAAGTGATGTTAACTCTGAACACGTCGTTAAGGGGGAATTTCTTCTCTGTAAAATTATTTTCTTTCTGTAAGTATCTTCTGGCAGTACACTTTGAAGCCATGTAAATATCCTGTTTCTCATCAAACTTTTACCCACTGGATTTAGCATCCAGTGGTGATTCTTGCCTGAAACTATTACTTGTTGGTTGCTAAACAGATGATTTTCTAATTCCATCATTTCTTTTATGGTGTTTACTAATTGGCATCCTACTGTAAGGAAAGCCTTTTTTTCTTCTCATTTATTTACTCATTTTATTGAGACTTGAAAATTCTTATTTTATGAATTATAATTTTATTGCTATCAGTATTTATTTTGATGCTTACATTGTTACAGATTTGGGCAGGGGAACCTCTTCAAGCCAGCTACTGTGTCCTTTTGACATGTCTCCCCGTCTTTTTTTTTTTTTTTTTTTTTTACTTTGTCCAATGTATTCAACTCTTTTTTAAAATTGAGGTGTAATTGACGTATAACATTCTGTTAGTTCAGGTGTACAACATAATGATTCATTGTTTGTATATATCATCCTTACTTTTGACCACAGCAATATGTTCTCGGCTCTTACTGTTCTAGCTATAGATTCAGCCATTTCTCTAAGAATCCTTGCTTTCTTTTAGTGGAGAGTGGGAGTAAATGGCAGTTTGGTCCTTTTACTGGATCGGGTCTCTCTTTCTCTATTTCATACTCCGTATTTAATCCATCAGCAAATCCTAATGGTTCCAACTTCAAAATATATCCAGAATAGGACTACTTCTTACTCTTTATACCTTTACTATCTTAGTCTGAGCCACCACTGTCTCTTGATTGGGCTGTTGTAATACCCCTGGACTAATCTCCTTGCTTCTGCTTTTCTCCTTCACCCCAGTCTCTAGTCTGTATTCTTTATACACGGGCCAGAGTAAATATTTTCAAACTTAAGTTGGATCATCCACTCTTCTGCACAGAAAACCTTTAATGTCTTTCAGTCTTGTTTAGAATTTTTAGTATACGTGCTGCTGAAGCAAGCACTTGCTTAGAATTTTTAACAACCAAAGTCTTTGTCTTTATCTTTAGACCCACTAGCATCTCCTGGCTGCCTTTTTCTTTGGCTACTCCCCCTTGTTCTGGCCCTTGTTCACTTGACTCCAGCCACAGGACTCCTCTTTCTCAGACACACCAAGCACCCTCCTGCCTCGGAGCTTTTGTACTTACTACTCCCTCTGTCTGGATTGCTTCTCCTTTAGTCTAGATGTCTGGTTGGCAGGAGTTGGAATAATAGTGGTGTGAAGAGAAAGGTCGACTAGAAGGAGTTAAAAGGGATGCTGAACCTTGCTGAGGCCCAGTGGAGACAATATAAATTTGTATCAACAGTAATCTAGCTAACTGTGTGTTTCTCCCAGCATTTTATTAAACTTGTGATTGTCCATGTGTGTATCTGGCACCAAGGAGATAAACAACTAGATTTTTGAATTCTTGATTTGTGTTTATTTTCATTGGCAGTGAACTAAAATTGTTATGAAGGTGGTATTTCTCCATGAGTTTTTTTCATTTAGTATTCATGTGCCTGGCATGGTATGAGAGCTGAAGGGTGAACAAAAAGACATAGACTCTATTTTCATGAAGCTTTCAGTTTCATTAGCGAGGCAATAAAGCAGTAAATGGTCATATATATAAACAGTCATATAAATAAATCATGAATTACAAACCAGTAAGTAATAGGAAGAAAATAAGAATGCAGCAAGAGATTATAACAGGGGCTTCCTGATCTAGATTGCTGGAGGTTGGGATTCCTCTTTTAAGGAAGTAATAATTTACTCAGAGATGTAAAAGATGAGTAGAAGGTCAGCAAGTCAAAGAGCTAGAGAGAAGAATGTTCCAGACATAGGAGAACTGCCTGTGTAAATGTTTTGAGGCATATATAAGAACTCTGTAAATTTGAGGAACTGTAAGAACACCAGTATAACTTGAGTACAATGAATAAAAGAGTCACACAAGATGAAGCTGGAGAGAGAGGCTGAGGAAAAAGTTAGGATTTGGGTTTTTATTGTAATTGTAGTAGGAAACCATTGAATAATTTTAGTAAGGAAATAGGATCAGATTTGCATTAATTTTTTTTCCTCGCCACTATATGAAGAATGGGTTAGAATTAGGCAAGAGTGGAATACGGAAACCCTATTTAGAGGCTTTTGCAGTGATTCAAATGAAAGAAGTGGCTTAGACGAGAGAGGTGGCAGTGGAAATGGGAGAGAAGTGGATGGATTTAGAATATATTCTAGAGATGGAATCAGCAGAACTTGGTGATAGATTTGATGTGTTGTTTAAGGGAGCAAGAGGACATCAGGGTTGACTCCCTGGTTCTCTGACTTCATGGAATAGAGAAAGTGGGTTGAAACCAATTGGGAAAGTTACCATTAGTTAAATTGTATGATGTTTTGAAAACATTTACAAAGATAATGCATGAAGTAATTTTTGAGAGACTGGACATGGCAGAGCAGAAGCTTGTTCAAAGTTTGTTTCAAAAACATTGCAGGAAGATTACAGGGCCTTAGGTGATCTTACAGCTGCACTAGTAAAAGATAAGTGATACAGGAATTAATTTTGGAATTCATCCAGCCAACAACTTATCATTTATTGCATGCCGTCTTGGTTCTAGGAACTGTGCTAGGTGTAGAGGCTATGAGTAAGATACAGTTTTTATTCTCACCGAGAATACGACTTACCATGTAGTGAGAAATGTGCCCAGAAAAGCAAATCCAATATTTGCTCATAGTGATTTTATTGAGTAATTAAGTTTTGTATGATGCATTATCAGATTGAGTCAAGAATTAGTGAATTGTTTATAAGAAAGGGCCATCTATTTATTCATTTTGATTTTTCTTTTTTTTTTCTTTTTTTACTTCAGAAGAAGTAAGAATATCATTTATCTGGTACTATGTTTCTTCATTAGCTATGCAGTGAATATGTTCATAAAAGAGCCACCTCTGAAAAGAAAAACAGAAGTATGAGAAATTAGTAGTTATAGGCTTTTGTTCTGGATTTTTTTTTCAACAGTTAACTTATGGGCCTGGAAGAAATGGTTTTTCTTAAAAGTTCCATCACCAGAAAGAAGCATTTATATTCAGCTCATCCCATTGGAACATAATAGCCTTTTTGAAATATATACAGTGATTTTTACATAAAATATCACCAAATAGCATGTTATATTTCCATACTAATTTTAATGCTTTCTAATTTTGAAGAATTTGATTGGTTTTTGTGGGGGCTTTTTGTATGGTTATGGAAAGTTAACAGAGCATTTTTGAAATCTGGGCTGTTAATCTTTTTCTTTGCATAAAGAATTGAACAGTTATTAGAAATGGAATAAACTATATTCAGCAACTCTCCTAATCCTGTGAGGTAAGGATTGTTATTACCATTTTACATAGGAGGAAACCAAGACTTTTAGTTAAGTGACTTTCCTGAAGTTATATAACTAGTAATGGCAGAAGTAGAGTTTGAACTCAGGCCTGTGTGGCTTCACATCTTATGCCCTTAATCACAATAATGTCCTGCATTACGCTGTTAAAAAAAAAAAAGTTATAGAGGCATCAAAATCGTAAGGCATGCACTAAATCCAAGTAGGGAAAAGTATATAGAAGATAAACAGCAAACAGTGACATAAGAATACGAATTAATGTAACTCATTGCTATATTAAATGATACAGATTGTTCCATATGTTCAGAGTATACTAAGATTAGTAGGAGTTGTTACGATCTGAGATGATTACAGAAGAAGCAGGCTTAAGAGGATGATTCAGATTTAGGTAAATGGAGAGAATGAGGGCTTACCAGGGTAGGATAAACAACATTAAGTTGAGCTTTGAGGAATGAATGACAACTATAAATATGAGAGACATTGTGATTATTGGTCCATGAGAGCAACAAATACTTGAGGGCCTAATATATGCAAGTCACATTGTGGAGATGATGTGGAGGACACCGTAGTTGCTCATAAAGATGTCATAGTACAGATAGTCCTTGCTTTGCATGGTACTGTGTTAATGGAAACGTGCCTAGTGGAATCGTGTCCATTCTTTATACATTTCTGTGGTGACTGAGATTTGATCTCCGTTTAGATAGTCATGTTTGTGTTAACATGGCATCATATAAAGCAAGAACTGCTTGTATTTAGTTTGATAGATAAAACAATGAATTTTTGTTGGGCAATGGTAAGAAGTACATTGAATAACCAGTATAGGGCTGAATCTTGGAGGGCTTTAAAAGCTAGTAGTGGGGGGCAGGCACCTGGGTGGCTCAGTTGGTTAGGCATCTGCCTCTTGATTTCAGCTCATGTCATGGTCTCAGGGTTGTGAGACTGAGCCCCACATCAGGCTCTTCGCTGGGTGTAGAGCCTGTTTAAAATACTTTCTTCCTTTCCATACTACCCCTCTTCTCTCTCTCTCTCTCTCTCTCTCTCTCTCTCTCTCTCTTTAAAAAAAAAAAAAAAAAAAAGGCTAGTAAGAGGACATGAGTCTTGGCATGCCAGGATTTAGAAGTATCCCCATGACTGCTTTTTTGTTGTTGGAATGATTTCTCTTTGGTACTGGTAAAATTAGAGATGGGGAATGGGAGGTTGTTTTAGTGTCTTAGGCATTTACCCATTAATTACAAGTCACATATTAAAGGCTAGTTAAATGTATTTTGAGTTCATTTGTTTGACAGGTTAGCACGATTTTATTGAGTATTTATTAAGATAGTGGTTAAGAGCCTAGGTATTAGAAACAGCCTGCACAGGTCCAAATCCTACCTCTGCTGAGTGACCTTACTTAATAGATTTGTTGAAAGGATTCAATGAGTTGATATTTGCAAAGTGCTTAGTGTGTCATTCATATAATGAGCACTAGATAAATGTGAGTTTCTGCTAGTTATCTTGGTGCTAGGTGCTAGAAATACTTAGGTAAATAGAAAATGTGTCCCTGTTCTCCAGTTGAAGAGATATTTATAAACAAAGCCATGTGGTTAGTAATAGATACCCTTTTACTGTGTGCCGGGTACTACATATAGCATTATATATCAATTTTTTTCATTTAGTACAACCTTATTACTTATTCCTGTTCTACAGATGAAGAAATGAAGCCTTAGAAAGATTGTCTTACCTAGAGTCATATAGTTGTTATTATCAGAATCAGTATTTGAACCCATCCAGTCCGACTCCAGATCCTTCCTTAACTCTTAATTTCTAGTTCATGGTATCATGCTACCATAGAGATATATATAAGATGAAATGAGAATGAACAGGAAGGCATCTGTCTAGGGATGTTAGGGGAGTCTTCATGGAAGAGGTGATACTTGAGCAGGCCGTTGAGGGAATGAGTAAAAACTTACTATTGGGCAAGAGGAGGAGGGCATTTCAAGAAGACCGGTTTGGGTTTGAGAAAGCTTATTGAACCCTTGGAGCTGCATGCAGCTTGTTTGGCTGGAGTTCAGGTAAGAGATGAGATTGAAATTAAGTATGGACCAGATCACACAGGTCCCATGGTTCATGTTAAGAAGTTTGTACTTCATTTTTTAGTTACAGGAGTTCTTTCAAGTAGTTAAATAGCTCTTGAGGAGCTATTGAAGACTTTAAAAAGAGTGACATAGTTGTATTTGTGCTTAGAAACTCAGCTTTGGTGATACAGTGAGTCGTGGATTGAATAAGACCTGAACAAGGACATCTACCAGTCCAATGATTACAATAATTAGAATAAAAAGTGACTGGGACCCAAACGAAGGTGGAAGAGATACAGTAGGCAGAGATTTTGAGAAAGATTGAGGATTGAATGGGAAAGATAGGGTTTTTGGAGTTGGGGTTGAAGGAGAGGGCAGAACCAGATAAATCTCCCAGTGTTCTTCTGTTTTGAGTAGGTGATACTAAATGTGGAAAGAGGAGCTTTTTTGATAGAAGAAGAGACCTTCCTTACATAAATTAGGGGCTTGTATGAAATCTAAAATGGAGGATTTCTATAGCCTAGTATATATATGTATATGCAGGTCAGGAGGGTTTCCCGTAGGAGATATCAGCAGACGGGTGATAGATGAAACTAAGTAGGTAATAGCTGAGGTTGTTATCATAGATAACATCTAACAATAAATATTACTGAGTACAGGTTACCATCTGCCAGGTGCTGAAGATACAACAGTGAACAAAAAAGATTTTTAAAAAAAATCCTCATTAGGAGCTTACAGTTTCGTTGGGACGGGGCTAGGTTAAAGTAAATGGTATACCATGTGGTAGTGTTATGGAGAAAAAGCAAGGGAGGGAGACAAAATTCAGAGGCAAAGGATCGTTTTGTGCAGTTTTAAATTGTTGGGTTAGGGACTGTCTGACATTTAACAGAAACCTGAAGGAGGTAAGAGAATGAACCATGTGAGTATCAGGGGGAGTAACATTCCAGACAGGGGAGCAGAAATGCAAAGGCCCTGAATTGGGATTTGTACTTTGCATGGTCAAGGAAACACAAAGAAGGCCAGTGTAGTTGGAGCCGAGTAAGTATGAGGTAGAATAGAAATTAGGTGATGAGAGGACAGAAAGGTATTGGGAGGTCAGATATGATAGGGTTTTCTAGGTCATTATAAGGAGTATGGCTTTTATTCTGAGTGAGGATCCCTTGGAGGATTTTGAGTAGAAGAGTGACTTAAGTTTGAACAGAATTACTCTGGCTTCCTTGTAGATTGAGGCAGAAATACAAAAACAAGAAGGAAACTTAAGAGGCTATTAGAATTATCCAAGTAGGAGATAACAGTGGTTTGGATCATAGTGCTAGGGGTAGAATTGGAATTCTCATTATGTTTTGAAGGTGGTAGACCATTAGGATATGCTGATGGATTAGATAGTGAAACAAGGAATTAAGGAGGAGCAGGTTTGAGGAAAAAAGATCAGGAGTTTGATTTTGAACACGTTAAACTTAAGATTCCTGTAAGGCATTCAGGAGAGGAGATACCAAGTAGACAGTGGGATATATGTGTCTGGAATTCAAAGCGTAGGTCTGGGGTGAAAACGTAAATGTAGAACGTGTCAGTGAGTTGGTGGTACTAAGAGGAAGGAGACTAGATGAGGTCACCAAAGGAAAGGGCAGAGCTCTGAGGAGTCCTGAGGTACTCCCAACTTTTAGAGATTGGAGAAAGGAGGGGCGCCTGGGTGGCACAGCGGTTAAGCGTCTGCCTTCGGCTCAGGGCGTGATCCCGGCGTTCTGGGATCGAGCCCCACGTCAGGCTCCTCTGCTGTGAGCCTGCTTCTTCCTCTCCCACTCCCCCTGCTTGTGTTCCCTCTCTCGCTGGCTGTCTCTATCTCTGTCGAATAAATAAATAAAATCTTTAAAAAAAAAAAAGATTGGAGAAAGGAGAAGGAATGGCCAGTGGAGGAGGAAAATATTGGAGCTATTGGTTCCTTACGAACGAAGTGAAAATATTTCAAGAAGGAAGGAATGGAAAATTTTGTGGATATGTCAGATAAATTGAGGACTGAAAATTGACCATCAGATTTAGTAACATGGAGGTGAACTTGTGAAGCAGTTTCCATGAGGGAAGGCGAAGATGAAAATATAATTGGAGCTCATTCAGAAAGAAATAGAAAAAGAGAAATGGGTTATAGAGGTAATACGGGGCTACTCTTTTGAGGTAGTTTGCAATTAAGAGGAACAGAGAAAGAGAATAGTTGGATGAAGATGTGAGGGCAAAAGAACATACCCATTTTTTTAAACGTGGAAGAAATAATAGTGGTTTATATGCTGATAGGAATGATCTGGTGGAGAGAAACCTGATGATGCCAAAGAGGGAAGGGAAGATTGTCCAGTGGGCAAGAGAAAGCACTGACTTTAGATGGGAGCACAGACAGTTGAGCTATAGTATTAAGGAACGACAGGTTCTGTGGGCATGGAGGGTAGACGTGTAGATGTGGCTTGGAAAGCTGTGGAAGTTCTCTTTTGACTGCTTCTTAGTTTTCCAGTGTAGTAGGAAGCAAAGGCATTGATTGGAAGTGAAGATGAGCTAAGAGGTGTTGGGACTTGAGGAGATAGGAGAAAGTATGAAGTAATTTTTAAGGAAAATGGGAGAGTGAATGGAGTTAGAGAAGCATCAAAGGGCCCATTTGAGGTTAGTAGTTAAGAATTATAAATTGAGAACAGCGTGATGCTGTGTTTTTCTCTAACCATATTCAGATGTTGGATTATATGGAGACGTGAATTTAACCAGAGTTGGGATTTTGTCATTGCATCGGGAGAAAAGCAGGGAAGCTAAGTATATATGCAAAGATGAGGTAGAGTAAAAGACCTTGGAATCTAAGCTGGATAAGGAGAAAAGAGGGCATACGGAGTGTGAAAAACTGGTAGGGTCACTGGATTAGAGGTCCTATGGAGAGAAGGGATAATAGGGCTGAAGATAAACTCCTAGACTTTATCAGTATGTAATGGTAAAGCAAGGGAAATATCTTGAGTGTAGATGAACAAAAAAAGCATTGGGGAAGAAAGAGACATCTACAATTCTGAAATCCAGACTCCTGAAAACTTAACAAAAAATTACTGTGGTAAAATAAAAATAACATAAAATTTACTATCTTATGTATTTTTAAGAATACAGTCCAGCGGCTATATGGGTACACATTGTTGTGCAGCTATCACCACCATCCATCTCCACAATTTTTTTTGTCTTCCTCGACTGAAACTGTACCCATTATACCATAATTTCCCTTTTCTCCTTCCCCTAGCGCCTGGCAATCACTATTCTACTTTTTGTCTTTGAATTTAATTCCTATAGGTAAGCCTCAGTGGAATCATAAAATATTTGCCCTTTTGGTCTGGCTTACTTTACTTAGCATAACTTCTTCAAGGTTCAGCCAGGTTCATTCAGAATTCCCTTACCGGAGTTTATATGTATATTTATCACTTGGTAAATATACCATGAATGTTTATCCATTCATCCGATGGACGGTTGAGTTGATTTTACCTTTTGGCTGTTGTGAATAATGCTGTTATGAAAATGGATGGGCAAATACCTGTTTTGAGTCCCTGCTTTCATTTCTTTTATTCTTCTATTGCTGTTTCATATGGAAATTCTGTTTAATTTTTTGAGGAACTGCCAAACTGTTTTCCACAGTCCCTGCACCATTTTACATTTTCACCAGCACTGCTCAGGGATTCCAGTTTTTGTACTTCCCCTCCAATGCTTGTTATCCTCTGTTTTTTCATAGTATCATCCTAATAGGTGTGAAGTGGGATATCTCATTGTGGTTTGCAATTGCATTTCCCTAATGATTAGTGATTTTTTTTCATTTGCTTATTGGCCTTCTGTTTATCTTCTTTGGAGAATGAAACAATATATACAATTCATTTTACAGCAAGATCTCACTTACCTAAACAGAATTGTTGACAAAACATGGTGGGAACTGACATGAGACTACATATTCTTTACTTATCCCATTTAATATGAATATTCATATGCTCTGCTAAAGAAATATTAGTGTGTCTGATTATGGAGTGTTGCCCCAAATCCTACCGGGACTGTCGATTTCAGATACATATATAATACTTCGCTAACAACAGAAAAATTCAAGATTCCAAGGCACATTCTATTTGAAGGGTTTTGGATAAGAGTCTGTGAACTTGTAGCTTCACTTCTTGGGAAACTAAGTTCCAGTTCAAAAAAACTCAAAACTTTGGAATTCAGAATATTAATTAATCGAGGGCAGTGTGTACTTTGTATCTCATTTCTCCCATTTTGTTCTTTTCTCTCTTTATTCTTCACTGTTGATGTTCCTTTCCTGAAGTTTTTTGCCTCTTAACTTCTCTGAGCCTTTTCCCCATCTATGAAGTGGGCATATTGTTTTCTACTTTGAGGAAGGGACTGTGGAGATTAAATGAGATAACAGTATAAGGCTCCACAAATGCTGATTCTTTTTATTCTTTAAGTTCATGCTCCCTTCATTTTGGGGCATGTGAACTCATGCTTACATCTCTCTTTCATCATGCAACTTCTAATCCCTAATGAACAGAATTATTTTTTATTAGTGTTTCTGTAGGAAAATGTTCAAATACCAGAAAAACCTCTCTTTTTCCCTGCACTTCACATTCTCATACTAATAATAAGGGTATACTCCTGCACTCCACTCCCACTTCAGAATGCCATTCCCCCAGGAGGAATGGAAAGGGAAGGTTTGGGGGGGAGCTGTTTGATGGAAGGCAAGAGGAAGGGAGCAGAACTGTATCTATATCAGTTGTAGAGCAGTTGTAATTTTCATGTTTGTACCGGATCTGAACTTGGAGGGTACTTCAGGAGTTGGTTCTGTATGTTGGAAATTAGAATTAGAATCATTTGGTGGAGGTGGAGTTTTTGCAGAAGAGTAATAATCTTTTCTCATAAACTGCTAGTAAAAAAAGTTTTATTATCTAGAATAGGCATATTTAAAGTTACCTTTTGGTTTAGCCCAATTACTAGTGCATTTTGCCCCCCACCCTTACTTTCTTAGATTGAAAGGTCTGTTCTGACTTGGAATATATGTCATCTTTTCAGGATGTTGGCATATTCAAATGAAAAGGAGGTAGAAAGTGGCAGAATTCTAGTTTAAAAAAAATTATGGTGGTTTTTTTTTTGAAGATTTTATTTATTTGAGGGAGAGAGAACAAGCAGGGGGAGGGAGAGGGGCAGAGGGAGAGGGAGAAGCAGACTCCCCACTGAGCAGGTAGCCCACTGTGGGGCTTGATCCCAGGACCCTGGGAGCATGACCTAAGCTGAAGGCAGGTGCTTAACCCACTGAGCTACCCAGGTGCTCCTGTGTTTTTGATTATATTAGGTAGCTGCTGCTTTAGAAAGCTGCATGTTTAATGAGAGAGTATATTGGTTAAAATTTAAAAATAAAACCTAGCCCAAACTAACCTTGTCATTCAGATTTTTTTAAAAAATTTTTATTTACTTAGAGAGAGAGAGAGCACGCACACGTGCACACACAAGTGGGAGGTGGGGAGGCGAGCTCCTGTGTTTTTGATTATATTAGGTAGCTGCTGCTTTAGAAAGCTGCATGTTTAATGAGAGAGTATATTGGTTAAAATTTAAAAATAAAACCTAGCCCAAACTAACCTTGTCATTCAGATTTTTTTAAAAATTTTTATTTACTTAGAGAGAGAGAGAGAGAGCACGCACACGTGCACACACAAGTGGGAGGTGGGGAGGCGACAGAGGCAGACCTAGCCCAAACTAACCTTGTCATTCAGATTTTTTTAAAAAATTTTTATTTACTTAGAGAGAGAGAGAGAGAGCACGCACACGTGCACACACAAGTGGGAGGTGGGGAGGCGACAGAGGCAGAGGGAGAAGCAGACTTCCCACCGAGCAAGGAGCCTGCTGTGGGGATTGATCCTAGGACCTTGAGATTACCACCTGAGCCAAAGGCAGATGCTTAACTGAGCCACCCTGGTGCCCCCGTCATTCATATTTGACAGTTTGATTTTGGCAAGGACTGAGTTAATGAGTGGTTTGGAGGCAGCTGTTGCTTCCTCATTGCAGAGGGCCTTTGTTAACTTGTAAACCTTAGTAAACGGAAATACACAGGCTCTTGAGGCTTTCATAAGGGAGTTGGAGATGGTGGTGGAGGACAGAGGTGGATGAGCGTATGTGCCAGCCATTTCACAGTGCAAAAAGGTGAGGATAGGTAAAGGCAGTGGGGAAGTCTGCCGTGAACCTGGCTTTACACAGACTGTCTTAGTTGCGGTGATGTGCAAACAGTTATACTGGAACTGGATATCCACTTTTACATCGGGCATCCGCCTGGAAGAGCGACGGGCAGCTGATGGGAAAGCTCTCAGACAAGAGGCGGTACCTCGGCAGGTGCATCTTTTCGTCTTCTGTGCTTTGTATTTGATCCTTGGCTCAGGAAGTTTTCTGATATTTGGTTATTCTGTTACTGTCTATACTATTGTTATTTTGAGCTGTGAAGGTAGGTTAAAAGATGCTACTTTATGAATTAGAGTAGTTGATTCTGGAATGAAGTTTAAAGAACAGCGTTTTTAAAGCCTTTTTACAAAGTTTTATTTTGGTTTTGAGAAATGAAAAAATCTTATTTTAACCCTAATCTTGTGTGGTTGTTTTTAATGATTTTTGCATTTGGAAGAGCCCCAGTACTCCTTGGTATCATAACACAATTGATTCAACTAATAGGTGTTTCTCTTTTGTTTTGAGATGTCTAAAGAAGAGGTTGAGGTTTCACCTGGCTGTATGAAACCTGAGAGAAGTCCCTTGGCCTTTTTATAAAAGAGAATGGTTAGAAAGGCCAGGGAGAGTTCTCCTATTAGTTGTAGTGAAGAGGCTTCTTCCTTAAATGAATTTACATAGAACAGTGAATAAAAATATCTGATCTTTCCTGTTTTGTTAGAAAGTGTGTAGGGGTGTGTGTGGGGGGGTGTCTGTGGGCTCCAACAAGAGACTTTTAATAAATTTCTCTGGTTTTTAAAGCATAAAGTTGAAGGATAATGTTGGTTTTTCTTTTGATGAAGGGTTATTAATACTGTGTTTGATTAGGCTAAATTCTAACTCTTTTTCTTAAGTCGGTGTTAATGTTAAGTCTTTTTTTAAAGTATGTATGTATGTATTTATTTTAGAAAGAGACAGAAGTGAGTGGGGGAGGAGGTGGGGGGAGGGAGTGGGACAAGCAGACTCTGAGCTAAGCACAGAACCCTAGGGTGGGGCTCAGTCCCACAACTCAGAGATCCTGACCTGAGCCGAAACCAAGAGTAGATGCTTGACCAACTGAGCCACCCAGGCACCCCAATGCTAAGTCTTAAATGAATTTTTATAGAGTATCCATGATAAATATACAGTATATTGTGTA
Source organism: Ursus maritimus (assembly GCF_017311325.1). Lineage (NCBI taxonomy): Eukaryota > Metazoa > Chordata > Mammalia > Carnivora > Ursidae > Ursus > Ursus maritimus. The sequence goes on from NW_024425341.1 coordinate 2,523,256, forward strand.
CATAATATACTCACCCATATACACGTATATATGTATGAATCTATTCCTCTATTGTTACAGAGCAAATCAAATTGCTCTAGAATTTAAGGTTTTAAAACCTGATCTTTATAGTCATCAGCGGTGGCTTATATTTAAATTGTGGATGTGGAAGTCATAAAGGCTTTACAAATTACTCTTCTTTTAGATAATGTAGTTCAGGTTATTGTAGAAATGGGGGCACAGAGATTGTTTTCATTATAAACAGAAAGTAGATAAAAGGGGTAACAGTATGTGTGTAACAGTATTTTTTTGTTGTTGGTTAAATCTCTGAAGAGCTACTAATGAAGGGAATTTTAAAGGCAGTGTAAAATGAAGACTCTTTTGATACTTGTTTTGTCATATTCTTTTAATATTACCTACCTTCCCAAACAAAAAGTCACTCTTTTCTCTATGTGCTCACATGTTCAATGGGTTGTTTCTGTTGTCTGGTGAGGCACTGTGTGTATGACATTGGCAAGCGTTCAGAGCTCCTTCTCCCTCCTTGTTAAAAATTATTCTTTGTCTTATATCCCCAAATGCCAGCAGCTTCTCTTTAACAACTAAGTCATTAAGGGAGTGAGTTTAATTGCGGAAAATATTCGCAGTCTTATTAAATACGGAAAATGCAATGAACCAGTGCATTTGGTTCTAAAAGATTTATTAGCATTTTTATTCTCCATTGAAGTACCCTGTTTATAAAAAATAATACAGCTTATTTCAAAACTTGTTAGTTTGGGGGCGCCTGGGTGGCACAGCGGTTGGGCGTCTGCCTTCGGCTCAGGGCGTGATCCCGGCGTTGTGGGATCGAGCCCCACATCAGGCTCCTCCGCTGTGAGCCTGCTTCTTCCTCTCCCACTCCCCCTGCTTGTGTTCTCTCTCGCGCTGGCTGTCTCTATCTCTGTTGAATAAATAAATAAAAAAATCTTTAAAAAAAAAAAAAAAACTTGTTAGTTTGTTCCTGACTTTTTTTGTTCTTCTGTAGAATCCTGAGAAGACATTTAATTTCAGCTTTTTAAAATACCTATCTCAGTAGATTTAATTTAGCTAACTTTTGTGATATATTTTTTGACTGCACAGAAAGTTGGAGTAACTGGTCCGCCTGATCCACAAGTCCGCTGTCCCTCTGTCATTGAGTTTGGGAAGTATGAAATTCACACCTGGTACTCCTCCCCATATCCTCAAGAATACTCAAGGTATGTTTTGAGAGACCCTTTACCTTCTGTTTTTAGATTCATAGAACTCCCAACACTAGATCTTGGGGACGTTTTACTCTGCTCATTTTTACACATTTGAGGAAACTGCTGGCTTTTAAATGTCTATAGTGTAGCAGCTTATTTTGGCAGCCACTTAATCCCTGAAAATTTCTAGATTTTCTCTTCTGTAACCTGTCCAAAAGCTGTTATTTAAAATCGGAGACCTGACACATGGTCAGAGAAACAAAGGGATAGGAGAAATTTGCCTTCATATTTCACACTGCTTAAGTATAAATAGAGCTTCACTGAGTAGCCTTTTATCTAAATTTTTATAATTTAATGAACTTGGTGAATAGTTTGTTTTCCCAGGAATAATTGAACAAAAGGTATGCGATAACAGTACATGTAAATAGCTTGGGTTTTCCAGACATAAAAAGTAATCAGTCACCAGCTTTTTGGGATGAGGCAACATTTTTAGTAAAGCCAAATTGGTTTCATGACTCAATTCTGACATTTATAAGCTGTATAACCTTAGAAGTTACCCAGCTACCCTGTACCTCAGTTTCCTTATATACAAAATGGAGGTAAATATAGTATTCACCTCATAGGGTTTATTGTGAACATTAAATTGAGTTAAAACATGTAAATCAGTTAGAAGATGATAAGTGCTCAGTAATGTCAGATATTATTTTTTTCCTTTAGGGTTGAAATTAAAAGAGTTGAAAAATAAGTTTTGGTCAAAAAATTAAACTTTGAAGTATAGCAGTCACATTAATGTTCTCTTTAATTTGTAAATTATTTATGCCTCGGGTTTCCCATTTAGCAGAGTGTTGTAAGGAGTAATAAGTGCTCTGTGAGTTAAACATGTTCAGAGTGCTCGTTATGTGGCTTTTTACCTATCTAGTGACATTGCTAGTCCAAAATATTAGCACTGGCAATTATAACATTAATTTATTTAGTGCTTTACAGTATACAGAGTGCTTTAACATGATTTATTTTGAGGAGCTGGGAATAAGCTAGTATATTTGTTAAAAAAAAACTAAAACTCAGTGTTGTTTTTACTTTTTCTTTCCACATAATTTGGTAACTGTCTGGTTTCCAAATGTAAGTAGAAGTAGAAAAAAAAGGAGTGAGAATGTTATTATGGACACAGACCTCAGTGACCAAAAAAAAAGAAGAGAAAGCAAAACTTCAGGAAGCTAACACACAAGCTCATGAAACAGCAATTGAGAACCAATTATTGTAGGGTTAGTTAGCCCTAAACACTGTTAAATCTGTAAGGCAGCATTCTGTTTATATCATGGGAGAACAACAATTAATGTGAGTTTGTTAAAAGAAGATTACATTATATGTGATGATATATTTATGTTGAAGGAGGGCAGGGAATTCCTCAACTACTTACAGAGCTCAGGTACTCAAGGCAATTCCTCAAGAGTTCTGGATATTCGGAGAATTACGGGATCAAGAAGAAATATGCTGAGGAATTAATTTCTTCATTAGGTTTAAAATAAATTATTATTATCATTTATTTAGTGAGCTCTTTCCAAGCTGTCCAAATCAAAAAAGGGTGCTCAACTTAGACAACAGAGCTTGTTCAGTGTGCATGTATATCAGCTGGTGCAGGGATTGTGGTACAGAGAGATTGAAACCATAGGCACCTTGACTCTTGCACTGAAGGGGAGGAGAGGAAATTGACTCAGAGGTGATATTAGAGAGCCAGCCTTAGCACCTGCTTTTCAAGAGAATGATGAGAATGGAACCATGAGGCTGTTGCCTTTTAACATCTGAAAAGGCTTCATTAAAAATGTTTTTTATTCTGATAAGATTGTCACTAGAACCTGATCTCTTAATCAGGTTTGAGGGAATTGGTTATCAGTTTATTCTTAAACATTGCCTGCGGAAAAATAATCAATAAATAGGAGTCATAGTAGAAAGCAGCAATGGGATAGGAACTGTACAATTTATTAACTTTCTTAAATAAAATTTTAAACATTTTCTGTACATTTCTTTATCCATTGTGTGTTCCCTGAATTTTCCATCAAAAAATATTCTATAGTTTAATAGATTCTTTAGTAATTATGACTTTTTGTCTCTTCATAATTCTCTTAGTTACATTTAAAAAATACATATGTCTACTTTTAAATGAGTTTAGGCTTGTTCTGTTAAACTTGAATTGGCTAAAATGCTTAGAGACCTTACGTTTACCAAATAAAAAACCTATGGCCTTACTTTGTTAATGACTATTTATTGTTCTGCGCTAAATTACTTCTAAGTTATGTTCTTAATATTAAAGGTTTTGAACACTTTTTAAAAAATTAAAAATCCCAAAGCATGCAAGAACAGAACAATTACAGCAAATAAAAAAGAAAAGATCCCAAACAGAAAATCTTTTGGGAAGTGGGATTGTGCATTATTTCCCATAATATCCAGATACTTGTGTGTGCGTTGTATAGTAAGTAATCTTGCATCTCTGACGTAAAAAAACAAAACAAAATGAAACAACAACAACGAAGCCAATAATGCTGCTTCATTTGGAGCAGTACGATTAAGTCGTGGGCACTGAATAGTATAAACCAGAGTTTGAAGCCTAAGATTCTCCAGCAGGGCCGTGTGATGCTCATATATGGCAGACAGGTTCAGAGAGGACCTCCTAAAACATGACATAGATGGGCTGAAGGCAAGAGTACCTGTGATCGTGGGATATCCTACTCCTGAGCTGTTTAGAACTTATTTCATAATAACCTTTTTGCAAGGAGAGCATACTGAAATTCTAAAGGACGGGTTCCATGTAATTGAGTAGCTTGGGGAGTTTCCTCTCCCTTTTGATCCTGCTCCTGACTTGATTTGATGCATAGATTATGTACAGCCCCAGTTACTAAAGACCAGCATCCTTAACGTCTTTGGGTGACCATTAAATGGTGAAATAAAATGAATGAAAGAATAAAACTCTTCATAGTATTAATCATAAATTAATAGTAGCTTTGGTTACCATCATTGAGCTTGGTACTGGACTAAACATCTCTGGAATAATTCTGTGAGAGGTAAATACTACTGTCTTCATTTTCCAGACCAGGTCCAGCAAACATATTCAAGACCATGCAGTTTATAAGTGGAAGGACCAAGATTTAATCTCACTTTTCTCTTACCACATAGCCATAACCTTTAACCACCAAGCTTGCACTACTCCATGTAGCATCTGTATCTACATTGATCTCGCATGGCTTTGACCATAATCTTTGATTTAAGTAATATTTGATAGAATTTTTGTTGTTGTATTAAATTTTTACCACAAGTAGACGTGTTTTAAAGACTACACAAATTGGTTTTGTCTTGGGCAATGTTCAGAAGCCAAGAAGATACTGTAGGAGTTCCTGGGAAGAGTATATTTGCATCATCCTAGAAGTAAGGGAAGCAGTGCTTCTAAAGCGCATTTAGTTGTGGCCCAGTCCTGACTTCACATCCTAGGGTATCAGCAAAGTGGCTGACTCTAGAATCAATTTCAGGTATGGAAGCTACAGCCCATGATGCAGCTGATCAAAGCGACCATACGCCTATTTGATAGTCAAGGCCTAGATGCTCTGTCAGGAAGGCAGTGACAAAAAGCAGCACCCAGCAGTATTCTTTAGGGCTGAGAGTGTTCATACTCTCTATAACTGCACTTCTTTGCGTGTGATCTGGTGTTCTTTCTATATAATGTGTTTTTTCAATGAAAGAACTTCAGCCATTAGGTACTGTTACTAAAACATTTTGTTTTTTCTAGGAGTTTTATCAGATGATTCCCTTTAGACTAACAGTGTCATCCCAGTGGGCTTAGTTATAATAAAGTAAGAGGCTTTATTTTAAAATGTTTTCAGTGAGAACTGAATTGGAATCAAGTAGATTATGATGCTTGCTTTTACTTTGTTACTTTTCAGATACTAAGATTTGCTGGGTTTCTTTTTTTTAATCAAGAAAATATCATACAGCTTGCTATTCCAAGGAAATAGCATGAACTTAAAATTTACCTGATAAGACTTGGCAGTAATTTTTTTATAGATCTCATTTCTTTTTAGGTTTTCTTGAACAACTTGCTTACTGCAGGAGCTTTAAAAATTAGACCTTCTTTCATAGACCTTACAAAATAAGTTGTACTTTATTTTCATGTCTCTGTCCCAAGACCTAAAAGTTGAATTGGATGCTTTTAATTTTGGCATTTATCTTTAGCATAATCTGGAAAGTTTAGTGGTCTGTCACTCTTCCCTCCCTTCCTTTTTTCCCAGGATTTTGTTTAACGTTTCTCAGATTCACATTGTAGGGAATATTTAGTTGTAATATTTAGCCCTCAAAGCGAAACTGTATTCATAGATTCTTTTATATCTTTATGTTGCAACAAGTTAGAATTGCTCATTGAGAACTTAGCACAGGTAAATAAAGGTAAGGTAATAAAGGTAAGGAAGAAGGGGATGGCATTTATCACCCAGGGAGAACCTCTTTCTACTTTTTCTCGCAGAAGAAGAAATTATGCCAAATCCACATATTCAGGAAAATAGTCTGGCAGTTGTGGGTCGGCTCTGAGACTCGGTTATTATTTCTAGTGCCTACATTAGATGATGAAGTTTATAATTGGGGCCATTTTGTTTCGAGATTTTTTAATTCTGGTGGTAAAGAAGAAAAAAGCTATCTATCTTACTGCCGTTCCTTCTCTGAGTAGTGGAACTTGAGGCAGCATGCAAAGGAAATAAGCAGAGTCACCTAGGAAACCTTTCTTTTCAGTGCTCTTGGCTCCTGTTTCTTGACTTCAGTTTTGTAATGTCAGTTGTTATTTGTTTTACTCAGTACTTTATTTTGGAATGACTTTTGTACTAATGACGTAATTTCAGGTTGTATTGGTTTGTCTAATATGAGAAATTTTGAAAACCAGTATTAGATATTGTAGATGCTTAGAAATATTATACCTCAGCAGTTCCCTGGAAACTTTTAGTGTGCTGTGAATGACAGTTTTAAAAGTAAGCTGTGAGATTGTATAGGAAGAATGAATTGTAAATCTCCAAGGGAGAAGGGAAAAAAGTCACATACATGCCTTTTTCCATCCTTATTTGAGCACGAAACACTTAACTGCATACAGGACTAGCGCTCCATGAATACACCTTGGCAAAGGCCTTAGTTGAACGTTAAATGTTTTCAGATAAAGTATAATTATGTTTTAAAAGTGGCTTCCAAAGTAGTACTTGAAAAAATAGTGTGGTCTTCACACTTTAACAAATTAGACGTTTTTGCGTGTTAATCAACTTTTTCTTTAATTCCAGTGTAATTTTTTTAAAGCATAGCTAACCAAACCGATAACTAAGTTAATGAGGTTTACTAAAATTTCCTTCAGTTTCAGTACGTATTATTTGAGAGAAAATGCAGTAATTTGTTTGGATTATAATTTTTGTTATCATATTTAGTATTTTTGTATATGTAGTTTTTAATGATAGTTTCAGATCTCAGATTACCAAGGCATGACCGATTCTGGGCCCAGTTTGGGTGCAGGGAAGTCTCTGTGCTGAGGATAAATGAGGTGTGTATTTTATAGTAGAGAGCCACATGGTCTTCTGGATTAGACTAAAATAGGTATAAAAGTCACTGACTTTTAACTTAGGTTATATTTTTCCATTACTTTATGAACTGATCCAATCACTTTATTGCCTAGCTCCTCATAAAAGGGACATTGTAAAGAAGTCCTATTAAATTACTGCTAAAATAGCATGACTATTATATATAAATTAATAACAACATCTGAAAGAATAATTTGAACTTTCATTTCACTTGTTGAATAATAGACTTTTAAGTTGCAGGATTTAATGGGATATTTAACTAGAGGGAAAGCTAGAATTTCAGGGGTAGGAGGAAGGAGGTAGTATAGTGTGTCCTAACTTGAAAAGACATATTATTATAGTTTTATACTTAAAAAGATGTGTAAAGTCTGCTTTTATAATACCCACTTTATATCCATTTTACTCAGCACTCTATACCTAGTGCACCTAGCACAAGGTCTGACACACAGTAGTACAGTTGACCCTTGAGTTACACTGCGGCTGGGGGCACCAACTCCCCACGCAGTCAGAAATCCATGTATAACTGTTGACTCCCCCAAAACTTAACTAATAGTCTACTGTTGACCAGAAGCCTTACCAATAGCATAAACAGTCAAGTGATAGATATTTTGGGTTACATATATATTATATTCTTAGATATTTTGTGTTACTATATATTCTTAGAATAAAGTATTCTAAGAATACTTTGTGTTACTATATATTATATTCTTAGAATAAAGTAAGCTAGAGAGAAAAAATGTTAAGAAAATCATAAAGAAGAGAAAATACATTTATACTACTGTGTACTGTATTTACCAAGAAAAATCCATGTATGAGTGGATCCACACAGTCCAAACCCATGTTCCAAAAAAAATGGATGAATGATCAAATAAAGGAAGAAAGTATATCTTGACAAAATCTTCTTCACTTATTGGGGTGTTCTGAAGGTAGGCTTTATTTTCTACTTAGTAAAGATTATCAAGGAGGGAAGGATATGAGATTTTCATTGTCTGCCAAGTGGGTAACTTTTAAAAAGCCTGGGAAGTATTAGTCTAATAGGAAGATCACTGCATTGGTTATTTTTACTTCTCACCCTTGCCTTCCTTGTTAATTAGTTGGATGCCATTAACCAAATTAGTTTTATCTGTAGTTTGTTTTCTCTCTTTCATTTGATTAATGGGGATGACAATACATTCTCCACCTTTTTTACTTGAGTAGTAATGAGAGTCAAAAAGGATAGTTATGGAAGTTTACAGTCTTCTAAAAAGCCCTGTCTTTTTTTGTTTAATTATTATTTACAGGTTGCCTAAATTGTATCTTTGTGAATTCTGTTTAAAATATATGAAAAGTAGAACTATTCTCCAGCAGCACATGAAGAAATGTGGTTGGTTCCATCCTCCTGCCAATGAGATTTACAGAAAAAATAATATTTCTGTCTTTGAGGTAAAGTAGATGTTTTATAGTTGTCTTCCTATCATTTCGAATGTAGTGCCACCTATACTGTGTCTAATTGTACTCGTTTTTTTTTTGAAATGTTATTTTACTGTTGTACTCACGATTGAGTCCAGTAATTCAGCTGTTATGAGAAGCAGAATTAGGCCAGTCTGAATGATACCAAGGTCACACAAGCTTGATCTCAGAATAAATTATTCTGTATTTCAGGATTCCATTTGATTATAAAATGCCAACTGATTGTTTATGTTTAGATGTGATAAAATTGTGTCTTAGAATCTATGAAATGGTATTTAATGAAAAAATTTCTCTTGCTCTATGTAAAGGAATATTTTGTAGAGGTATATTTAATAGCTGTAGTAAACCTTATTTTGTAAAGATATAAAAATATATTTTTTTCACTTCATCATGATGATATGATGTAGGCGATGTCTATGATTCTGTGTTGTTAGTCATGGGTTTTTAGCCTCTTGATCCTCAGTTCTGTGGTGTCATTGCCAGGTGTTAATTGGTTACCTGCCATGTATTCAGTTCTGTTGATGACTGTGTTGATAGAATTTCAGATTGTCGAGATCTGCTCAGTCTTTAACTTCCTTGATTTTCCCTACACCTTCATTTTAGGTGAGCAATAGTGGAGCTCTTCACCTTGGGGGGAGGAGGGAGGGTGTGGTTTACAATACTGTTTCAGAACACCCAAGAGCAAACTGCTTCTCACCTTAAGCATATATTGGTATGTATTTTAAAAGAAGTAATACTAAGTTACTGAAATTGTTGAGGAGGTTTCTGTCCTGAAATATCAGTGTCTCAGGGTTTAATGTGGGCATCCATTGGCATTTACATAGAAGAGCAAGCCCTGGCAACTCCAACAGCACAGGTGTGTGTCAGGAGAAATGCACTTTAGTGCTCCTGATCTTGACCAACCCAATTCCAAGAAATACCTCATTTGCCAGGTTCCTACCTAGGGAACCTGCTTGCTGCCTCTGGCACTAGTTACTCCTCCTGAAAATAGCTTTGTCTGAGGTAAATCTGATCGTGGTGGTCAGACTGCATTGCTTCTGGCTGCTGGCATGGACTGGACTATTGTTACACCTTGTTTTACTTAACAAATGTATTTTAGAAGAGGTTACTTTTAGATCTTTTGTTGAATTACTTTAAAAAATGAATCAGATCAGTTTGCCATCTGAGGGTTTACTGCAGCCAATCTTGTTATAAAAGCAAAAAGTGCTATTTTTAAAAGGGTCATCATTTCCTTGTCTAGCTAATCGTACTTTGTTGAAGTACAGTATTTTTATATGTTTAGTTGTCTTACAACAGCAGGTACCCTAATTCTGCTGTTGAAAGGGTAGCTTCCAGGTTCTGATCACTGACCGCTTCTCTTAGGGTGGACTGTGGATACTCACAGGTATTTGTAAGTGATGTGTATTATTATTCTAGAACTAAAGAGCCACTTTCCTGATCATTTTATTCTATTATCTTCCTCTAGGTTGATGGGAATGTGAGTACCATTTATTGTCAGAACCTGTGTCTCTTGGCAAAGTTGTTTCTTGACCACAAAACACTCTATTATGACGTGGAGCCATTTCTTTTTTATGTACTAACACAGAACGATGTCAAGGGCTGCCACCTTGTTGGCTACTTTTCTAAAGTAAGTATATCACCTTAAAATTTGTTTGAATTCATATGGAAATCTGAAACAACCTTTGTCAGTTCTCACAAGGAGACAGTGCACAATGCAGCACTTTCCGGGTACCATCTAGCTTTTTGGAAAGAAAAATAGAAGGAACATTCAGAAACATACCAAGTGCTCGAAGGTGCTTAGTAACATTCAACAGACTATACTCTCCTAGGAACATGAGCTGCCGTTTATACTCTAGAGAAGTTTTTAAATGACCTCTATTCCCATGGTAATAATAGATAGAACTTGTGAAATAAACACAGTCATTACCTCTCTGAGCTCTTTCTCAGTTTAAATCTTCTCTTCCTAGTTTAAATTTGAAGACTAGAACTAAGAAGCCATTTTTATTCATGGATATTTTCTCTCCTTCCTATAATCTTCCATTCTCTTGGGGAGAACAAAAGGTGTTTTTTTGGTAGTCAGACAACATTAAAGATGTACTTTTATTTAAGCTAGCCTATGATACAATCTAACTGTGTGAAATAGTTAAGTGGAAGTACCAGCTTTCTGTTAGTCGGCTGTTTCAGAAGTATAATTTTATATATATTGCCTGATTTCTAGAAGCGTCTATACCCAATATTTTGAGATTGTTTTCTGTGAAGTTAGGTACAGCCGATGGGGAGATGGGGCTGTCCTGTGTAGCACCAGAGCAGGAAACAAGAGAATCTTTGAAATGGTGGAGGAATTTTCCCATTTCTGGAGTGCCATACTGACTCATCATTTATAGCTTTGCGGATTGATTGGGACTCAAATTCCCCTGCTTATCTTAGGCAATGGCATACTGTTTTTGTGTTGCAGATGGTGTTAGATGGCATAATTTTATTTTACACTTTTGTTCTCCTGGGATGGTTGCTTTGAGGGTAATGGCAATGACTTAACGTAGTCCTGTCTCCTCCCAGTGGGGTATTTTTTTCTTGATGCACATGCTATTCTCAAAGGACCAGGGCTGTGGTTTTGACTGTTAGTCTTTGTTTCTTAATAATTAGCATTACTATTCAGTCTTACTCACATGTTATTTTAAAACTTTCTTTACCAGGAAAAGCACTGCCAACAGAAGTACAACGTTTCCTGCATAATGATTCTTCCCCAATACCAGCGTAAGGGCTATGGCAGGTTTCTCATCGATTTCAGTAAGGATTATAATATAATTTTTCGTTATCTCTTCTTGTGGACCTTCTGTATATATATATTTTTAGAGATTAGAAGATTTATCGGCTGCTAGTATGTTTCGTCATACTGCAGTATGGGACTTTAAAACCTTAAGTCATGAATTTTTTTTCTTTGATTGGATATGAAATATTTTAAAATAGCTTATATTGAATACCAACTTTGATCTCTTGCAAATACTTTGAATTTTCAACTCTTAATTTACAGGTGGAACTTAGTTTTATGATAATTCTAACTCAGAGCAATACTCAGTACATTGTATAACTACATAAAAGTTAGTACAGTAAAGAAGTACAGCACTTGCTTTATTTTTGTTACCTAATTATCTGAGAAAATGTGTATATCATTTTTTAGTTACGGGCTCTACCTAGTGGTTAAAATATGCAGTGCACCTTAAAAAAATCTTAAATGGCATAGGAAATAATTTAATCTGACTTAAAAATTGAAAGCTAAACAGCTCTAAAAAGTCATTGTAGAATTTGAATTTTGTTTTACGTGTTGATAGTCTTGCTTAGAAAGTAAATATATGTTTACAGTAAATTTTATATTGATTATAACAGTGATTTTTGAGCGAATGTTTTGATACTGGCAGTTCTTCTGAATATCAGATGATTTTATCACCAGTGTTAAGAAGTTAATTCTCAGATGAACCAGTTCAGCCTGTTCTGGTTGGCCTTAAACTGTACTCCTGACCAAATTTTATTGGAAATACATGCCGTTGATTATTTTGTACATTTTCTTGGCGGCCTTAGATTGGTAGTAGAGAGTACAACTCAGATTATTTCTCTTAATATATTGTTTTGAAATAGGACTCATGTTTGGCTGTGTTATGCCATTAAGTAGCAAGTTAGGGGAAAATATTTTACTATACTAATTAGTTATACTTTTGAGATACACAAACAGCAGTCTATGATTACAGTATTTGTTTTCATTTGCTTTTCCTAATGTCATCTATTTTTCCCACATTACCATTCACAAACTGCTTTTAGTAGTTTCCTTTGATGACAAAATCTGCATTTCTTCTGCCATCTCCATTGTTGAAGCTCTCTCTTAGAATTTATCCCTTTCTCTTCCTGTTCTTGAGAGTCGTGCTCTAGACAGGAGGACAGATACACTCACAGGGACACCCTCACGCTGACATCCTTGCTCTCTAAGAGTTAGGGTGAGAGGTCATTGTGAGGAGAGCTTTGGCTGAAGTAAGAAATTGTCATCTGATTCACTTGCAGAAGAACCACAATCTCAACAGATAGGATTACGTACGTAAAAAGGAAGGCATTCTTTTGTATTGTTCAGCAATTCAGGTATGGCTGTTGCCATCTGGTGGTCCAAATAAAACATGCAAGGGAGGTTTCCCCCATAAAATAAAAGCATTATTGCCTTCTCTTTTTAATGCAGCCTCTTAATATGAAGTCCTTTGATTTTTTTAACAATTTGAATATTTTAACAATGTAATTTATATTAAGTATAGACAAAGTAACACTAACCTAATGTTCAATATATACAAATTACATAATCTTGTGCGAATTTGTGTTGAAGTAATTTTTCAATTTTGTTCCTTTTCTTGAAGGAATTTACCTTTGAAATTATTATTGCCTGTTCTACTTAGATTGGTGGTGGAAGAGGGAATTGTTATTTTGGTGAATTAACCTATTTTAGGCTCACTGACATATTTGTGATTCGGGGGTTTCTTTAGGTTATTTGTTATCAAAGCGCGAAGGCCAAGCAGGGTCTCCAGAGAAACCATTATCCGATCTAGGTCGTCTTTCCTACATGGCTTACTGGAAAAGTGTAATATTGGAGTGCCTTTATCACCAAAATGACAAGCAAATCAGCATTAAGAAGTTAAGCAAGTTGACTGGAATCTGCCCTCAAGACATTACTTCCACGCTCCACCACCTACGAATGCTGGACTTTCGTAGTGACCAGTGAGTATCACACCCCTTGTTATGCTTTCAAAAGATAATTAGGTGTAAGTGTTTGGGTCAGGCAGCCAGATTATCAGTGAAAGGACATAAACTAATATAAGTGGTACATTTGGTGATCCTGAGACACCATTTTCATTTCTGTGATATTTGATACCGTATTTTTTTTTTAACTGTTTTTTCTGGTCTTCCTTCTAACTTTTGGACCTAAGCTGTCGAATCTTTTCTAATGTTGGGAGCTCCTTCACAATACGAGAAGTAACAGCTCTAGAAATAATGTCTAATAAAACGTACCCATGATTTATTTCCATATAATGTAGTACAAAATAAAATACAGGTCAAAGGAAGGTCAGCTTACCCTTATCTAGAGGGGTTGGGAAAAGATCACAGAGAAAGGAAGTAGGCATTGGGCTAGAAAGATGGAGGATAGGAGATAGGGTACAGGAGAGTAGCAGCAGTCCCAGAGGTGGAAGTGTGAGACAGTGAATGGTTAAAATCACTTCATCCGTTGTTCTTGTTGAGTGTGAAGTGGCTGTCCCGACTTCGTAGTTCTTAACTATCTCATATGGTGGCATATTTCTGGATTTCATGCTCCCAAGATGGCTATTTTTTAAAGCATTTGTCATCATCTCCAGCGTTTTCTGGGGGTTATAGCTCCGTATTCATTGTTAGGTACTCCTTGTACACCGTTGATTGCTATAAACTTTGCTCTGGTTCCAGATTTGTGATAATCCGCCGGGAAAAACTTATCCAGGATCACATGGCAAAGCTTCAGCTGAATTTGCGACCTGTGGATGTAGATCCGGAATGTTTGCGCTGGACTCCTGTCATAGTCTCCAATTCTGTTGTCTCAGAGGAGGAGGAAGAGGAGGCTGAGGAAGGAGAAAATGAAGAGCCGCCGTGCCAGGAAAGAGAATTAGAGACAAGTGTAAGGGCATGAGTAGTCTCTATTTTTGATGACAGAAGGCTCTGTTTTTGGTTTTCATGAGTATTTGTGATATGTGTTACAATATCTTAAACCAGCGCAGTCAATTCACATTAGAATTTCAGAGTTGATTTCAGTGATAGAGATTTCAGAAAGACTGGGTTTTGTTTACTTATTTGTATACTTTTAAGCCTTGGATCATTAGGAGACCTTCAAATTTGTTGCAGTGTGTTACTTAGAACTAAGAATTCCTTAGCAAAGTGCTGATAAACAGCTAAATTTTAAGCTGTGTAGTAGTAATTGAGGAATCTGAATTTAATTCTGACCACGGTTAAACATGAAATGAAGATCCCTTTTCCTTAAAATAAAACATTAAGGAAATAATGTAAACATGTGTATGTTTTCTAATAGAGCACTAAATAATTCAGTGGGTACACAGATGTCTTTAAGCCATTAAAGGGTTAATGAGGGACTGTACAACATTGTATAGTGTTCAGTATTTTTCTTCATGTGATGCGTATCTTTCTCTGTTCTTTTTTTAAAGCTGTGCTTTCATCCTTTAAAAATCTATGTCCTCCTTTGACAAACACAGTTTCACGCCCCTGTTTAATGTAATTTAATTTTCAGAATGAAGTTAAATATTCAGAATAAAAATAAATCAAAATAATTACAGACATTTTCTTTCATTTTTTTTCAAACACCCCCTTTCTCTTGCCCATGCCCCAGAGCCCATCTCCTCTCTGTTTATAAATTTTGTTGCTAAGAAATTTGGTAAATTATATCACTTAACATTTGTAAGAACAATGCTGTTCACTATGTTTATTGAAGGTGGGATTGCATAGTGGCTAAGAGCACTAGCTCTTGGGTCAGACTGCCTGGGTTTCGATCCCAGCTTCCACATTTGCTATTGCATATCCTAGGGCGAGTTACTTGTATTTTTTGTGTCTCAGTTACCTCGTTCGTAAAATGAGGATATAATAATAACACTTCATACAATTGTTGTAAGGATTAAATGACTCTTTCAAAGCATTTAAAGCAGTGCCTAACACATGAGAAATACTCATGATAGCTATTAAATAATACTTTTCTTTCTTAAAGCTCTGTTTTCTTATTTCTGTATTTAAAAGGTCAAAGAGGAGGTATAATCAAATAAGACTGAAAAATTAATCAGCGTGGTTTTATTTTCTAAAATCAGGTGGGAAAGTCTGCATCTCGGGAGAACAAAGAACAAGATTCTTATTCTTCAGTAGAAAGTGAAAAGAAACCAGAAGTTACGGCACCAGCCAGTTCTACACGTCTGAACAAACAAGTCCTTCCCCGTGATAGTCTTCCTGCAAATAATCAGCCATCCCGGAGAGGCCGCTGGGGGAGGAAGAACAGGAAAACCCAGGAACGTTTTGATGATAAAGATTCTAAACTGCTCTTGGAAGAGACATCAACTCCTCAGGAACAGTATGGAGAATGTGAGGAAAAATCAGAAACCTCCCAAGAACAATACACTGAAAGTGAGGAGCAGTTGGCAGCCTCTCAGGAGCAGCCAAGCCAGGATGGAAAGCCAGACATTCCCAAAAGAAGACTAAGTGAGGGGGTTGAGCTCTGGCGAGGACAGCTGAAGAAGACCCCCGAGACACTGAAGTGTAGATTACCAGAAGGCAATGATAGGCTGCCCCGTCGCTATAGTGATGGTGACAGGGCTCTCCTCAGAGGCTTCAGTGAGAGTAGTGAGGAGGAAGAAGAGCCAGAAAGTCCTCGGTCCAGCTCCCCACCAATTCTTACAAAGCCCACATTGAAGAGAAAAGTAAGGCTTTTCTTATGACTTGTTTCTTTTGACTTGTCTGTTCTTTCCCCAACTGCAGCTTATTATATACATGTGTCTATCCTAGAGTTCTGAAAAACTAAATATAGAAATTGTTAGTGTGTTATTTTTTTTAGACTTTATGCCTCAGTATATTGTAGCTTATGATCTTCCCAGTGAATGTTTGAAATGTGGATATGGCTTCTGTGGTTCATGGGAATAGACGTCATAAGCTTATTTTAAGGGCTGACAAACTGTTTTTCAGCTTGCTGGTTTGATGTTGTAATCATGACTTTAGGGATTTGTCAAGTATTTAAAAAATATGTATAGATGAGAGATGTTTATGTTACTGACTAAAAGTATCTGACAGCTTGATGGACAGTGGTGCCCTTTGTCGGGGTGCTCGGAGAGGCCCTTCCTCTTAGGTGGGGGTGGGACTTTTTCCCTGTGCTCTCTTCTCCTGTCTCCATCTCTCCCTTCTTGCTTTCAGTGGTTTGACTTAACCTGGTTTTAAAAATATTTTCTCAACTTTATCTTGTTTTCTTGCAAAGTCTGAATGATAGCCAGTTTATAAACGCATTGTGATGATAATGAGTTCTGGCAAACTGTATACCAGAACTGTCCCAGACTGTGGAGTGAATTTTAAGCATTGCCACAAGCCAGCCAGACTGAGCTCAGCCCCCTGGATGAGCCATCCTGTAGTAGAGGGGTGACAGCTTTCATCCAAAGCAGTGAGATTGTTCCTTTCCTTAGCAGAACCTTACAGGGGGGAAAAACAAAGCAGGGCTATATATAAAAAAACAATTTTTTAATTTTAGAACAGTTTTAGATATTTGCAATAATTGCAGAGAAAGTACGGAGAGTTCCTGTATTCCTTACAGGCAGTTTCTCCTATTGTTAACCGTTGCATTGGTATAGTACATTTGTCACAAATAGTAAACTAGTATTTTATTAACTAGAGTCCATACTTTATTTAGATCTCCTCAATTTTCCCGTATGTTCTTTTTCTTTTCCAGGACCTCATCCAGCACACATTACACTTAGTAGTCATGCCTCTTTGGCCCCTCTTGGTTGTGACAGTTTCTAAGACTCCTTGTTTTTGATGACCTTGACAGTTTGATGAGTACTGGCTAGGTATTTTAGAATGTCCCTCATGGTACTAGAACAGGGTCATATGTTTTTGGGAAGAAGACCACAGAGGTAAAGTGTCAGATTCTTACCACATCATATAAAGGGTGTCTGATATATATGTATGTATACACCAAACACGAGAGTATTACTGTCAGTATGACTATTCACTATTGATATCAGTCTGGATCACCAGGTGTGAGGTTGTGTTTGTCAGGTTTCTCCACTGTAAATTAGTTACTCTTTTTTTCCCCTTTCTCATACTATACGCTTTGGAAGGTAGTCACTCTCAGGAGCCCATACTTAAGATATGGAGAGTTAATACTCTGTTCCTTAGGAGCAGGATATCTGTGTTAATTAGTTGGAATTCTGCTTGGAGATCTCTTCATTCCCACCCATCTGTTTATTTATTCAAGCGTTTATTTATACCAGCATAGACTCGGATATTTACTTTATACTTTGAGTTATAACCCAGCAGTACCACTTGATTTAATTTGTTACTCAAATTGTTCCAGCTTTGGTGATTAGGAGTCTTTAAGTTTTGCTCCCAAGTCTCTTTAACTTAATACATACGCTCATCATTGTAAGGTCTTGTTTTGTTTGGAGCACTTCCTTACTTCTAGTACTACAGGATATTCTAGGTTCATCTTGTATATTTCATGTCCCAGTCCTAGCATCAGCCATTTTTCCAAAGAGCGGAGCCAAACATGTTTAACCTGGTTTGAAAATTATACTCTCAACTTAAAGGACTAGTAAATTTAAATTTGAAGTGGAGAAAAACTCAATACTGGCTAACTCTGCCATTCATTACATGAGCATGAAGAATATATCTTTGCCATTCCAGGCTTTTATTGCCTATTTATAAGGTAAAATTATGCTAATTCCCTGTGTAAACAAGAGAATGTTGTAACAGGCAGTGAGATCATGCACAAGATACTTGAAGTTCTTAAAAGAAATTCTCTTGACTGGGAGTCAGAGACTATATTTTACAACCGTTTCTATACTGACTGAATATGTGACCTTAAGCAAGCCGTGTTATCTTTCTCGCCTCTACAGAATGAGGGGATTGGGTTAGATCATTTCTGGTGCATTGCCTTTATCATTTCGTTGTATCTACTATGCGCTATGAGACAAACAGAAAGTGTTTTATGTATTTATTTATTTTTTGAGGTAAAGAGATGTTAAAGGACTAACTTCTGTGTCATTGCAGTATTGAAATAGGCATTTTCCTAGAGTGTTAAGTGTAACTGAGCTATTAATAAGGGAATTACAAAATCTGCTCTTTGGGCATGCCTTTTATACAGTTGTATTCAATTATCCAACATCTTTCTGTGATTATGTAGTTTCTTACTGTAGTATTTTGAAATAATACTTAAAATGTCTCTTAGCAAACAGTATACCCATTTTATATGTGCTAATCCTATTAGGTTCAAAAACTATTATGTTATTAATAGAAATGATAGTATTCATCCCTGTAAATAAAATACTTTCTTCCTCTTTTAAATAGAAACCAATTCTTCACCGAAGGAGGAGGGTCCGAAAGCGCAAACACCACAATAGCAGTGTGGTCACAGAAACCATTTCTGAGACTACAGAGGTGTTAGATGAACCTTTTGAAGACTCGGACTCCGAGAGGCCGATGCCAAGATTAGAACCCACGTTTGAGATTGAGGAAGAGGAAGAGGAAGAGGATGAAAGTGAACTCTTCTCTAGAGGGTACTTCCATCGTCTCTCCTCACAGGATGTGCTCAGGTGTCGATCCTCTTCTAAGAGGAAATCTAAAGATGAAGATGACGATGAAGAGTCAGATGATGGCGATGGTATGTTTTAGAGAACTGTTGCTTATGATAGTTTTATTGTTTTTAAAGAAACAGGCTGCAACTGATAGCTGCAAACCCTTCCATCAAAAGGCTGAAAAAGTGACACTCCCCACTAAGCAAGTAAAGGACGGCTGACTTGATAACCTCTCAAAATTTGTGTCAAGTATATGCATCCCCATTTTCTCATCGAGCCTTCTCTGTTCTTTTAAAAAGTTTTTTTCTAGTTTCCCTTTTAACACGGGACCTATTTTTGCCTCTGCAGAAAATATCTTGCTGTTAGGAAATTGTTCTTTTTTGCCTAATCCTTTCTCAGCCATCATCTGAATCTTTAGTTAATGGGTGGATTGGACTTAGCATCAAGAAGACATTGAAATAATAACCCTTTACTAGAAAGTACACTCTGTGGACTTAACCTGTGTTGCTAATTGTTGTATGCTGAGTGCTTAAAACAGGCACTTGGTAAATATTGCTAAATGGATACACACTAGAAAGATGGCTCTTAAATAAGACCAGATTCATGTAAATTGGACTTGCTTCACATCTGTTCAGGAATCCTTCCCAATCATATCTCTAATGTGCCTTTCTCTGTGAGTAGTAAATTTCTAATAAAAGTGGTAACAGTGCCTCAGGGTAGGTTAAATTTTATGGCATAGTGCAAAATCCAGTGATGTACTTTTAAAATAGCCTTGTTGTTTAGAAATAAAGAAACTGGGGCTACATATGTGCTGGGTCACAGACTAGTCATTTACACCCTGCCCACAAAGTTTCTGCCAGTATCTCATGCCGCCTGCACCTGCAGTGTTTGCCTTAATGGGGGGGGGGGGGTAAGACTAAGCTTTTTTTCACTTTGCTGGGTGAATTTGAAGGAATCTAGCTGTCTACTCTTGGTGGAATTATAGCATCTATTAATTGAGCTTTTTATTCTTTAAAACGTAAATTTGCTCAATGTCATATCCAGTAGAAACTTGCATTCTCTCCATTGTCATATTTTTATATAAGAAATACTTTTAATATAGTGATAAGATGACTGAGTGCTTTGCTTTGCTGTGAATGACTTTCCGCAGTTTTATTGTGTTACGCTTTGAGGTATATAACTAGGAAACCAAAGATGTAGTGTGTAAATTTGACCCTTCAGTAAAATTCTCTCTTGGATCATTGTAGACCAAAATAATATCCCCTGGTTTTATTCTTGTCGACTTGGACAAATTTTCTCTGATGCGGCCATTTCCTTCCTTTATTTTCACATTACTGTTGCCAGCTGTGCCTTTTTAGCTTACCCCTCGAAATCCTGTTCTGCCTTGGTGTTCTTCCCTTTAAAAATTAATGGGAAATGTGAATGTACTTAATGGTGCACCACACTGGACACCTAAATGTGGTTGAAATGGTACATTTTCTGCTATGCGTAGTTTACTACAATCTTTAAAAATAGAAAAAAGTAATGGGGACAAAATAGTGCTAATGTCAAATATATTTCTAATAAATCATTGTCATTGGTGCTTTCACTTTTTCTTCAGGTCGGTATTTGTCTAGGACTAAATGCCTTGCGGCTGTTCCTGTACAAACACATCGATTGAGCAGTTACTCATGTAGGATTGCTCAGTCCTGGCCTGGGGTAATTAACTCATGATATTACCTGAAGTAATGATTTTATGGAAACCAGGAAAACCAGAGCGAGAATATAAATTGCAAACAGGAAAAAAGAAGAAGAAATGAGCTGCTTTGTGATTACACAGTAAAGACCGCCTGTCTGAAGTAGTTGTAATCACTGCTGAGCATATGCATCTTTACACAGCTTATCTCCATTTTCTAGAGGAGAAAACTGACCTGTAGACCAACTTCCTAAAGCCGTGCGGTTGGTGATGATAAACCCGGACTGGTTTTAAGTAGTGGGGGCAACAGAGTGTTGACCAGGGTTCTTTCCTTGTTCTGTCAGCTCACTGTGTGACTTTAGAAGAGGTCATTATTAGGTTTCTCCTATAGATTCGTAACTTGAAAGTGAAGGTAATCAGGAGTTTGTGATGATTAATAAAATCATTTCTTTTGCACATGTGGTCTCAGAAAAAGGCACTGGTACAAATAAAAAATCTTGTAACTTTTTTTTAATGTTTTGTTTTGTTTTTTATCCCTCCTGTATAGACACTCCTATCCTAAAGCCAGTATCTCTCTTGAGAAAATGTGACGTGAAGGATTCTCAGCTTGAGCCAGATACATCCACACCTATGAAAAAGAAAAAGGGATGGCCCAAAGGCAAAAGCCGCAAACCAATCCACTGGAAGAAAAGACCTGGTCGCAAACCAGGATTCAAGATGAATCGGGAAATTATACCTGTTTCTACTCAAGAATGCATTGTTGAGCCCATTGTCCCCATTCCTAAACCGGGACGTAAACCCAGACTTCAAGAGAATGAGGAAGCTGTCGAACCAAAAGAAGACTTGCCTTTAACTGAAGACAGGAAGGAAGAAGAGGAAATGCACGTAGAAGCAGAAGAGGTTGAAGAGGGAGAAGAAGAAGATACAACCAGCAGTGAAGTTAGAGCAGCTTCTCCGGTGGATAGCAACAGTCCTGAGACAGAAACAAAAGAACCCGAGATAGAAGAGGAGGAAGAGAAGCCCCGTGTCTTAGAAGAGCAGAGGCAGTCAGAAGAGGAGCAACCAGAACTGGAAGAACAGGAGCAGGAGGAAGAGGATGAAGTGGCTATAGAGACAAACCAGAATGAAGACCATGATGCAGATGATGAAGATGATGGCCACCTGGCATCTAGCAAGAAAAAAGAGCTGGAGGAGCAGCCTGTTAGAGAAGATGTCAAGGAGGAGCCCGGTGGTCAGGAGTCTTTTTTAGATACTAACATGCAGAGCAGTAGGGAGAATATAAAGGATAAAGATGAAACAGAACCAGATTCGGAAGAGGAACAGACTTCCCATGAGACATCCATGGTATCAGAGCATATGCCAGGGTCTGAGGACGACCATGAGGAAGATTCGAACTCTAAGGAAGAATTGATTGAGCTGAAAGAGGAAGAAGAGATTCCTCATAGTGAACTGGATCTGGAAACCGTGCAGGCAGTGCAGTCTCTGACTCAAGAAGAAAGCAACGAGCACGAGGGAGCCTACCAGGACTGTGAAGAAACTCTGGCAGCGTGTCAGACCCTGCAGAGTTACACCCAGGCGGACGAAGACCCTCAGATGTCGATGGTCGAAGACTGCCATGCCTCGGAACATAATAGTCCAATATCTTCTGTTCAGTCTCATCCCAGCCAGTCCGTCCGTTCCGTCAGTAGTCCCAACGTGCCTGCCCTCGAAAGTGGTTACACCCAGATCAGCCCGGAGCAAGGATCCCTGTCCGCACCCTCTATGCAGAACATGGAGACCAGCCCCATGATGGATGTGCCTTCCGTATCGGACCACTCTCAGCAGGTGGTGGACAGCGGCTTCAGTGACCTGGGCAGCATCGAGAGCACCACCGAGAACTATGAGAACCCCAGCAGTTACGATTCTACGATGGGCGGCAGCATCTGCGGGAATAACTCCTCGCAGAGCAGCTGCTCCTACGGCGGCTTGTCGTCCTCCAGCAGCCTCACCCAGAACAGCTGTGTCGTCACTCAGCAAATGGCCAGCATGGGCAGCAGCTGCAGCATGATGCAGCAGAGCAGCGTGCCGCCCGCCGCGGCCAACTGCGGCATCAAGTCACCTCAGAGCTGCGTGGTGGAGAGGCCTCCCAGCAACCAGCAGCCGCCGCCGCCGCAGCCGCCGCAGCAGCCGCCGCCGCCGCCGCAAGCAGCCCCGCAGCCGCCG
>NW_024425341.1:2545706-2679290 GCF_017311325.1 Ursus maritimus
AGCCCCCGCCGCCGCCGCCGCAGCAGCAGCCGCCGCTGTCGCAGTGCAGCATGAACAACAGCTTCACCCCAGCGCCCATGATCATGGAGATCCCGGAGTCGGGAAGCACTGGGAACATAAGTATTTATGAGAGGATTCCGGGGGACTTCGGTGCCGGCGGCTACTCGCAGCCGTCAGCCACCTTCAGTCTAGCCAAGTTGCAGCAGCTGACGAACACCATTATGGACCCTCATGCCATGCCTTATAGCCATTCTCCTGCCGTGACTTCCTATGCAACCAGTGTTTCTCTGTCTAACACAGGGCTGGCCCAGCTGGCTCCATCTCACCCATTAGCTGGGACCCCTCAAGCACAAGCCACCATGACGCCGCCCCCGAACTTGGCCTCCACCACCATGAACCTCACGTCCCCTCTGCTCCAGTGCAACATGTCTGCCACCAACATTGGCATTCCTCACACTCAGAGGTTGCAAGGGCAAATGCCGGTCAAGGGGCACATTTCCATCCGCTCCAAGTCCGCGCCGCTGCCCTCTGCGGCTGCCCATCAGCAGCAGCTGTACGGCCGCAGCCCCCCGGCGGTGGCCATGCAGGCCGGCCCTCGTGCCCTGGCTGTGCAGCGTGGCATGAACATGGGGGTTAATTTGATGCCGACCCCCGCCTATAATGTCAATTCCATGAATATGAACACCTTGAATGCCATGAACAGCTATCGAATGACACAGCCCATGATGAACAGCAGTTACCATAGTAACCCTGCCTACATGAACCAGACAGCACAGTATCCTATGCAGATGCAGATGGGGATGATGGGGAGCCAGGCCTATACCCAGCAGCCTATGCAGCCAAACCCTCATGGAAACATGATGTACACCGGCCCCTCCCATCACAGCTACATGAATGCTGCTGGCGTGCCCAAGCAGTCACTCAATGGACCTTACATGAGAAGATGAGCAAGATGAACTTGCAATTAAAAACTTAAATATATATAAATAAAGGAACCTTTTATACTGACAAACCAGAGAAAAATGGACCTTTTTCCAGTTAAAATATTGCTGTAGATTTAGAGGAATTTTTCTTTGGTTTATTTTATTTTTTAGAAAACCTGGTCTTCTCTTTTTTTGGGTTCATTTTGTTCTGGGTTTTGGTTTTCTTCACAATCTTGAACATTTTACAATAGAACTCATCTAAAAATGGATTTGGGGATAGGGGAAACATGCACAAAAATCTTTTCATAATTAAAAAGAGCCTTACTTTCTTTACACACCACATGGACAGAATTTGTGTAAAAGTGAATTTATTTTATTTTAAGATGTACGTTTCCCCTCACTGTTTGCAGCTCCCAATGTTGTCACTTTTAAATGTTATATATACATCTCGGGGGTTAGCCAGACCCTTTCCTCCAAACCCAGCCTTTCATTTCCTACTTCATTCCAGCAGGAGGCACTTCCGGGAGACTCGGACGGGGACATGGAGAACAACCCAAGCTCCTTAAACTTATTATTATTGTTAATATTATTATTATTATTATTAATAAAGCGAGGCAGGAAAATGCTTCTCCTTTTAAAATCCCCTCCACTCCCTATACACACACACACACACGCGCACACACACACACACACACACACACACACACACCTCTTGAAACCTTTCCCCAAGAATGTTTCTTTATAGATGGACTTCATTAAAATGTTTGTTTTTCTTAAATCAAGTATAATATAATTTTTTTCTTTTTTTGTTTTTATCTGTTTTTTCTGTTTTTTTGTTTACTATTCCCACTCAGCACTCAGAGACACAAAAATACTGTAAGTCTCAATTAACAGCAGAATCTCAGAGGAAAGCTGTTTGCAATCCTAATCCAGCCTTGGAGGAATAAAGATGGTCAATTAACAATCAAAAAGAGGAATTTTACCTCTTGTTTTTTACCACCTGGTGAATCAGCCATAACGCACATACTCCATGCAGCCTCTTGTTTTTAGTATGTACTTTGAGATGCTAAGGGTCTTGATTCTTGAGCCTTTGACTCTGACTAAACTCAAACAGCAGTCCCCAGTGATTAGCCTCTTACATTCTTACATAAAGTGTTGATGGATGACTGTACATTTCAGTGATTTGAAAAATACCTGACAAACATTTGACACTGTTTATTTTATGTTGGAAGAGATGACATAAGGGAGATCATGGTGTGAGTTTTATAGCTACTTAAATGATACATACCTCTAGTTTTCATTTGTCTTGAGATCCTGAGTTCATTCCCTGTGAATCAGAGTGCACCAGCCCCTCTCTTGTGAGTGGTTAAAAGAGAAGAGGGATAAACCAACCACCAGCATAGTAGGGCAAATCTGGACAGCAGGGTTTTAGCAGGTTCCTATGTTGCTCCCAACTCCCATTATCTTTTCTCTCGTGCAGCCAGTTCGCCCATTCTCTTCCTATTACTTGCTCCAGGGATAGGTAAAAAATATATATATATCTATATATATGTTCCATCATTAGAAGATGGAAACTATTATACCACTTGGTATGTGCAGTCAAATATCCAAAAGGGGGAAGTACTGCTTAAAGAAATACCTGTAAGCATTAAATTCTCTCCTTTATTTGTACATTTTATATAGATAAATTTTTGAAGTACTAATTAGGCATTAAATTTTTTCAAATGCACAGGTTTGTTGTTTTTTTTATACACTTTAATTGACTTTCTCAATTAAATGTGTTAGGTAGAAAACGGCAGAATTCCACATCTTACCGCTATCAATTCTGAGCATGTGCAAGGCTGTGTAGGACCCAGTTTCTCTGTATATACTCTTCCAGTTCCCAATCATCTATGTAGAAAGTGCACTGTGCTGCCCTCTCCCTACATCTTCAGCGATGTCATTGCTTCCTGGTTGGGGTGGGGATGGGGTGGGTCGGGAGGGAGGTATCTTGGGTGGAGGGTGGGTCAAGGCAGAAGGAGAAGCTGTTGAAATGAGGGCCGTGAATTCAGTTTCTGTTGGTTTGCGGTTGTGTTTGGTTTCATTTGTTTCTTTAAAAAAAAAAAAATTTCAATCGGGCAGCTCCCTTTTCCACAAGCCTTTTTGTGACTGTAGAACTATTGTAGAGAAAACGTTCTTTTCTATATTATAAAAGAAATTATCCAACACAGTAATATTGGTACCTGTCATTTTTTCACTTCTGTTTAAAAAAAAATGTATTTTTAGCAAGATAACTTGGGTAATCTTCTAAAAAAGAAATTTAAAAACTCACTGTTAGTGACTTTGATGCCTTTTAAAATAAGAGCTTTTTCATTTCATTCCATCTTTAAAATTTTTTATCTTTGTTGTAGAATATTAAAAACTATTTTAAGAAAGATAAAAATTCTCTTTAAAGAGATCTCTAGAGTGTGTGAATAGAGCTCCAGATGCCTCTAAAAGCCGCATGTACAAATGAAGCTAAGTCTATTCCTGTCTGTTTATATTTGCTTTTCCTGTTTTGTAACCTCTTTGTACTTTGTTCATGGTGACTTGTAAGCTACGGGGAAGGGGTGCCTAGATGCCTTTGTATTTCTCCATGTCATGCGCTCCTGGGCCAGTTGGTCTCCCTTCCTCTCCTTGTATGTAATATCACTTTTTTTTCCCCTTTCTAGCAAGTACTTTCAAAAGAACTCTGTACATTTTAACATAAAAAAATAAATTATGTTGAGCCATTTTGGATGTCTGTCTTGCATGTGAAATTTTTCTCCCAAATATTTCAAACTCTCCAGTTCTTGATAAATATTAGCCTTTTTCACATTCCTCTTTATACAGCAAGTATCAGTTCATGGCCTTTACTTTGAAATGCCAGTCTTTGCTCATATGTGTGTTTAAATGCTGACAGTATAGTTTTTCCTCTTCCAGTGAAAATGGTATCATAACCTCATTTTGGATTTTTGAGGGAAGTCCATTTGAAAAACCTAAAGGGACTGTAACTCACTCAACCAAAGAATGGAAATGCAGTTGCGTTAACAAATAGCTCCTAGAACTGGAACAAAGCAGTTTGCTCATCTCAGCTTACCTGATTATGTCCTCGAGGAAGATTTGCCAGAAATCAAGGTCCTGAACATTAATGATCTTTTTTGATGTTTTCTGAGTTGTTGTACTTGGCCTCTCTTCATTTAGAATTTTGGATATGACGCAGGCTCCAGAAAATTAGATTTAGCTTTGGGAAACTGACAGCTGGGGGTGGGGAGGTAAGGCAGGTACAAGTTTTAGCTGCCACTCTCTCCCGAGTTAAGAATTTACGAAGTGTCCGTGAATATACTGACAGCAGACATTTGTTCTCGTCTCATGCCATTCAGGTTTTAGGCCATACAGTCGGGTCACCTCCAGAAAAAAAAAATGATTTGTTTCCCTTGATGTCTTTGGCTTGCTTAAGTAACCATGATTTGGACCCAAGACTGTCACTTGTACTATGCAATCATTAGTGGACTGTCTCCAAAACAAGCTTCTTGTCTTTGTTACTGCACACTACCTGCTTTAAGTGAGTTCAACATAAAGCAATTCTGATTTTTTTAAAAGATTTTTTACATTAATTAGAGCACAAGCCAGGGGGAGAGGCAGAGGCCGAGGGAGAAGCAGGCTGCCCGCTGAGCAGGGAGCCCGATGTGGGGCTCGATCCCAAGACTTCGAGATTATGACCTGAGCTGAAGGCAGACGCTTAACTGACCGAGCTACCCAGGCGCCCCCAATTCCGATTTTTCTACAAAGGACATGTGACCCAAAGAATATATGATAGACTTTTTAAAGTGTTAACACCCCCACTATATTTAAATTACATTTAAAATATAATTTGAATAATGAAATACCATGTATAGCCAACTCATGAATGATCTCAGTAGGGGAGGTGCTCTCATTTCCTATTGTCCACCTTCTGACCTTTTCACTCTATATCAGAAGGTAGATGTGGGTGGAAAATGATAATACACTTAATTCATGTATGTTGCTAAGAGCCTTGGCCTCAGCTTTAGTGTCAGAATCTGTTGCCCTGCACTCAGTAATTAGGGTTCCAGGACATCTGCACCCATTGTGCCTCTCTCAGCATCTCAGGTGGTGCCCAGCTTCCTCTGTAGCATGGTGACAACGTGTATCCCCTGCGCGCCGAGGTCCGTCAGGTAGACAATTGTAGCTCTTCGGATGACCGTTGCTGTTCAGGTTCTCCCTGTAGTGGCTGGGGCAGGGCATAGCGGTTTTTGTCCTTCCTCTTGTCTTAATGTGCAAGATACAGGTCAACGATGATGAAAATGGAAAGGCATGGTGAAAAGAAAAAACTGCTTGGCAGAACAGAGGAAGCAAGGTTATGACAGGTCGTGGGGAAGCAAACTCCATATTCTTGATGTGACTTTCAAGAAAACTGAAAATTCAAGTGACGCATATCTGTCAGTGAACTCAGAGGATCACACAGAGTATCATAGCTAACGTCGGCAAATATCTGGAATTCTTGAGTGTGGTCATCCAATTGAAAGCTGATAATCCCCGCAACAAAACTCAACTCATTTGTTAATACATTTCTGTTAAGGGGCAGGATGCGTTTGTTACGGAACCTGGTGTGGTCACCTAACGCAGCACAGGCCCATGGATTTTCTTTCCAAAATGACAGCTACAAATTGGGCTTAATGAGATTCCTTGCTATATTAGTGAGGAGCCTAAGTATCAGCATGCCGATTACAGAAAGCCTCAAAAAGGTGGCAGGTGTGATTTCTGCCTGAAATGAGGAAAACCCCTGGGGTATGATGCGCTTTGGCTTTTGAGATTCTTTAAAACACTAGGCAGAGATCGTCTCGGCGAATTGTTTTGGTGATTTCTGTGAATAAACTTCAAGTGTGAGAGTATATTCTTGTCATCAAGAAAAAAATGTTCTAGCATTTAACTCTACAAACACAGACATCTCTGAAAGCCACATTTAAGCGACATTCAAAAAAAAAATTAAACATTCTCTGAGATGACATGTTTCTTTTTAACCAACCAACCATTTTTAGTTCATCCATGTACAAAGGTGAGCAAACAAAGATTGTTGGGAGACACACCCCATTCGGATCACTTCTCAAGTTATTTAAGTTGGCCTTAGCTTTTTGAGCCCCAGAATCTCATATTTTTGGAAACTTTGTATAAAACCCTTTAATTGGTATCCTAAGTTTAAAGTTTCTTATGAACGAAGTAAAGAAAGACATTCATAGGAAAAACTTTGCTGGGACTAAGGCTTGGCCCCGCGTACAAGTTCTAGCTGTTTAATTGATGTATTACGTTTAATAGAGTTGATTGGTGTAATTTTCTCTTTAAAAGAAAGTTAGAGGGGCGCCTGGGTGGCACAGCGGTTGGGCGTCTGCCTTCGGCTCAGGGCGTGATCCCGGCGTTCTGGGATCATAAATAGTCAACTCTATTTCAATAATAAAAATTTTTAAAAGAACACATTTTCACCAAGTTTACGGTACGTAAAATCTTAATTAAGACCTCATAGCTATCTCCTGAAGTTTAAAAATCTCTTTCAGGAATAAAATTGGATCATGAATTTTAAAAAAGCCCGTAACACAAATGGAATAATTTTCTAGAAGTTGAGATGGTCTAAAAATACTTGATAATTTTATAAACCTAAAAATACATGTACTAAATCTTCCAATAAAGGGAATTACGCATTTTGCATCTGGTTTCCCTCAACGTGTTGGTGAGGTTTGTTCCTGATGTCGCGTGTCACTGTGATTCACTTGTTTTCATGGCTGTGTAATATTCGATTATGGGACCGCACCGACTGTGTTTATACCTTCCAATGTTGACATAGATCGAGGTTGTTTCTAGCTGGGCTTATTAGACAATGTGGCTGTATTTAATCCCGTGTAGGTCTCCACAGACGTTCCTCGTAGTATACCCCTAGAAGGGGAATTGCTACATGATAGGATGCAACTTTGACCGTACTAGATACTGCCAAAGAGTTTTCAAAAATAACCACACTATTTTTTTTTTCTCCCATCAGCAGTATATGGGAGCTCCTGTTATACACATTCTCTTCTCCGGTATTTTCAATTTTAATTTTTGTCAGCCCAGTGAATGTGTAGTGGAATCTCTTTGTGGTTATATTTTGCATTGTACTGAATTCTTAATTATGTTAAACACCTTTTCATGTGTTTATTGGCTATCTGAAATTCTGCTTTTGCGAAGTGTCTGTTCAAGCCTTTTCCCTGTATAACTACTGAGTTGTCTTTTTTCTTACTGACTTGGAGGAGTACTTTATGCATTCTGGATGCGTCTTCTGTCAGTTACATGCAGTACACCCATCTTCTCCCATTCCGTAACTTGCCCTTTCACTTTCTTAATAGTGTCTTTTGATGAACAGAGCTCTGAATGTGATCCAGTTCAGTAATATTCCTTCTATGGGGAGTGCTTTTTCTGCCTGGCTTAAGAAGTCTTTTCCTACCCTGAGATTACGATAGTATTCTCTGTAGAGTAATTTTTAACAGCTTTATTGTTTTGCTTACATAGCTAATTCTTTATTATACCTGGAATGATTTTCATTTCTAGCATGAGTCAGGGGAACAGTTTCATTTTCTTCCCATATAAATATACAATTTCGGCACCGTTTATTCCTCCACCCCTGCTCAACATCAGGCGTCTAGATGCATAGATCAATCTGTGGGCTATTCTGGTCTGTATATCTCTCCTGGACTATTTACGCACTGGCCTGTGTATCTATCCTGTCTTAATTACTGTAGCTTTATGAGAAGTCTTGCTATTAAATGAAGCAAGTCCTCCTAAGTTGCTTTTCTTCTTTAGGAGTGATTAACCCTTCCAGGCCTTTTGTATGTCCATATTTTGTTAGAATCAGCTTACCAGATTCTTAAAAAGATCCTATTGACATTTTAAAAATCACGTAAAATCATTTAAATCATTTTAAATCATTGATCATTTTTTAAATTTTTTTTATTATGTTAGTCACCATACAGTACATCCCTGGTTTCCGATGTAAAGCTCGATGCTTCATTAGTTGCGTATAACAGACAGTGCACCATGCAATACGTGCCCTCCTCACTACCCATCACCAGCCTATCCCATTTCCCCACCCCCCTCCCCTCTGTAGCCCTCAGTTTGTTTCTCAGAGTCCATAGTCTCTCATGCTTCATTCCCCCTTCTGATTACCCCCCCTTTCTTTATCCCTTTCTTCCCCTACCAATCTTCCTACTTCTTATGTTCCATAGATGAGAGAAACCATATGATAATTGTCTTTCTCTGCTTGACTTATTTCACTTAGCATTATCTCCTCCAGTGCCGTCCATGTTGCAGCAAATGTTGAGAACTCTTTCTTTCTGATAGCTGAGTAATATTCCATTGTATATATGGACCACAACTTCTTAATCCAGTCATCTGTTGAAGGGCATCTCGGCTCTTTCCACGATTTGGCTATCGTGGACAATGCTGCTATGAACATTGGGGTGCATATGGCCCTTCTCTTCACTATGTCTGTATCTTTGGGGTAAATACCCAGTAGTGCAATGGCTGGGTCATAGGGTAGCTCAATTTTAACTTTTAAGGACCTCCACACTGTTTTCCAGAGTGGCTGTACCAACTTGCATTCCCACCAACAATGTAGGAGGGATCCCCTTTCTCCACATCCTCTCCAGCAGTTGTTGTTTCTTGCCTTGTCAATTTTTGCCATTCTAACTGGTGTAAGGTGGTATCTTAGTGTGGTTTTGATTTGAATTTCCCTGATGGCTAATGATTTTGAACATTTTTCAGGTGTCTGTTAGCCATTTGTATGTCATCATTGGAAAAGTGTCTGTTCATATCTTCTGCCCGTTTTATGATTTGTTTATTTGTTTCTCACGTATTGAGTTTGAGAAGTTCTTTGTAGATCTTGGATACCAGTCTTTTATCTGTAGCATCATTTGCAAATATATTCTCCCATTCCGTGGGCTGCCTCTTAGTTTTTTTGACTGTTTCCTTGGCTGTGCAGAAGCTTTTTATCTTGATGAAGTCCCACAAGGTTCATTTTATCTTTTTGCTTCCTTCTTGCCTTTGGGAGATGTATCATGAAAAAGGTTGCTTTGGCCGATGTCGTAGAGGTTGCTGCCTATGTTCTTCTCTAGGATTTTGATGGATCTCCTGTCTCATGGAGGTCTTTTCATCCATTTGGAGTTTCTCCTTTGTGTATGGTGGAGAGAGTGGTCAGTTTCATTCTTTTGCATGTAGCTGACCAATTTTCCCAGAACCATTTATTGGAAGAGACTGTCTTTTTTCACTGGATGTTTTCCCTGCTTTGTCAAAGATTAGCTTGCCCAAAGAGCCGAGGGTCCATTTCTGGGTTCTCTATTCTGTTCCATTGGTCCTATGTGTCTGTTTTTGTGCCAGTACCATGCTGCCTTTGTGATCCAGCTGTAGTACAGACTCGAACCGGCATTGTGATGCCCACTTTGTTTTTCCTTTCAACAGTTCCTTGGAGATTCGGGGCCTTTTCTGTTTCCATACAAATTTAAGGACTATTTGTTCCAGTTCTTGTGAAACATGTCCCTCGGTATTTTGATCGGGATAGCATTGAAGTGTAGAGTGCCTGGGTAGCATGGACATTTTAACTATGTTAATTCTTCCGATCCATGAGCATGGAATATTTTTCCATCTTTTTGTGTCTTCTTCAATGTCTTTCAAAAGAGTGATTTGTAGTTTCTAAGAGTATAGATCCTTTACATCTCTGGTTGTTAATTCCAAGGTAACTTAATGGTTTTGGTGCTATTGTAAATGGGATGGATTCCCTAATTTCTCTTTCTTCAGTCCATTGTTCGTGTATAGAAATGCAACTGATTTCTGAGCATTGATATTTGTATCCGCACATTACTGAATTGCTCTATAACTTCTAATAGTTTGAGGAATTGTCTTTTGGGTTTTCCATATAGAGTATCATGTCATCTGCGAAGAGAGCAGTTTGACTTCTTCTTTGCCCGATTTAGATACTTACCCTTTTGTTGTCTGATTGCTGCTGTAAGCCTTCTAGTACTTCTGTTGAATAATAGTGGCGAGGTGGGCATCCTTGTCGTGTTCCTGATCTTAAGGAAAGGCTTCCAGCTTTTCCCCATTAGAATGATATTTACGTAGGCTTTCATTAGATGGTTTTTATGAGATTGAGGAGATGTACCCTCTATCCCTACAGTCTGAAGGGTTTTAATCAGGAAAGGATGCTGTATTTTGTCAAATGCTTTTTCTGCATCAATTGAGAGGATCATATGGTTCTTGAGCTTTTTCCTGTTGATATGATGTATCACGCTGATCGATTTATCAATGTTGAACCACCCTTGCATCCCGGGATGAATCCACTTGGTCATGATGGATAATCCTTTTAATGTACTGTTGGATTCTATTAGCAAGTATCTTGTTGAGGATTTTGGCATCCATATTCATTAGGGAAATCAGTCTGTAATTCCCCTTTTTTGATGGGGTCTTTGCCTGGTTTGGGGATCAAGGTAATATTGGCCTCATAGAATGAGTTTGGTAGCTTTCCTTCTGTTTCTATTTTTGAAATAGGTTTTAGGAGAATAGGGAATTATTTCTTCTTTGAATGTTTGGTAGAATTCCCCAGGAAACCGTCCGGCCTGAGTTTTGTTATTTGGAAGGTTGTTTATCACTGACTCAATCTCTTCATAATTAATTGGCCTTGTTTAAAAATCAATTTCTTCCTGTTTCAGCTCTTGGTAGTTTATAGGTTTCCAGAAGGCCTCCATCTTGTCCAGATTGCTTAATTTATTGGCAACTAGCTGTTGATAAAAGTTTCTAATAATCCTTCCAATTTCATTGTGTTGGTTATGACCTCTCCCTTTTCATTCATAATTTTATTAATTTGGGTCCTTTTCTATTCTTTTGATAAGTCTTGCCAGCTGATCTGTCAATTTTATTGATTCTCCCAAAGAACCACGCTTCTAGTTCTGTTGATCTGCTCTACTGTACTCCTGGTTTCTAATTCATTGATTTCTGCTCTAATCTTGGTCAGCTGCTTCCTCGTCGTGGATTAGCCTGTCCCTCTGTTGCTGCTCCAGCTTTGAGGTGAGAATATAAAAACTGCATTTTAGATTTTTCTATTCTTTTGAGTGAGGCTTGGATGGCTATGTATTTCCCCCTTAGGACTCCCTTTGCAGGATCCCATAGGTTGTGGACCATTGTGTTTTCATTCTCGTTGGTCTCCATAAATTGTTTAAATTGATTTTTGATTTCCTGGTTTATCAAGTCATTCCTGAGCAGGATGGTTCTTAGTCTCCAAGTGTTTGAGTTTCTTCCAAATTTTTCCTTGTGGTTGAGTTCCAGTTTCAAAGCGTTGTGGTCTGAGAATATGCAGGGAATACTTTCAGTCTTTTGGTATCAGTTGAGACCTGCTTTGTGTCCCCTCCAGAACATGGATTTATTCTTGAGAAATGTTCCATGGGCATTAGAATAGAAGGAGTATTCTTTGGTTCTGGGGTGTAGTGTTCTATATATATCTATGAGGTCCAACTCGTCGAGTTTGGCATTCAAAGCTCTTGTTTCTTTGCTGATTTCTTGCTTAGGTGATCTGTCTATTGCTGATAGTGGAGTGTTGAGGTCCCCTACTATTAATGTATTTTTATCTATATGTCTCTTTATCCTGGTTAAGAGTTGGCTTATGTGTCTTGCTGCTCCCCTGGTGGGTGCATATATATTTATAATTGTCATATCCACTTGTTGGATACATACTTTAAGAATAATATAGTGCCCTTCTGTGTCTCTAACTGTAGTCTTTAGTTTAAAATCCAATCTGTCTGATATGAGAATTGCTACCCCAGCTTTCTTTTGAGGTCCATTGGCGTGAAAGATGGTATCACATGACAGTTTTAATAGCACTTTCCCACTGGTTTATATTTATGGGAGCATTCAGGTCATTTACGTTGAGACTGAGTATTGAGAGATATGATTTTAATGATGCCATGTTGCCAGTAAAGTCTTTGTTTCTATAGATTGTGACTTTCTGTTCTGTATCACTCTTGGGGCCTTTTTACTTTTATAGAACCCCCCTTAATATCTCCTGTAGGGCTGGTTTCGTGGTTATGAAATTGGTCAATGACTGGCGATTCTGGAAGGCCTTTATTCCTCCATCAATTCTGAATGACGGCCTTGCTGGATGGAGGATCCTTGGCTGCATGTTTTTTTCTGAAAGAGCTTTAAAAATGCCCCCCCAACCCTTTTTCTCATTCCAGGTCTGTGTAGACAGGTCTGACGTAATTCTGATACCTTTGCCTTGGTACGTGAGAAATTTCCAGTTCTGTGTAGACAGTTCTGTGTAGACAGGTCTGTGTAGACAGGTCTGACATAATTCTGATACCTTTGCCTTGGTACGTGAGAAATTTCCAGGTCTGTGTAGACAGGTCTGTGTAGACAGGTCTGACGTAATTCTGATACTTTTGCCTTGGTACATGAGAAATTTCTTTGCCCTGGCCGCTTTCAATACTGTATCCTTGGATCTAATATTTGCGAATTGCACTATGACGTGACGTGGCGTAGGTTTGTCATGGTTGAGCTTAGGAGGGGTCCTCTCTGCCTCTTGGACACGAATGTTTGTTTCCTTTGCTAGATTAGGGAAGTTTTCAGCTACAATTTGTTCAAATATCTCTTCTAGACTTCTGTTTTTCTCCACCCCCTCGGGGATGCCGATGATTCTGACATTGGAACGTTTCATTGAGTCAGTAATCTCCCGTAACCTACATTCGTGGGCGTGGATTTTTTTGAGTCCAGATTCTATTTTAGCTTTCTCTTCTACTAACCCATCCTTCAATTTGCTGATGTGTTCTTCTGCCTCAGAGCCTCTAGTTTTGACTGCATTTGGCTCATAGAATTTTTAATTTCTGCCAGATTCACTCTCATTTCCACCCTTAGAGATTCTATATTCTCATTAATATTTTCGTTAATACTTTTTTCAAGTCTACATATCATCTTGACCATTGTTACTCTGAATTCCATTTCTGATAATTTGGTTATATCCATATCCATTAGTTCTGTGACAGAGGCCACAGACTCATTGTCTTTTCTTTGCTCAGGGGGACTTCTCCTTCTCGTCATTCTGATGAGGAGAGGTTGCGGGGTTGTCCAGAGCCCAATTATTGACCAGGACCCAGGCAGTGCGCACTTGTTTTATAGGGACCTTAGGGATGTGGGCTTCTTGATTTTTCAGCCTGCCTTCTGTGTTCTGGGGGAGGGGCCTGCTGCGCTGATACTCAAGCAACCCTGTTTGGGAAGAGTCTCCGTGTCCTCTGCGTGGGGGGATGGGGATGGACACACTGTGAGCCGGTCTTTCCAGGCTTTTGTTCTCTGGCGGCTTTCCCTGGCGGTCTGCTGTGCCTCTTCTGAGAGTCAGAGCAGCAGTGGTCGAATCTCAGCCTCTGTCTCAGAACAGAGGGATCGCGGACTGTTCTCCACTGATGTTCTGGCCACTTTAACTCTGTTACTGTTGGTGCTGCTCAACCCTGCAGCGTCCCGGGATGTGTGCCCCACACCCGGGGTCCCAGCCCTCACTTCCAGGGCCGGCGCGTCTCTGTCCTTTGTGTTTCTAACGCTGCCAGCCGCCCCGCACGCGCTCCGGAAGCTCCCGGTCTCAGTCTGGATCCCGTGAGCACACCGGGATTCCGGTGTCCCGCGAGATGCCTGGTGGCGCGCTCCCGGCTCACCGGTCTCAGTCCGCTCTCTCGCGGGTGCTGTTCCGAGAGTCCGCCCGCTCCCCCGTGCAGGTGGCTACCGCTTCCCGGCGCCCGAAAGTGGCGGCTCCCTCCCCCTTCCGTTTATCTTCCGATATCTGTGCACGGTTTCATGGCTCCCCGCTTCGTACCTCAATACTCAGCGCTGGAGATGTTCATTTGTAGAGATCCAGATGTATCTTCCTGTGTCTCAGGCTGGTTCCGTGGATGTTCAGGCTGGTCTGGTACCTATCCAGCTCGACTCAGGGGACCGGCTGGAAAAGGGGACCCCTACTCCTCCACCATCTTAACTCCTCCCCCATCGATCATTTTTTAAATAGATTTTATTCATCTATTTGAGAGAGAGAGAGAGAGTGAGTACAAGCTGGGGAGGACGAGAGGGAGAAGCAGACTCTGACACAGCACTCGATTCAAGGACTCCAGGATCATGACCTGAGCCGAAGTCAGACACTTAACCAACTGAGCCACCCAAGTGCCCAATCTTATTGACACTTTATTGTGATTGCATTGATCCTCAAAATAAATTTGGCAAAAATTGACATCTTAACAGTATTGATAGTCCCATTCATTGAATATGATATATTTATATAAGAGTTTTTAAATTTCTATCAAAATTTTTTTACTGATTTCTGCACAGAGGTTCTGTGCTGTGTTACTTTATTCTTGGGTATTTAACATTTTTGAAACTATTAAAAATATTAACTTTTTAAAAAGATTTATTCATTTTAGAGAGAGAAAGAGCAGGGGGAGGGAAGAGGGAGAGAATCTTCAAGCAGATTCTCCACCGAGTGCGGAACCCAACTTGGGGCTCAATGCCATGACCCATGAGATCGCAACCTGAGCCAGAACCCAAGAGCAGCATGCTCGACCGACCAAAATACCAAAAGCCATCCAGGTTCCCCTAAAAAATAAACTTTTAAAAAATTCATTTTCCGTTTAATTTTGGTGTACAGAACTATCAGTGATTTTTGTATTTTGAACTTGCATCCTTATAACATTATTAACTCACTTAATAATTCTGATAATTTACCTACAGATTCTTGGTTTATTTATCTATATGGTCACATTCACATCATCTTTAAAAATGTGAATTTTATTTTTTTTTCCAATTTTTATACTTTTTTTCGTTTTTCAGCCCTGGGTCTTCAGCACAATGTTGAAGAGAAGTGGTAAAAGCAGGCATACTCTTAATAGATGAAGAAAGAATCATTTAATTCCTAGTTTTTTAATGGTTTCATTGTAAGTGGATGCTGAATTTTACTAAAAGCTTTTTCTACACCTATTGAGGTTCTTACGATTTTTTTCTCCTATAATCTGTCAATGTGCCCAAATGTTGATTGCTTTTCTAATGTTAAGCCAATATTTGGGAAAATATGTGGTAAATCTGAGCAATTATACACACAGATAAATGTATATAATTAAAATACAAGATGAAAATTTCCTATGAGTTAGGAGAGGGTAAATTGAGTTAACATGATTTAATGTCCTTACATTGCCCTAATATTAGCTATCGATAAATTTAGGATGCGTATTTTAATTTCCAGGGGAATTACTAAAGGAATAGAAACAGAGTGTATAACTTCCAAAATAGTATGTGGGGAAAATGAGATGATAGAAAATAATAATAAATCCCCAAGAAGGGAACAAAAGAGAGAAAAAATACAGACAAGTAGAGTAAGTAGAAAAGCCACAATAAATAGACTTGAAACCCAAATGTGTCCACAATTAAATGATTTCTAAATGGACTAAATATTCCATTAGGAAGACAAAGATTGTTAGGAAAAAGAACTAAAAATTTCATAATATGCTGCTTATAAGAGAAACAGAAAAAATGAAAGAATACCAAAAAATTTTAAATGAAAAATAGAAAAAGACATGTCAGGAACTTACTAACCCAAAGAAAGCTGCTATCGCTGTATTAAAATGAGGCAAAATAGAATTTAAGGAAGAGGGATTAGTAAGATAAAGAGGGTTACTTAATGGTTAAGTTTTAATTGACCAGTAAGATATAAAAATTCTGAAGTCATATACACTTACAAACAATTCCAAAAT
Source organism: Ursus maritimus (assembly GCF_017311325.1). Taxonomy (NCBI): domain Eukaryota; kingdom Metazoa; phylum Chordata; class Mammalia; order Carnivora; family Ursidae; genus Ursus; species Ursus maritimus. The sequence continues at coordinate 2,561,431 of NW_024425341.1, forward strand.
ATATAAAGCAAAAAAGGGCAGAACTACAATAAATTAAAAAAATCTGTAGTCATATTGGCAGATTTTTAAAAATTAATCAGCTTTATTAGAGCAGTTTTAGGTTCACAGTAAAATTGAGCTGAAGGTACCGAAAGTTCCCATACAAGCCCTGTCCCCACACATGCATACCCCTCCCCCTACTGACATCCTCTACCACAGCGGTACATTTTTTACGACAGATGAACTTATACTGACACATCACAATCACCACAGTTCGTAGTTTACATTAGGGTTGCCTTTGGTGTTATACATCCTATGGGTTTTGACACGTTCCACCTTTGTACATAATAGTTTCACTGCCCTACAAATCCTCTCTGCTCTCCCTGTTCATTTTCTCTCTCCCCTAATCCCTGCCAACCACTCATATTTTTACTGTCTCCACAGTTTTGCCTTTTCCAGAATGCCATATAGTTAGAATCATACAATACATAGCCACTTCATATGGGGTCCTTTCACTTACTAATATACATTGAAGTTTTCTCCATCTCTTTTCATGGCTTGAAAGTTCTTTTTAGTGTTGAATAATATTCCATTGTCTGGATGTACCACAGTCTATCCATTCACCTACTGAAGGACGTCTCTGTTGCTTCCAAGTTTTGGCAGTTATGAATAAAGCTATTATAAACATCCATGTGTAGGTTTTTGTGTCAACATAAATTGGGGTTTTTTTGAGTTTTTACTTAAATTCCTGTTAGTTAACATACAGTGTAATATTAGTTTCAGATGTACAGTACAGTGATTTGACAAAGTTTTCAATTCATTTGGGTAAATCCAAGGAGTGTGATTGTTGGCTCATATAATAAGAGAATATTTAGTTTAGTTTTGGGTTTTTTCTGAATTTTTATTTAAATTCTAGTTAGTTAACATATAGTGTAATACTAGTTTTAAGAGTAGAATTTAGTGATTCATCACTTACATATAACACCCAGTGCTCATCACAAGTGCTCTCCTTAATGCCAATCATCCATCTGGCCCATCCCCCACCCATCTCCCTCCATCAATATATATACCACCGCTTCTTTATCCATTCATCTGTCGATGGACATCTGGGCTCTTTCCATAGTTTGGCTATTGTGGACATTGCTGCTATAAATGTTGGGGTGCATGTACCCCTTCAAATCTGTATTTTTGTATCCTTTGGGGTTAGTGCAATTGCTGGATCATAGGGTAGCTCTATTTTTAACTTTTTGAGGAACCTCCATACTGTTCTCCAGAGTGGCTGCACCAGTTTGTATTCCCACATCCTGGCCAACATCTGCTTCCCATGTTGTTAATTTTGGCATTTCTGTCAGGTGTGAGGTGGCATCTCACCCTGGTTTTGACTTGTATTTACCAGATAATGAGTGATGTTGAGCTTCTTTTCATGTGTCTGTTAGCCATTTGTATGTCTTCTTTGGAAAAATGTCTATTCATGTCTTCTGCCCATTTCTTAACTGGATTATTTGTTTTTTGGGTGTTGAGTTTGATAAGTTCTTTTTTTTTTTTAAAGATTTTATTTATTTATTTGACAGAGAGAGACAGCCAGCGAGAGAGAGAACACAAGCAGGGGGAGTGGGAGAGGAAGAAGCAGGCTCATAGCGGAGGAGCCCAATGTGGGGCTCAATCCCGGAACGTCGGGATCACGCCCTGAGCCGAAGGCAGACGCCTAACGACTGCGCTACCCAGGCGCCCCTAATTTTAAATTCCACTTGCTCGTTGCTGGTATATAGGAAAGCTCAGAGTGGTAGATTTCAAAAGACTTTTTAAAGTAAATGACAGAACTAGCAAGCAGTTCTACCAGTCATACTATAAAGACAGATCTACCAGTCACGATATAAAGTAATTGAACGAGATTAACAAAATTGTCCTAATAAACACATATACAACAGAGTATGCAAAAACAGCAGTATATGCATTATCTTTAAAAAATTGTACATACTAAGCAATCAAACATGCTTCAACAAATACCAAAGGACTGAAATCACACCAAGTAAGTCTTCTGACTACTACATGATTATGCTAGAAATCTGTAACAACAACAACAAACTAGAAAATCTCCATATGTTTAGAAATTAAGAAATATGCTTTTATATTATTTATAGGCCAGGGGAAAATAAAAATTGGAAAGTATTTTGAGCTGAATTATTTGCAATCCATATGAAATACTGGATCTAAACAAAGATCAGGGCACCTGGTGGCCCGTGGGTTAAACATCTGACTCTTGATTTGGACCCAGTTCACGATCTCAGCATCGTGAAATCAAGCCCCATGTTGGGCTCTGTGCTCAGCAGGGAGTCTGCTTCTCTCCCTCATCCTCTTCCTCTGCTGCTCTCTCCCACCCTGCACTCACCCTCTCTCTATCTCAAGGAAATAAAATAATTTTAAAAAAGACCAACAAGTGCTGCTAGCATCACAAAAAGAGAAACCTCCAGGACATCATGTGTTTTTACATCACTTATGAAAATACTTTTGCCAGAAAATCAACCTGATTTTGAATAAACCTCAATCTGTCAGTTTATAGGAAATGCAAGAGATAGAAGAACATGTTAAACACCACCACAGTGATGCAATCAACAAAATCTAGAATATGAGAAATGTTACCAGATGAATGTCCCAAGTTTTCGCTACAGATAAATTGCAAGGAGTAATAAAAGATAGGAGGTGAGGGAAGTAGCAATGTGGTGGGAATTCACAGGTTAAGAGATTCAAGAGACATGTGAATGAAATGGAATGTGTGGACCTTGTTTTAATCCTGATTCTAAGCAATTAATTTAGAAATCTATTTATGATAATTGAGAATTCGAACACTGCATATTTGATGGTACTAGGAATTGGATATTATTTAAGTACGTTATATTACGCTTTATGACATAATGTATTGTGCTTCTTTTTTAGAAGATCATTTTCTTTTAGAATTAAATGCTAAAATATGTATAGATGAAAGGGTACACTGTCTGGGGTTTGCTTCAAAATAATCCAGCATAGATATAAATAAAATAATATTAGCAGTGAGTTGACAATTGTTGAATCATGGAAGTTCATGATACTATTCTCTACACATTCGAATATATTAAAATTTTTTCATGAGAAAAGCATTTTTAAAAATCACTATATGCGAAGAAGTATTTTGCAAAAAATGTATGGCCTTAATTAAAATACATATATTTTAGGGCACCTGGGTGGCTCAGGTTGGGCGTTTGACTCTTTTTCAGCTCAGGTCATGATCTCAGGGTCATGGGATTGAGCCCCATGTTGGGCTCCACGCTTGACAGGGAGTCAACCTGAGATTCTCTCTCTCTCCCCCTCCGTTCCCCTCTCCCCTCTTGTGCTCTTTCTCTCTCTCTCAAATATGTAGATCTTTAAAAAATAATAATAATAAATAAAATACATATATTTGAAAAGGACTGAAAAATGAATGGCTACTATGCTCCCACCAGATTAATAACCATGAAAAAGATAAAAAAAATATAAGCTATTAGTGAGAATGTGAAGTACCTGGAATTCATAAACTACTAACGGGAGTGTAAATTAGTTCAACTGCTGTTGGAAAATCTCAGTGTTTTCTAGTACAGTTGAATATATATACATATAAATATATACGTATTCTCTTTTCTCTATATATTTGTATATACGTAGATATAGTTATCCTATAACCCAGCAATTCCACTGTGTTGTAAACCTGGAGAAGTACACGCACATACGCCCTGGGATACACGTACAAGAGTATTCACAGCAGCAAAATTTGTAATGGCCGAAAACAGTCCACATATCCTCAACAATAAAATGGACAAATAATTTGCAGTATGCACAGACAAAGGAATTCTATACACTAGTGAAAATGAAAGGACTACAGTTGCATGCAAAGAATGAATTTTAGAATACTAAAGGCAACCAAAAAAAATACATAGGACACCAACGACATGAACCATAAAATAAAATAATTGATGAATTGGATTTTATCAAAATAAAAATCTTCTCTTCACCATTAAAACATGAGAAATTTGGCCATAGGCCAGGAGATACACATATTTGCAGTACACAATCTGACAAAGGACTTGCAGCCAGAATCTATAAATAATGCTTACAATACAATAACACAAACAACCCAATTTTTAAAAACTAGGCAAGAGACTGGAGCAGACACTTCAACAAAGAAGATATACGAATGACCAATAACGTGTGAATAGATGTCAGCTTTATTAGTCATCGAGGAAACGTAGGTTAAAACCACACTGAGATACCGCCTCACACAACTGGAATGGAAAAGACCGACCTTCCTCCCTGTTGATAAGGGCGTGGAAAAATCTGAACTCTGGTACACTGCTAGTGGGAGTGGAAAATGGCACAACCGCTTTGAGGGACAGTTTGACAGTTTCTTATCAAGTTAAACGCAAACTTACCACGTACCTCCCCGCGAGCCCACTCCTGGGTATTCACCCAAGAGAAATGGAAGCATCTGTCCACCCAAAGATTTGTACACAACTATTCATAGCAGCCCGAATCACAAATGAGCCCAGCATTCATCATCTACTGAGGGGATGGACAAACGTGGTATAACCTGCTTGTTCGGCAATGAAGGGACAATCTCCTGACATATTATGGACAACATAGATGAATCTCTGAACACGACGCCGAGCACAAGAAAGCAGATTCCCAAGGGTGCTTTTTGTATCATTCTACGTACACATAAAAGTAGAAAACTAACCTCTCCTGACGGAAAGCACACCAGTGGTTGCCTCGGGGCGAAGGGAGGAACTGACCGCGCAGAGTCACAAGGGACTTCTTCGGGTGATGGAGATGTTCCATATCTAGACCATACTGATCCAACCGCGTGTGTAAAATGGGTAAATTTTGTTGTGTATAGATTATATCTGATTAAATCTGATTGAAAAACAAAACAAGCGATAGCTGTACATTTCTGTTCATAGCAGCGTTATTCGCAATAGTCAAACAGTAGAAGCCGCTGAAGTGTCCACCCATGGGTGAGCGGATAAACAAGTGGGTTACGTACATTCAACGTGATGTTGTTCAGCCTTAAAAAGGAAGAAAATTTTGACATGGTACAATAAGTATAAAACTTGATGGCGTTATGCAAGGTGAAATCAGCCAGACGCAAAGGGACGAATAGGGTATGATTCCACGCCTATGAGGAACCTCGGGTAGTCCAATTCGTCGAGACAGAGTAGCGTGGAAACGCGCGGGGGCTGGCAGGAGCGGGGATGGAGAGTTAGCGATCAGTGGGGGGCGAATTTCAGTTCGGTAAGATGAAAATGTTCCGGAGATGGATGGTGGAGGTGGCTTCACAAGTGTGAGATCACTTGATGCCTTACACTTAAAATGCTTAGCGTGGCAAAATTATGCTCTATATGTTATTACAAGAGAGAGAGACAGAAAGGAGAGACCCAACAAAGTAGAGCTGGGACCAATTTTTCCTTCCTAGGTCTTCTGAGAGATTGCCCTGATGGCAGGTCTGGGGCTGTCGCGGGGACCCGTGTGCCAGCAAGAAGGTGGGTCTGCCTCCCGGCAGGGCAGCGCTTAATGGCCGATAGGAGAAGAGCTGGGAAGCCACCAACAGGCTCACGGGGAAGGGTAAATATGGAACCATGAGAAAGAAATGGAGCCATCTTAACCAGCTTTACACTGGCACCAACATGAGCCGTTCATCAGGGTCCTGCTGGGTGATGATTGAGACTCCAGGAGGCAGATGCCGGGAAAACCCAGAGCAACGGAAGAGCCTAAAAATGTTGGGCTTTGTAGCAATTAACTAGTAATTAATAGTAAGTGAGACATCCACACACCGAAGAATTAAAACTGCATAAAAGGATATGCACACCATGAGAAGCTAAAACCCTCCCCCCTCCCCAATTCCCTTCCCCGATGGCAGCCTAGTTAAGAATTCCCTTGTGTCTTCCCAGACATCTTCTCTGTGTGTCCAGGCATAGATAATTCGTCTGCAAATAAGCGTGCGGATCAATCGAATAGCTCTACTCTTGTTTTATTACCCAGGTGGAAGCCTCGCCTCAGGGCTGTTCTTCACCGTCCTGGTCTTCACCTGCTGTATCTTGGCGAGCTGGTGTGCGTATTGCACCACCTGGGGTGGCCTCCTTCTTTCAAAGGGCTGCAGAGTTTTCCACGGTGTGGCCACCTTTTGTCACGGGTCTGGGCTAACTCATACCGCTTTCACTTTTTCCGGTGGCCTCTAGGTTTTCCCTGCTCAGTGGGCCAGCTGGAGCGCGGGTGCCCACGGCCCGCGAGATGCCCTCCGCCCGGGCCGTGCCCCGGATAGGCTCAGTAGGCACCTAAGGAGGACCGAAGTGACCTCTGCCGGTGAAATCGCTCACATTCTCTGGCCCCGAAAACCACTCTGCCCTTCACGTCTGCTTTCCTTCTCTTCCTTCCCACCTGTGTTTTTCCTCTTGTTCCTTTTCTCTTTGTTGCACCCTACTCTGTTGCCTGCTCCCTTTCCTCCGAAATGCCTTTGAGGAGGTGGCTGGCTTCCCACACCTCTGTCCTTGCTCTGCGCTGCCTGGTCACTCCGGGGGGACTTTCACCTTTTGCTGGATTTGACACAACATCAAGCCTAGTTGAAAGGTTCAACAGAACACTCCGAAGCTTATGTTCAGACACATTTGAAACTCTTCATGCTGATATATGTATCTCTGTGGATGTCTGCATTTGGTCTTACTGTAGACAGGAAATTGATTTGAAATTTGCACAACTTCATAGAATCTGAGAATATTCGAGGTGGAAGGGAGCTTGCAGAGCGTCTGGTTTTAGACATGAGGGTGCTGAAGCCCGGAGACGGTGGGGGACTCTCCTGTGGTCACACAACCCTATTGTCATTTTGAGGCTGTGTGTGATTGTGTATACGGAAATATGTCCTATTCATTCACTCAACAAATGTGGACTGAGTTTTCTGCCTGTCGCTGGACGAGGCTGAAGGCACAGCAGTAACTGGCCGAGAGGGACACGATGAGCTGCGTTGCCCTTGCTGAGGCTGTGAGTCACAGAGCTGACTCCTGGGCAGTGTGATGAGAAAACTGCTATTTTGAGTTGCTGCCTTGACATTTGACAGTATAACCCTGCTAACATGCACAGTTTGGACATTGTGTTTTTTAAGATTTTATTTATTTATTTTGGAGAGGGGCAAAGAGAGCACAGGCAGGGGGAGGAGGAGAGGGGGAGAAGGAGGGAGGGGGAGAGAATCCCAAGCAGAGGACTCCCCAACCCAGGAGACCATGAACTGAGCCGAAACCAGGAGTCCGATACTTAACTGACTGAGCCACCCAGGCGCCCTGAGAGTGTGGGCATTTGGATAGGAGCCTGGGTTTAGGATTCTCACCCCAAGTTCCCCCTTTGCTTTTCTGGAGGCACCTTTACCATAACCACTCAGAGTTGAGTCCATGAAAAGTTAGTGACTTTCGCCCCAACCACCTCATTTAGTAGTAGGTGTTTGCTTCCCTGCTCTCTGTCCTCTGCTCGCTGCTGACCTGGGGTGGAGGGCTGGCCTTCCCGCTGTGAGTTGCCCATGCACCCCACCTGGTTTCTGGGATCCGGAGGTCGGAAATCTGTGACTTGACTTCCTGTGTGCGTGAACTGAAACTGTGCCTTCAATCCAAACAAGTCCGGGGTTCCCCCTTCCCCAAAGCTGGAGCTCAGAAACTGTGGGGGTGGCTCGCGCCCCTCAGTCAGCAGCTGGTAATCCGCATGTTCTTAATGTAACACACCGGCTCTAGGCCCCCGTCACAGGGGTCACTGGCTCCGCCTTGGGACGCCGCCCCGATGGCCGATGGCCGGGCAGGACGCTCCTGTCTGCTCACTCACCCAGCAAGGGCTCGTGGCAGGTCCCGTCCCTCCTCGTCCCTCCCCCGTGCCCGGGCCATCACGGCGCCTCTGACCAGGCCCTCCCACAACCTGTGTGGCTCTCTGTTTCAGGCAGGACCTTGCACTGGGCACTTGGCGAGGTGCACGTCAGCCGAGCCAGAGGTGCCTGGCGGCCCTCAAGCCGAGGCAGACGTCTCTCTCCTTCCTTGAGGACCGCTGTCTCGGGAGCCGCCCTCCCAGGATGTCTCAGGGAAACCTGGCCTCTCCTGGCCCCTCTAGGCACCCCTGGGTGGCCTTGGGCAAGTCGCACCCTCTCTCTGTGCCTCAGTTTCTCCCCTGGCAGGATGAGGGAGGGAGGATCGTCGAGGTGCCTTTTGGCTCTGACATCCCATGATTCCGTCAGGGGTTCCGGAGGCCGCCCTCCTTCATGACTTTGAAGTCCTGATGGATGAGGGGGACTGTCTCTGAAATCTTGAAATCCCATTCTGTGACTGCCTTTCCCCTGGGTTACAGGTGAAATCAGAGGAAGGCATGATGGACACCAAGTTGGGAGCAGAGGCGCATGTGGCCGGTTTCCCTCCCTGGACTCCTCCACACGACCCCACATCACTGCCCTGCACCCTGTCCTTACACAAGCCCTTGATCCCAACACTGGGGGGCCAGGGTGGCCATTTAGAAATTCTAGGAGGAAGAAATGAAAAGGTCAAGAGAAGGCCTTTACCCAAAAAATGCCGGGACAGCTCTATCCAAGTCAATGCTCAAACCCAGTGCTCGAACTAGTACTGTACAAATGAAAACGTGTAAGTCTAGCCACGTGTGGAAAGCACCAGAGGAAAACCATTATTAAGGACATGCACACTGAATCCTTCAAAAGAAAAGAATTTTTTTTTTTAAAAAAGGATCTTTGTGGGGCACCTTTGGGTGGCTCAGTTGGTTAAGCGTCTGCCTTCGGCTCAACTCATGATCTCTGGCTCCCGGGATTGAGTCCTGCATCACGCTCCTTCCTCAGCGAGGAGTCTGCTTCTCATTCTCTCTTTTTCTCTCTCTCAATAAATAAGTAAAATCTTAAAAAAAAAAAAGGATCTTTTAGCAAAGCCATCATCCTTCCCTTTATGCCCCCTCCTTTTACTCGATGTTTTTGGCATCTTCAACTTCTTGTACTTTGAGTCTTTGTAAAGCAGGGCCCACAATTACAGAAAATTCACTGCAGGAAAAAAAAAACAACTACATTTATGCCTCTCAGAGTGTGTTTTTAAATACCAAACGGAAGGGCAAGGGGGAAAAAAATTACATGCTTTCTGGTTCCAAAAAGAGGTTAAGAAACGAAAAGGCTTCTTATAGTTGGATGAAGGGGAAGGTACCAGGGAGAAAACAATCTGCTGATAAATGAGCAAACGCGTGTCATGAGTGATGATGGCAAAGGTTTTAGATGATGAGCCCACATTCAAAGCTCATTAAAAATCTTTAATAAAAATAATCAAAGAAAGAAGTATGAGCACCAGGACGCCCTGGAGGCCTCGCGAACACAGCTGTGGCTTTAATGAATTAAAGATACATCAACGATATACGTGAATTGTGTCATATTAGCATCGTGTTTGCTCTATGCCAGGCTCTGCGAGAGGCGCGGCCCGTAATGCAGCGAACAAAACAGACAAAAGCCGCTGCGCTCATGCGGCTTACACTCTAGTGGGGGTGACACAGGAGAACACATCGCGACAACACATCGTGACAGAGCGTGATAAGGGCTGGCGAGAAAAATAGAAACAGGAAAAGGGAGAAACGAAGTGTGTGGGGTGGCGGGGGATGGGATTGTAGATGAAACGGTGGGGGAAGACTGTTTCAGGCTGAATTTCCTGCCCCCCGCCCCACCCGCCCGCCTCTGCCCCACCAGCCCGTTCATACATTGAGGTTTTAACCCTCAGCACCTCAGAGTGTGACTGTGTGTGGAGACTGGGTCTTTCCAGGGGTAAGTGAGTTATAATGAGATAATCAGGGTCGGTCCTGATCCCCTAGGACTAGTGACCTGGAAGGAGAGGAGATAGGGCCCAGGCAGAGGGAAGACCCCAGGAGGACTTGCGGAGACGATGGTCATCTACAAGCTCGGGAGCCAGGCCTCCGAAGAAGCCAGCCCTGCAGACATCTTATTCTTGGACGTCCAACCTCCAGAAAATAAATTTCTGTGGTTGGAGCGCCCCAGTCTTGGTGCTTTCATATGGCTGCCCGACCAAGCTAACACAAAGACCTCACCGGAAAAGTAACTTGTGGGTAGAGATCAGAAGCGAGCGAGGGAACGAGCCAAGCAGGTGGGGTTAGGGGATGAGGTGGACAGCAGACACAGAAGCCCTGGGGCGGCGACATGCCCTGCGTGTCTGGACAGACTAGCGGGAGGTCAGGGAGGGGACCTGGTGTGTGGGGAAGTGGGAGGGGGGCAGTGTTGGCCTTTCCTCTGAGATGGGAAACTGTTGGAGGGTTTCGAACAGAGAAGTGTGACATCGTCTGACCTGTATTTTGACAGAAGCATCCTGGCTGCTGACTTGAGATGTCAGGAAGCAGGGGAAGCAGGGGAGAGACTGCTTGGTGAGCACCGGCAGTGACTTGAGCCAGGGTGAGGCAGACGGGCTGGTAAAACGTGGCATTCCGGATGTATTTTGAAGGCAGAGCTGGTAGGAACGGCTGACGAATCACACGTGCAATGGTATAGAAAGAGGAGTCAAGAGCACGCCAGTGTTATGTTCTGAGCATCTGGAGGAATGGAGTCGCCGCTATGTGGGACAGGCGAGCCTGCGGGAGGAGCAAGGAGTGGGGAGCTGGGCAGGTTGGAAGCTGCTGGGTGTAGGGCAGACTGGTAGAAATCCAAAGAAGACAGTGCTTCCATAGCTGGACGCTGGACCTGCATTCAAGAGACAGCGCAGCCTGAAGGAGTATGTGTGGGAGCCATCGGCAGACACATGGAACCAAGCCGGTGAAGCCAACTGGGTACCCGAGTGCGGGCAGAGGGAGAAGTGGAGAGAGCTCGGGGCTGCCAATTAGCAAAGGCAGAGAGGCGCGAGGGAGCAGCCGGAAAGGTCAGAGGGGAGCCAGCCGGCAGGTACCCCGAGAGCCGAGGGCATTCCGTGCTTGCGGGGGCCGGAGCGAGTGGCAGGGTGGAATACCTCTGCTGGACGCTATCAGGTGCGACCAAGAGCTGCTCTGAAACGGGAGTGAGGGGTGGGCTGGGGTGAAGGTCCAGAGAGTAAAGGGGAGAGGAGCGGCAGACGGCAAAGGCTGAAAATCAGTGCAAGGTATGTGGGAAAACTGCAAAGATTTTAAAATAGGGTTGGGGCCCTATTTTGAATCAGATTTGACCATGAAGGGCCTGCAGCTTCTTTTTCCCTCCTTTGCTCCTTCCCTCATCTGTCCTTCATTCAACAGACACTTAACTGACACATATTCTTGGCCTAACACTGCGCAAGGGGCTCGGGATGTGTGCACGAATAAGGCGCCCCGTGAGCCCCTTCTAACTCGCAGCCCCAAGTCGGTCACTTTCCATCGAGCCACGGGGCCCAGGTCTGGTGATCGGGTCTCCTCTGGTCCTCGGGGCCATTCTTTCTCACTCTTCTGCTGGCTCATCTCCCTCGACCAACCAGGGACTGCTGTGTCCCCAGGGTCTGCCCCCCTCTCTCACATCAGTCTCTCAGAATCCCCTGCAATTGTATGCAAGAGGATTTGTAGTGACACAGACAAACCACCAGGGAGGCATCCTGACACTGGGACCAGTCACCTACCTGTGCTCTGTACCACAGTGTCCTGTAACTGGGGTGGTGATGAGGACCCAATGGGACAGTGAACACAGCTCTGCACAGTGCCTGGTGCCCAGCAGGTGGTTAGTCTTTGCTTTGTGGGTGAATGGGGTGGGGCGAAGGTGTACTTGAGCTGAACCAAGAGTGGCCAATAGGATGGGGGGACATGAATAGGGAGCGACTAAGTTTTGTAATAGGTCCTAACAGCAGTGTGCATGGAACCTGATGGCTTCTGACGACTGGTGTGTCTGGGAAGGCTCTTCCATGCCTACACCTGGATGGATGGTTGGAATTGCACGGATGGTGGGCGGGAGTGACATCAGAAAAGGAGAGGAGGACGGACCACCCAGGCAGAGAGAACCCAGTTAGTGCTGTGAGGGTGCAGGATACTGTCCTCTCCTGGGGCTGGAATGAAGGGATGTGGGAGAGAGGACTGAATGCCGGAAGGGACCAAGCCAAGGGGAGCCCTAAAAATCACCCTGGGGGAGCCTTTTCTTCATTCGGCAGGTGATAGGAAGGAAGCTTTGAGAGGTTTTTAATAAAGGAGGGAAGTGACTGTAATGAGTTGAATTGGGTCCCCTAAAAGATGTTGCAGTCCTAAGCCTCAGTACTCGTGAATGTGACCTTGGGACCAGTCACTCATCTGTGTGTGTAATATGGGACTATACGGTTTGGCAAAAGGGTCTTTGCCAATGATCGAGTTACTAAGTACAGCATAGGAAATAGAGTCAATAATATTGTTACCGCGCTGCATGGTGACGACTGGTGACGACACTTATCATGGTGAGTATGTGCAGGGTATAGATTGTCAATCAGTATGTTGTACACCTGAAACTACTAATACATGTAAGGTCAACTCTATTTCAATTTTAAAAAAGAAGCAAGCAAGCAAGCCTTACTGGCAAGAAATGACATTTGATCTAGTGTGTGAAGGCTGAGCATGGGTAAGGGGCTAAAGGGAGAAGAGGGGGGCATGATTGCTGTTCTGCCTTCTAAATTGTTCTAAATGAAATTGTTCTCCCTTCCACATGAAAGCCCTCAAACCATATGCACATTTATCAGTAAAAAAAAGATGAGGTCATTAGGTTGGGCCCTAATCTGATGTGATTAGTGTCTCTATGAAAAGGGAAATTGGGGCACAGGGACAGACAGCATGGGGGAAGACAAGGTGAAGACACAGGGAGATCGCCATCTCCAAGCTCAGGAGTGCCTGAGCTACAAGAAGCCAGGAGAGACGTCTGGAACAGTTCTCTTGCACGGCCAGCAGAAGGAACCAAACCCGCGGACACCTCCCTCCTGGACTTCCAGCCCCTGATCTACTAGACGATACATTTCTGTTGTCCGAGCCCCCCGTTCCAGCAGCCCTCAGAACACCACGGTGTGTGAGGAGGTGCTCTGCTCCCTCACTGGAAAGGCTAAGCCCAAACTGATGTCAATACCGAGTGCTGATGAGGATGCTTTATTCATGGTGGCCTCAAAGTGGAAACGACGCATGTCCATCGACGTGAGAACAGATGAGTAGATTGCTGTGTATTCGTACCGTGGAAGCCACACAGTAAGGGAAAAGGGCAAACTGCTGAAATGTGCGACACCATGGATGATCTCATAGACCTAATGAGGACTGAAAGAGGCCCTGTAGAAAAGGCTACGTGTCGTATGATTCCATCCCAACGAAGTTAAACTGGGCAAAGTTAGTCTAAGGTGACAGAAGTCCGAAGAGTGCCTAACTCTGGAGGGGGCGGTGCAGAGGGAGGAGGGAGCACAGCATGGGCTGAAAATGCTCCCTGTCTCCACGAGAGTGGTGTCACACAGGGTACATCTAAGTTGTGGGCAGGGTGGGACAGGGAAGAGGGGCGCTGTGGCAAACCAGCTGTACCTACTGAACCCAAATCTGCATTTTTATAAGGTCTCTAGGTGACGGGAATTCACATTCAAAGTTAGAACTCGTTTTTGGGCTCCAGTGGACTGTGGATGGGCATGTGAAGGAGAGGGAGTGGGGAGCTTTCTGGGATTCCGGCTCTGGAGAATGGGTGAATGGTGATGCCATTAACTAGGAATGGAGATGCCAGGAGGGGTGGTGACTGGGACGTCTGGCTCTGACTAGGAGGCCTTGTGTTCACTGCTTATCTTGGTCATGGGGGGGTTGAAGTGGGGTTAGAGGTTCAGTGTCATTGTCAGGTGGGGACTGGTAGAACCCAAGGCTGACCATGGAGGGAGAACTGATAAACAGAAAAAGGGCCAGGCCGGAAGTGGCTGTTAATGATCCCTGAAAAGAATCTTCAGGAGACAGGAGAACAAGAGAACAGGGTCTCAGAAACTAGGAAGTATGCAACTAGGTCAAATGCTCCAGGGACTTAAATTCAAGACAGGAATATGACTATGGGTTCTGCAATGTGGGCTCAGAATTGAGGGTTAGGGGTGAATGGGGAGGAGGCACTGATGGCTCCTGGTGTCTTGGCTGTGGAGGGAAGAGAGAGGGTCATCTGGTAGTCATGGCTTGTGGGGAGTGCACAGGCTGAGTGGGAAGAGCTGGTGGAGAGACACACAATGGAGATGTGGGAAGGAAGGGATAATTCATGGCCATATTTTCTGAGGAGGTGAGAGGGGAGGAGCTTCGGAGGATAAACCAAAGAAAAAGCATTCTCAAGAGGGTTGGTGCAGACGAGTATGAATGGTGAGGATGGGTAGGAAGCTGAGGATGGTCAGCCTGGCGGCCTCTGTTTCTTCTGTGAAGTGGAGACAACGGCTTCTGTGGAGAGTGACAGAGGAGAGAGGAGGGGCAGTTTTCGAGGTGTAGACGCGCACATGGGGTCACTGAAGGACTCTGAACTCCCAGTTCAGGCTGAGTGTATACATTAATTTTATTCCAGCATTTTCCAAGATCCAAATGTAAAACATGTTCTTATTTTTCTGTTTTCTCTGAACACCTTGGCTCATAAGCTTTTTTTTTTTTTTTTGGAGAGGGAGGTGGGGGAGGGGCAGGCTCCACACCTGTGGAGCCTGGAGGGGCTCGATCTCACAACCCTGGGATCCTGACCTGAGCTGAAAACCAGAACGGGCGTGTAACGGACTTAGCCCCCCAGGTACCCTGGCTTATAGGCTCTTTTATGTCTTCAAATTCCACCCTTGAAAATCCAATGATTGAAACAATATGTTGCTTTTATTTGTAAACCTTGGACAGGAAATAAGAATTCTTGGGCTCAATATTCACCTTTGCTGTGAACTCCTGACATTATTTTGGACAAATATTAAAAGGGAGAAGCAAAAGGTCTCCTCAAGTATTTGAAGGGATTCACACAGAAGAAGGGTTTAAATGATCTCTCTGTGTCTCGACAGAGGGCAGAGCAGAGGCCAGTGTGTACACACTCTGGGCACGTGGTTTGGGCTCCAGGTGGGGCAGGCTGTGTGGGGCGTGACCTGGCCTGGGACCCTGAGTGTAGGCAGAAGAACCCAGTTCTCCCTCCCACTGGTCGGGCGATGGCAAGGCAATTCCTTCGGATCCTGAGACTTTCTTACCTTCCATTCGTCTTTCTGTTCCACCCACAACACCCATGCCTAGTTGATGCTAACCTTAACCCTGACCTTTCCTGGCTCCAACTCAAATTGAACACCCGCAAGGTGTGACACTGTGCTGGACAGTCAGGCCCCACGGGTGAGTGGAACAGCCTCTGTCCTCAGATGGCTCAGGGGTGGGTGGACACTTGTTGGCTCCATCTTTCCTAAAAGGGATTAAGGGCCCAAACTCAATCTGGGTATGAACTCTAACATTGTAGTAAGAGCACAGACTCTGAAGATCGACTTTTTGGTTCAATCCTACACCCTGTGGCTTATCGGCCATATCGTCCTAAAGAAGGTACGTTTTTCTGTCAGCACCTCATTATCCTCATCCGTAAGATGTTGACCATGCTGATGGCGCCCAGCTCTGAGGTTGCTGTTGGGGTTAAATATGCTCAGAAGAATGTCTGGTACATTCAATGTATTTTAGCTATTTATATTATTTAGTGCAGGAGGCAGCTTTTATCTTGGGAAGCTTTATTAATTATTAATAATGTTTCTTTTAAGAACACAAATCAGTCTAGTTGCATAAACGCATCATAACAGAATGGGGTTGAGCGAACCAGTTGGAAATCTTAGGGAAGAAAGCAAAACTATAAATATGGATCTCTTTGCCTTTTACTTAACAGCTAAAATGAGTAATAATTGTCACCAGGGAGAAAGGAAGAAGAGGGGCTTCTAGGGGCCGTCCCCGTGCTGGGGTTTCTCCTTGCTTCCCACGGCCGCTCCGGAGCCCCACAGAGACCCCACTGCCCACGGCCACTTTCCTGTACATCTGAGCGAGCATCCGGTCCTCAGCGTGAGTGCACGCAGGACGCTGGGGGGCGAGAAGAAAAGGCAGGAAGAGCCCGAGGAGGGGTCACGGCTCTGACACATCCATCTGGTCAACAGATGTGTCTGTGGCAGTGGAGGAGGTGGCCCTCGGTGACCACAGAGGGGCGGTCTCTGGATGCTGCCCAGAGCGCTGTGGGTTTTGTTTCTACACCATCAGAGGACTAGGCTGGCCCTTTGGTTGGCAGCCTGGGGATATTATTGAATGCGCCTAACTCACATAATTACTATTACTTCTGCACTGCAGGCGAACCGCTGAGTCACTGGCAAAACCAGTCACCTGATGGTTTCCTTAAGGTTGGCCTTGGAGTCAGGCAGCTTGGGGCCGAACACTGACTCTACCCTATTAGATGTGTGACCTCAGGGAAGCCAGGTAAACACACTGGGCCTCAGCTGCCTCCTCTGGGAAGTAGGAGCACCAAGGCTCGTGATGAGAGAGAAACGTTATGTAAATGAGCAGCAGTGCCCAGGGCACAGTGAACTGTCGGTAAATAAACCATCATTATTATTATTGTCTGAGACATGAGGAGCTCTGGAACTCCATAGAAGCCCAGCGTTGTCTGTCCTCGGACCAGGAGGAAGGAAGACCCTCCAGCTGCTCTGATGTGCTCTCCTGGGTCCTCACCTGCTGTAGGGACGCAGCGGCCCCTCACCTCGCTGCCCTCCTCCAGATCAGCCCGTGGGAGCAAACGCCTTCACACAGCACGATTCCATTTTCTCCTTCTCAGCTTGCAGATTTCCTAATATATGATACGATCCAGGGGGACCACCCTGCAAGAGAACCCTGACACGGAAGGACTTTCATCTTTCCCCTTATGGGGTTTTCAGAAGTACAAGGTCAGAGCTGTCACCATGAAGGGTGATCTGGGGCAGGGCCTCTGTACTCACTGCCCACTGCTCATTAATGATAGCGTTTCCACTCTGTGTCTCAGAATTTTTTTTTTATCTTCAAAAGTTTCCTATGAAGATTTTGATATATTAGAGAAATCAGGACTCTGGATCTGAAAGCTACCTTGGACACCAATTTGTCCAATCTCTGTACTCCTTTCCTTAAGAAACTAAAGCTCACAAAAAAATTAAAAATAAAAATACCATATAATCTAGTAATCTCACTACTGAGTATTTACCCAAAGAAAATGAAAACACTAATTTGAAAAGATATCTGCACCCCCATGTTTATTGTTTATTATTTACAATAGCCAAGATATGGAAGCAGTCCAAGTGTCCCTCCACCGATGAATGGATAAAGAAGACGTGGTGTATACATACAAGGGGATATTAGCCGTAAAGAAGAATGAGATCTTGCTGTTTGTAACAACACGGTTGGACTCGGAGGTGTCATGATGCGAGAAATAAGTCAGACTGAGAAAGACAAATACCATATGATTTGTGGACTAAAAAAATAAAAACAAAGGAATAAACAAACAGAAACAGACTCATAAATGCAGAGAACAAACTGTGGTTGCAGAGTGGGGGGATGGGCAAAACGGGTGCAGGGCAGTGGGAGGTACAGGCTTCCAGGTACGAATGAGTGAGGCGCGGGGATGAAAGGCCCGGTGCCGGGAGGATAGCCAATGGTATTGGAAAGCGTTGTGTGTGACAGATGGTGGCTACACCTGTGGGGAGCTCAGCATAACGTAGGGAGTTGCTGAATCCCTACGTCGTACACCTGAAACCAATGTAACATTGTGTGTCAACTGTAATTTAAAAAAAAAGAGGAAACTGAAGCTCCATAGGGCACTTCGTTTTACTGAATCATTTCACATTTGCTTTCTCCCTGCTTCCTCCCAACCGTGCTTCCAGGGAGGTATTAGCAGTGTCCTTGTTTATAGATAAGGAGATTGAGTAATTGAGTGCAGCCTCATGGTTAAGAGTATGTGCTCTGGGGCCAGTCAGTTAGGGCCAAATCCTGGCTCCACTACTGAGGAGCTGAGACCTTGAGTAAGTGACTCCACTCCCTGTGCCCCGTTCCCCCCATCTGTAAAGCGGTGACAATGCCCGGTGCAGTGGAAGTGCTAAGTGTCAGCTAGTCTTACTGCTACTCCTTAAGCCAGTACACGCTAGGCTCGTTGATGCCTCCACACACGTTTATTGAGCCCCTACTATGTGCCAGGCCCCATGGAAGGTACTGAGGGTACAAGGGTGAGCCAAACCAGACACGGCGCCTTCCCTTACAGAGCTTAAAGTCTACTGGCGGAGACGCGCATCAATCAAAGCCGTCACACCAACGTACAGGTATACTTACGGCAGGTGTTCTGAAGGAGGCACAGATGGTGTTATGATGAGATGGTAGAGCTAGCCGGGGGCTCCAGAAGGGCCTCCCCGACACAGTGAAGACCACCTTGGTGTGGGTAAGTGAGTTGGGCTTAGCCAGACCAGGGCCTGGTTGAGGGGACAGTTAGAATAGGACAGAGCAGTCTGGGCAGGGGCAGCAAGGACAGAGGCCCCATGGAGGGACAGCACCGACGAGTGGAGGCTGGAGCACTGTACCAGGGCACACCTGAGCTAAGACCAGCCGGTGGTAGGAAGAGCCTGGTCATTCGGGGCCTCGTGCGCCAGGTAGAAGATTCTGATCTTTGTCCTAGAAGCCAAAAAGAAGGATGGTAAGCTGAGAGGTGACAATGATCAGATCTGTATTTTGAGAAGATGAGTGTCACTGCGTTGTGAGGGATGCACGGGTGGGAGGCAAGCAGGGATGCAGGTGCTGATAGGTAGGAGGCCTCGGGTCACAGGTGCGTGGGCCTGGCACTCAGAGGAGAGGTCTGTGCCGGAGATGCAATGTGTGTCTCCTTGGCAGGCTGATGATAGCCATGGTCATGGGGGAGCTGGCCTGGGGAGACCGTCTAGAGCTGCTCTGTCCGACACAGTAAGCATGAGTCACATGCACCTCTTAAACAACTGACATGTGGCTCGTCTGAACTGAGATATACTCTAAATATAAAATACACACTGAATTTTGAAGTATAAAAGAATGTGAGGTATCTCATTAATAATTTTACATCATTTGTATGTTGAAATGATAACACTTTGGATACACTGAATAAAATAAATCATTAAAATTAATTTTACCAGTTTCTTTTTAACTTTTCTAGATGTGGCTTCTTGAAAATTTAAATTACACAAGGGATTGGGATTTGTGGCTCCCATTAAGCTTCATTTAGGCAATGCTGATCTAGAGAGAGAGGAGAAGAGGGTCCAGAACCCAGCCCTGGGGAAGGGCAATGGTCAAAGCAAAGGTTCACCCAGCCACTTAATTACTGACTGGCATCTAGGTAGAGAGGATGGGGGAGGGAGTAGGCAGGGATAAGGGGCGTGGTGACGGGGGCGGGGGTGGTGGTGGTGGTGGTGGAGGAATAGGGACATGGAGGGGGCATGGGGAGGCATAGGGAGGTAAGGTTCCAGTAAGGGAAAAAGCATGGAGTCTAGAGAGCAAGTGGGGTGATTGGACCACTCCCCAAGTTTATACCGTACAGGGGTGGCACAGCTCAGAGCCCTTTGAGAGGCATTTTGCCATAGTACAGAAGAGATTCCCACACGCCAGGCTCTGCTCTGTGCTTGGTTAAATGTCTGCATCAAGCCCTCAGTTTAGGGCCGAAGGAAGCAGACTATTTCATCTAACTTCACCAATTCCTAAATATTATTTTCTACAAATCCACCTTTACCCTTATTTGGGCCAGGAGCTCCGTCCCACCTGATGGGAAGAAGTAGGCTGGGAGAGGCACCAGACTGAAGGGGCAGTGGTTCCCAAGTTGCGCCGCAGTTTTCCCGCCTGTCGCCTGTCGCCCGAAGGAGGGGGTAGGTGAGCTTAAGGCCCCTCCTCCTCCTGCAGCCTGCATTTGCGGCTGCGTGACCTAAACAGCCAGGTGTGTGGTTCTTTACAGCTGAACACGGGGAAAGGCGGCGTTGCCAAGAAAGGGAGTGTGTGTGAGAGTGCTGAGAATGGGGGGTGGGCGGTCCCTGGTGCAAAAACCTAGTTCCACGCCCGTCAAAAGGGAACTCAAGGGAAAACTGCTCACTTCATCTTGGACACGTTTTCTAGCTATAATTGGCAAGTATGCAAATGAAAGGCCCACACGGTCTGAAAGGGGCAAATCAAACTAAGAGAGCGACAGGGGAAACGGGCTCTTCCCTGGGGAGCCTTGGCGCCGCGCGCGCCCCTCGGCGGCGGACGACCTCCCCGGGACCACAGCGGAGGCTCTGCTCTATCGTGTCCCGGCCCCGCAGCGGCCGCCGCGGGGGGGCGCCCCGAGGCCCGGCCCCTGCCGGGCCCCAGCCCCCACCCCTGCCGCGAGGTCCGGGCCGCAGCGCCCCACGGTGCTGTCTCTTCCGCCGCCGCCTCCAGGCGCGCTGGTCTGCGGGGTCGCCTCGGCGCGGGGCCCGCAGCCCGCCGCAGCCTCCCCTCGCTCCCCGGCGCGGTGAGGCCGCCCGCAGTAGGGTCCCCCGCGGCGCCCCAATAGCTCGGGGTAGAGCGGCTGGCTTTGTTCCCTGAGACCCGACGGCACGGGGGCCCGTGCGTCTGGCGGCCGCGGCGGCGGCACTGCAGTGGTGGAAGCCCGGCCGGCCCGCCCGCCTGTAGCCGGCCGCTCGCAATGCACCAGCGCGGGCGCCGAGTGCGCCCAGCCTCGTCGGGCCGGCCGGGCCCCCCGGCCGCGAGCGGCCCCCGCGCCCTCCTGCGTTAACTGCTGGAGTCCGCCTCCTCCCCGGCCCGCTCGCCGCTAGCCGCAGTACGAGCCGCCTCCCCGCCCCCGCCCCCCGCGCCGCCGCCGCCGCCGCCGCAGGAGAGGGAGGGAGGGACGGAGGGAGGGAGGCGGCGGGGCCGAGCCCAGAGCCTGTCCCGGGCGCTGGCGAGCGAGCTCCGGCCACGGCGGGAGGCGCCATCCGGGGGCCGCCGGGCAGCCGCGGCGCGCCTCGCCCTCCGAGCGTCTCGCAGCCGCCTCCCCCACCGACCCGGCCGCATCCTTCCCGCGGTGGGGAAAGAAGCTCCCCCCTCAGCGGAGCAGAGACTCATTTTTTTTTCCTCCTCGGGAGGGTGTCGCCACCTGGATTGCCAAGTGTGAGGGGTCCGGGAGGCGGGGACCGGAGCACCGTGACCAGCCATGGCTCAAGCGGCCAAACAGCTGAAGAAAATCAAAGACATCGAGGCGCAGGCCCTCCAGGAGCAGAAGGAGAAGGAGGAATCCAACAGGAAGCGGAGGAACCGCTCCCGTGACCGAAAGAAGAAGGTAAGAGGGGGGCGGCGGCGACAGCCCGGCGCCAGAGGCGCCCTGGAGGTGGCCGCTGGGGGAAGGGGATCGGCGGACCTAAGAACGAGGTGGGGGCGCGGGGACCCGGGCGCCGGCGGAGTTGATGCCGCTCGAGAGTGGAGGGCGCCGGGTGGGAGAGGAGGAGGTAAGAGGCTTCGGTGCGGCGGGGCAGAAGACAGGGCAAGAGGCTGGAAGGGCAGAGAGGGCGGCCAGGAGGCTGAGGGCGCGCAGAAGCCGGCCCGCCCGCCGGCCTCGGAGACCTTTCAGCACCTTGGACAGATGCCGGCAGGCCCGCGCCGCTCTGGGAGCAACTTTTCCGGCTTCCCGGCGGCCCGCGAGGGTGATGGGCTGCTCCGCTCCGGCTCGCCGCCTCTCCTGGCTTTGCAAGGAAGCTGGTTTGGGGAAATGCGGCTCCGGGTTCCCGAGGCTGCTCTGCTCGGCGCCTCGCCGGGTGACCCACGCTCCCACAAGGAGAGCTTCGTTCCCAAGTCTCTGAACCAGGGGTTCTCCTGTCCTTCCTCGACACTTCTCGAGCCCGGGAGCGCGGGGCTCCTAACCCTCTGAGTCCAGCGGCAGAAAGGCATGCCCCGGGGGCATTTGGCAGCATCCTATGTTCGGGTCACTCAAGATGAGCGACTGATGGCCAGGAGGGGAAGTTCCTTTGGAAGCCAGACACGGGTGCTGTCCAGCTTGGCCCAAGGGCCTGGTCAGAGAACAGGTCTGCCTTTTTCGTGGAGAAGTGCCGAGACAAGATATTTCCCTGCCCCACCCCACGACCCAGACCCTTAGAGCAGCTGTTGGTGTGTTGAGCACTTCCCTTCTGGGTCTGGGGTCTCCCTACCCCTGACTCAAAGCACCCTTAGAAACACCTTTGGTGAGAAACACCTCTTAGTCTGAAATACCTTTCGTTGTGAAGGGAGGGTGTACTTAATTGGGCAGAGGGCTCCAGCTGAGAGGTGTTTTAGAGCCCCCACCCTTCAACCACCACCATGGAAGCGGGCAGGAGTACATGGATGCAGTTCTGGAAAGTGGCGGTAGGGCTGAACTCCAGCGTCAGGAGAGCCATTTTAACCTGAAGAAGTCCGTGTGGGGTCACAGCCTGCAAGATTACTCACCAGGGAATGGGACCCCTCAGGGTTCCAGGCAGAGGCATTGGTCTTGATTGAGAAGGAAACATTTTTGGTTTTGGGGTTTTTTTTTCCCCCCTGAAACAGTCTCACTCTGAGAAAGAAGTTTGGAGCCTTGGTTGACAGCAGAGTGTAGAGAAGAGACAGCTTGTGGGTCACACTCCACTTAGCAGCTGGTCAGCAGGACCAACATCCAGCCTTTTCCTAGAGATGAGACACAGGGGTAGCGATGTTCTCTGACTGTAACTGAATTAGCCAGCCCACTCTAGGTTTTCCTGCACCCCTTCTAGAGCCAGCCCCTCCTCCCTCAAGGGATTTCCATGGTGTGTGTAAATAGTAGTTTCCCAAAGGCACCACCCCTTTAGCAGGACCGAGAAGGAGGCCTTCCCCAAACCTGTGGTGAGTCAGAGTTTGGGCTGGTGCCACTGAGAGACTCTCAAGTCCTTCTGCTAGGGTCTGAGATCCCAGAGCCCATCCTGTGAGTCAGGCAGGGGGAAGTCTGGTTATATCTGACAGCGTTCACCCACTTTCTTGGCATGGATGTAAACTTCTTGTTAAGAAAGCATGCTCTCTATTTCCATTCCTCCCTATTGCTTTAGGAGCCAAGCCGATCCTCTCCCAAACTGCTCACTCAGTGTTTTTATCCCACTTCTTGCGCTGGAACTTCTTCTTTGATGCTCCCGGTACCTTAAATAATTTTTTTGAGCAATAGTCAAAACAGAACTCTCCCTTCTTCTCTTCTTTGGTTTCTTTCCATCGTATGAAGCACCCTTCAATATAACTCTGTATCCCGACTGCATGTAATACGCACACATCAGAGTGGCTATCTCAATATTCTTTTTACTTCTTTGGTCTTAATCTTTACATTCTTATGAACTTTATGTCCATTTGAGTGCTAGATGAAAATAGATTTCCCTCCCCCTGAGTTGTGTTATTTTGTTTTCTAGCTGGTCATAGCATACTGCGTCAGTGAGCATTCAGAAATCTCCCATACAGATATTCATTATTGTATGGAGTACCCTGGGTGCTAGGACTGATACAACAATCATAGGGAAATCTTAAGTCAAAGGGATAGTGGTGCCATAAACTCGCAGAGCTGATTCTTGGGGCGAGGAAGATATGGTATGGGGTGAGGTGTGGAGTGCTTTGTATTCCGTAAAGATTGTGAGGTCTCTTAGTTATGGGCATGGTCTTGAGGGCCATCTCAGAGACTAGAGTTAAAATTTATAGCAAAATGCAAAATCACAAGAAGGTGGAGGGCCCTGGAGGGAAAGGTGAGGGAAGCAGAGCCATGCAGAAAGAGCTATTTAGAGGAAGCAGAGGAAGCTTCTGTAGGGGCTGGGGAAGCAGATGGCCGGGGTTGAAGGTTCATATAAGGTGAAGTCTAACCTGGGCCAATGAAGGAATGTTTGAAGGGAAAGGTGATTAAAATCAAGCAGGTGAGGACTTTACCGTTGGGCACCACAGACTGCGGGGCTGCCGTGGAGCCATCCCTGTCATCAGCACAAAGAAAGAACTTCACAGATGCAAGCGAACATTTTATTTCAGTGAATTGGTAATTCATAGGAATATATAGCTGAGCCAAGGGCATTCTGAATTTACGGAAAGGAAAGGTGTTTGTCCCATGGGTAACCTACTTAGCGGGGACTGACTGAGCAGAACCGAATCCCTCCCCATTTGTAGAAAGAATCGTGGTTGTAACTTCAACACTGGTTGCAGTTTTTATGGTTGATGATATTGTGTGGGAAGGCGCTTGCTAAGGGGTGCTGTGCAACGGGGGATGGAGGCTGGTGTTGTGACGCACTGACTGACACAGATAGAAACCACCTCGACACAGGGAATTGAACTAAAACTCTGGAGCTCTAAAAATGCCTGCGTTCGTCTGGGGCTTCATTCAGTTTTCTGTTTGTGTAGCACGCGTCCTTGTCAGATGCTGGCTGTTGGAGCTGCAGCTTTAAAGGAAAAAAAATCTGAAATTTATGACATTTACTGATAAGTCCCCCTGCTTCTGAAGGTTGGGATGGAAATAAATAAATGGCAAAGCATGTGTAAAGCAGGCATTTGCATGAAGAATGAAAGCTTTCTAAGGCTGAGGACGCCTTGGGCACAGGAATATGTGTGCCTTTTGTGTTTACCTAGGGTTTGAGGTTAGGAGAGGAAGACAGGGAGGTTGGAGAGAAAGTGAGGCCCAGCATGGGAGGAGGGTCAGAATTAAATAAAGGAGGAGACAGGAAGGCGTGAGGGAGCTAGCTAGGAAGAGGAGGGGCTGGCAGTTCAGCCCTGCTTTAAGGGGTAACGCTGATCCTGCTACGTGCCCCACCTGTTATACCCTGGCACAGTGCTTATGGAGCTCTCTCCTTGTCCCTGCTGCTGTCCCCCTGCTTCATCCTCTGCTTTTACTGAAGGAAGCGATCGCGCCCTATTCCTGGCTGTATCCCCGGCACCTGGCCCATAATGGGTGTGCAGTGAACGTGTATGGGATGATTGGCTGAATGAGCGGATTAATGTATTCGTCTCTGCTTGCTTCGATGTTGGGTTGGTCATAGGCACGGTTCAGGTGACCAATATACTCTCCGACTGTCCTTTGGGGGCGTCTTAAGAAAGTCTGATATTTCTTTCTGTCTAATCATTGGCAGAGCAGTAGAGATTCAGAGGCAGGCAGTGGAACGATCTAATTTTTTGGTGCAGTGAATTCCACCACAGAGCATGTAGTTAGTTCCTTGCAGGGTCTCTGCTGCACTAAGTGTCAAGTGGTTTTAGCCATTTGAAACAACAGTGTTTGCACAAGGCCTCAAGGAGCCAAGAGGAAGACAGCAGAGAACAAAGCAAGCGAGCAGAGGAGTGGAAGGTGGCCTTCACCGCTCTGCTGTGCAGCAGTGCCCGGCCGTCTTTCCAGACCAGGTAGGGCTCCCTGGAGAGCGCTCAGGCCCCCTTGCACGGCGGGACAAGGCCCCACTCCTGGACTGTGGACGTGTCTTTGTGTGGTCCCGGGATTGGACTCGCAGAGGAGACTTGGGGTGAGTCTGGAGTTGTCGAGGCCAGGAGGTCGATAGGGGTAGGGTGGGGGAGGGGTGAGCAAGAGTGGGGTGAAGGGAAGGAACTTAAGCCGGAGCATCATGTGGGCCCACGTCTCCTGATTGTAAGGGTCTCAGATGTAAACTTCTGCTGTTGTCTGCTAATGAGTTTATCATTTCAATCTGAGCTATAGCAGACAGGATCGAAAGAGAATGATGTTCAGCACGTATCTTTAAATCTAGGTCCTGTTGCCATATCACATCAGGAGGATATGTCGCAGTATGAATTGATATTTGTATATAAAGGCTCTCTTTGGCTTTTGAATAGCATAATTATGGTGCATTGCATGTTCATTATGAAATGTGTTAATTTATTAGTTGCGAGGCTTTAAAATCTACCACAACTTTGGTAACCCTGCTTTGGCATCTCTTTTTGTTTTAGTACCTTGGGACCCTCCAAAAACAGACGTAGCCCTGCCCTTCTGGACCTCTGGGAGCTACCTGCAGTAGCTGAAGTTGTGGGGATTTCCCTGGCCTTCTCTAGGTTCCTCTCCCAACCCAGTGCTTCTCTGCCTGCCCCGGGGACAATGGCTCTGGGGGCTGTTCTCTGGCTGCTCCCGTCACCCCCCCAACCATGCGCTAGACCAGGAGAGCAGGGTCTTGTGAGCACAGATACTACGCCCGCAGTGGTGTCCAATTTGCACATCTTTTGCTTCTCACAGCCACTGCTCAAAGTAGGTGGGGCGGCAGCCAAAGTTCAGAGCCCAAGCAAATGGCCTCCCCGTGAAGGGGACAGTGCAGTGGCCCCTGTGACTTGTCTCTTCTCTTGTTCAGCCTAGCAAACTGCTGGCTCACCGGTTCTGCTTATCTCCTCTCACTATGGCTTTTTCTTAACCCCAGTCTGAGGCTCCTTCCTCTTCCTTTCAACAAAAATGAGCAGGCACTAGTGAATGGGTACCACGTGCCAGGCACTTTTCCTATGTCAGCTCACCGCGTGTTTGCCTCCATGACACCTTTGTAGAGGCACGTCTCTCATCCACGTCCCCCTTCAGTGTCGGAGCCCGTCACTCCATCCTTCAAGGAACCCTTCCTGGATGTCCCTGCCTCACCTCCACCCCAGCGTTCTTTCTCTGCCTTGTAGACCTCTGCCCTACAGTGTGTGTGTGTGTGTGTGTGTGTGTGTGTGTGTGCGCGCACGTGACTTGCTTTCTTCTTTTATCCTTTCCACTAAACTGTAAGCTCCTTGAAGCCAAAGCCTGAGTCTTTGTACTTACAAATTCAATAAATATTTATGACTTGAATTGACTCAGAAGCTACATTTAACTGGTTCAGATTTTTTTTCTTGGTCTTTCTATTTGATTTTGGAAGAGTTGGCCCTATAGAATTGCAACCAAGGAAATCTATTTTTTCCCTGAATTATTCTGACTAAAGCAAAGTCATCAATGTTTGGTTTTTGAAAAAAGCAAATAAGCTTTGCTTGGCTCCATATCTCCATTTCCGGTTTTCAAAAACACAGCTCAAAAGCCTCTCTTCTACAGCGTGCTAGGCTGGGAGTCAGTCCTGGATCGCAGTTCCAGCTACATGTGTATGAATAAGCCTCTGAATTTCTCTGAGCCTCAGTTTGCTCCTTTGCAAATTAGGGATGAGACTCAAATGAGTGTGCTTTGTAAACTTTAAAACTCCCATGATATTTAAAAGGTTATAGCGAATAACATAATGATTATTAGTTAAATTATTCTTTCTAATGAATCCAAGGCCAAAACTCGTGCCTGGCCTTCCTGTTGGTGGTGCGAAATGTTGGTGTGTGCCTGGGAAGGCCAGCACATTATTATTTCAGTGCTGGTAAATGAGAAAGGGCACTTTATTTTTATTTTTTTTAAAGATTTATTTATTTATTTATTTATTTATTAGAGAGAGACAGCCAGCGAGAGAGGGAACACAAGCAGGGGGAGTGGGAAAGGAAGAAGCAGGCTCCTAGTGGAGAAGCCTGATGTGGGGCTCGATCCCAGAATGCTGGGATCACGCCCTGAGCAGAAGGCAGACACTTAACGACTGCGCCACCCAGGCGCCCCGAGAAAGGGCACTTTAAATCATATCTTCATTTCATTTTCAGGAAAGGAATGAATTTCCTATTTTGACAAGATTTATTATTGCGGAGTTAGTTGTCGCCATGGGTCCAGTCTCAAACTTTTGAGATGGGCTTTACTGAAGTCCTGCATGGCATTGTAGCTGTATACCAAAAGGGGACCAAGAAGGTGGCTCCTAAATTTTCTGAGAATACGCTCCCCAGTGGAGGCATGGCTGATAAATCCAGAGTGTGTAATAGCACGGATAGTGGAACACATGGTGTTGTGGGCAGACCAGACCCCTGCAGGGAGCCTCTGTGTCTTAAGGGTGCAAGCGTAGCGCAGGCACCAAGAAAGGAGAATGTGCATTATGGATGCTCAGAGCTAAAACAAAGAAGATTTAATGGCCAGCCAATTAAAAACAACAACAACAACAACAACAACTTTTTTCCCTTTGCCTCCAATGTGACTGGATGGTTCCCTTCACGGAGAATGTCTCCGTGTCTTTGCTAGGGCGATAATACGTTTTCCGTTTCAGCTAGTACATTTTTGTCCATGTCGGAGCATCATTGACAATTCTACTGCAAAGCGGGCTGCTTTGTTGATCAAAGGAGGGGTCTGGACTTGTTGAGAGCCTGCGTGTCCTGCAGGCTTGTCTCCCTGGAGCCTCGCAGAGCAGGGCTCAGACCCAGCCTGGCTTCAGAGCTTATGCACAGACCTGGGCACGAGGCTGCCTGCTGAGGTATATGGTGCAGCCCCAGGACAGTCAAGGCTGGGTGAGGCATGAGAGGGGAGACAGCACTGATGATATTTCCTCTGCCTTCACGGAAGGACTGGCAAATTCGTGGGAAAGCTGCCAGAGGAGAAAGGAACCCAGGGCAGAATGGAGACAGGTGATCTGGGCTGAGGATGGGAGTGCTGGCATCCAGATTCCCGTTGGAACATGCGTGTCCAGCGGCTTCTCTGTAGGTCTCAGGAGCAGCCCACGTAATGCCAAGGAGTCAGCCCAGGCACCCGGGTTAAGACAACAAGCCAAATAAAAGAGTGGCTGAAAACCAAATCCTGGGGATTACCTGCTCTATTTCTGGCTTTTCTGCCTCCCAAAATGGTTATTTCCCTTTACTTTCTGTTTTGGAGCTTTCTCTACTTACCACGTAGTCCGCCTCTTGTCCATGTAATTGTTGAAAAGTGCGCAGCTACAGAGAGCTGAATCTCTGCCCTTGTCCTCTACTCTTTCCTCCTGTCTGGGACTTTGCTTGTTAGGTGGAGGAATCCCTGGCCCTCTGGGGTCCCGGGCCCTCACTGGAAGTGCTTTGTTCTCCATAGGACTTCCTTCCTTCTCCATAGGACTGGCCACAGTGCTAAAGTCAACCCTTTACTTGCCCACTTCCTTTGGAGAATTGGATACAGAATAAAAGAATAAGTAAATACAAATCCTCTACTCCTCACTTCTTTCCTTCATCTCCTGGCTTGGTCTTGCCTTACCTTGTCACAATCCATCAACTTGTTCCAGTAGCTCTGTCAGAACAAAGGCTCTCTGGTTTGTTCTATGCGAGCTTCACCTGAGGGGCGCTTGCTGGACACGCAGGTGCCTGGCCCCACTCTCTACCCAGCGTCAGACCCCAATTCCCCATAGGAAGTAGGCAAGTAAAGGGTTGGCTTAAGCACTGTGGCCAGTCCTATGGGAGAAGTAAGCCTGGTCAGGGCCGAGGGAGGGGTGGCCTGGGGAGGGGGCCCGGGAGGCTTCTGGGGGTCGAGGCTGGGTCTTCAGTGGGCCGGGCCGTTCAGCTGTGGCAATAGCATATGTGGAGGGTGGGCGAGAGTGTCTGAAGGGGGTCGTGGGCTGGGAACTGTGGGCCCAACACCGGGAGCAGAGAGCTCAGGGTGAGGGAGCCCTGGAAAGGGCAGCAGAGAGAGCTGAGGCATGGGCCCAGCCATATCTAAAGGGCAAAGGCAAACTGAGGGGCTCCAGGCCGAAGTCTGAAAAGTTCCCGTGCCTTGGCACAGAAACCCTGTGATATGCCGAGGGATAACCCAGCTGAGGGGCAGGCTGGTTCGAGCTGGGGTGGCTCCTGGGGACAGAGAGCCTGTGGCAAATGAGCTGTTTGGGTGGTAGAGAAAATTGGTCTTTGTTGTAATAGAGCGGGTACCGGTAAGTAGTTACGGATGATCTGTAGTGGGTTCCACTGTGCCTTATGTTAACCTATTTGCCTGTGTGTGTACGTGTGTGCGTACGATTAAATGTCCATGAGACGTCATTTCTGACTTGGTGTTGGGCTAGTTCGTTGGTGATGCTTCTCATTGAGCTAGGAAAGAGGAAGGGAACAGCTTAGGAAGAAAATGATGAGTGCTTTTGGGAGCACAGATTGCCAGGTATCTTCCTGGAGCTCTCGGTTGAGAGAGGGAGAGAGCTAATAGAAAAGGTCTGAAATATCAGGGAGTCTGTTGGGCTGGTGGTGGAAAGGAGAGGTGTCGGTTCCAGTCCGAGCCCTCCAGCAAGGCCCTGGAGTGCAGATCTTCCAAGTGATTGCTTTAAGTAGGGCACATGCACGTGACAAAGAAATCTGACTGGTGGACGCTCCTGCGTGCAGGGAAAGCAGTCCCTGGGGTTGGGGTGGGCTGCGGGCAGGCAGGACTAACTGACTTTCCAACAAAGGACCTCAGCACCATCACCCATATGGCAAAATGCTCTGCGTTCACTACAAATGATGCTTAAAAGAATTTGTTTTTTAAGAATATGTTTCTAATAAAAAAGTAGGAATATGTTTAAGATGTAAAGTAATTAAAAATGTAATGTAATGTAATTAAAAGAAAAGGCAGAGGATGCCCTGCTTGTCAGAAAGGATAGCCAGCTTTCTCTGCCTCTGTGTCTGGAGATGAATTGAGAGATGACATCACAATCCCTAATAGAGATTCCAAGGTGATGTGGACTAGAGCCAAGTGGGTAACAGAATGTACTGGCCCAAAACGGACCTGGAGTGTGGTCCCAAAAGTCTGGGCAGTTGGGTCTTGGCATGTGAAGCCATCCATTGGAAACCAACTTGAAAATGTGTGTGTGTTGGGTCTAATCCTCCATTCTGCAGCCAGAGTGATCGTCCAAAAATGCAAATCAGATGTAGACACTCCCTCCTTTAAATCCTTCAGTGGCTTCCCAATTGCCCTTAGAATATAGTCCAGGCTCATTACTCTGGGCTCCTTAGACCCCCCCTATGTAGCCCATAACGGCCTTTCCCATTTCCTGTCTTCTCTGCATTCTGTACTTAGCTGGACTCTGAGCTTTTTCCAGTACTTTGAGTAAGTGTGCTTTCTCTGCCTTTAGATCTGCTGTCTGTTGAGTCTGGGTTTTTTAAGTAAGTGCTACACCCAACATGGGGCTTGAACTCATGACCCCGAGATCAAGAATCACATGCTGTACCCACTGAGCCGGCCGGGCGCCTCTGTCTGCTGCATCTTTTGCCTCACACACTAACGCCAACTCCTCTGTCTGAATTCAGTGTGAACATTGCCTCCCAAGTCCTAGACGAGGTTAGCTTACCCTGCCCCGTATTATTGCAGTACGCTCAGGTTGCAAAGTGACCAGAAAATTGAAAGGACTTCGGTGTGTGTCGGGGGGTCATCTTTGATTGTGATGTTGAAGCAGCAATGAAGAGATGTGCGCTTTGGAGTGCGATGGATTCAGATGGTCGTGAGCTGGTGTCCAGGCTCAGATGCTGGGCACAGGCTGCTCAATTCCCCTCCCTGAGTGTCAGTTTTGCCGTTTATAAGGTGGAGAAAGTAATATGTACTGCTCAGCCAGGCGGGGTTGTTGGAAGGATGGAGTGAGTTAATGCATGTAGAGCACCTGGGATACAGTAAGCACTTAGTAAATGTCTGCTCTCGGATCTCCGTCACCACACACACCACCTCCCACAGAGCAGCCCAGAAATCCAGGACACAAGCCTTAACAGGCTGGGGATGGGGGGCAGGGTGGCACTTAGACCACCAAATGGATAAATAAATGAACATTTTTCTGGCCTTTTCTTCTTTGACTCTAAATAAAACTTAAAAGGTAAAGGTCTGGGGGCACCTGGGTGGCTCAGTTGGTTAGGTGTCTAACCTTTGATTTCGGCTCAAGTTGTGATCTCTGGATCGATAGATCCAGCCCCATGCTGGGCTCCACTCTCAGCATGGAGCCTGCTGAAGATTCTCTGTCTCCCTCTGCCCCTCCCTCCACGCGGCTCTCTCTCTGTTTCTCTCTCTCAATGGAATAAATAAATAAATCTAAAAAAAAAAAAAAAGGTGAGGGTGCCTGGGTGGCTCAGTCAGTTAGGCATCTGTCTTCAGCTCATGTCATGATCCCAGGGTCCTGGGATCGAGTCCCGCATCAGGCTCCCTGCTCAGCAGAGAGCCTGCTTCTCCGTCTCTCTCTGCCTGTAGCTCTCTCTGCTTATGGTCTCTCTCTCTCTCTCTCTCTGTCAAATAAATAAATAATATCTTTTTTAAAAAAAGGTGAAAGTCTGGTCCCACTTAGCAAAACTCTCACCGTGTATGTAATTTAAATATAGTGAGTTCGTTTCCAGAGCTGGCGGTCAGGGGTTCCGTCCCAACATTGGTAGTCCTCATCCAGTATTGCTGTCAATTTCTTAAATGAATTAGGAACGACTGTGGAGAAATGTGAACCTGATCTAAAACTCCAATTACAGTGGAGAATCGGGAACAGCTCGAGTCAGAAAAGCTTCCAAGTCTGGAATGGCCGTAGAGCCATACTGCATTTATGGAGGTGTGAGATTCTCCTCTGGCACAGAGATTTGGCAAATTCATTTGAAGCCATTGGAAAGAGCCTCTTTGGTGTCTGCACTTTGGAAACCAGAACGCTGCCCTGTTGGTCTCAGGTTTGGTGGTGCTGGTGGGCAGGGCAGGCCCCTCACGTGGCTCGCCCTGCCTGGGGATGCTGCGGGCGGGCCGGCGTGTGACCGCGTCAGCCACGAGCCTCCCCTGCTCGCCCGTGGAGGGGACCCGGTGCTGGCCACCGATGTTGAGCAATGTCTTCGGAACCAGGATGCTACCGCTGTCTCCTCGAGCAGATGCCCTTCACTATCCGCTTCAGGTAGAGCAAACCACAGTCAAAATTTGTCTTCTAACAACGTCTTCTTGCCTGTCACACGCGCCTCAGCCTTTCAACCTCGTTCTTGAGCAGGCCTGCACTGGGGGGACATCTGTGTGGATGAATCTTGACACTTTCACTCCACGTGCGTAGCACCCCACGACTGACGGGTCCTAGAAAGGGGGTTGGAAAAAACGGTATGGTTCTGTACCAGGGTGAAGCTCTACCATGAGCACATAGAATGTTTAAGGATGTCACCCGTGAGTCAGCTTTTCTCCACCCTCCTGGCATCTCCACTGCTCTTGCCCACGTATCATTCCTGCAATAACCCCCCCCCCAGGCTTTGCCTTTCCAATCCGGGCTTTACCTTAGAGCAAGAGTCACGCTTTTGCAAACACTGTGTGATAGACATCCGTTTCCTTCAGGAGGACCTTTCGGTACTTCCCATCGCCTTTAGGATAAAGTCAGACCCTTTCCCACAGCTCTCGAGGATGTTCGTGATCTGCCTGCCCCTGGGGTCTTATTCCTTGTCACCTGCACACGTGCTCCCAGGGCTTGTGTGCTCCCAGCCCTGCACCTTCACACGCCCCACCTGCTCTGGAACTCAGCCTACTCCCTGCTCTCTCTTATGGCCCAGCTTCGCTTCTTCCAAGCGGCTCTCCTGTATCTGGGTCAGAGATGCTATAGAAGGGGTGCCAGCCCTGAAGGGAGGCTGGGGAGGTAGTATCCAGGATCCCTTCCCACTCAGCCACTATATATGGATCCAGGGAGTTTCCCAAGCCTTTTAAAGCTAATGGCACTTTCAACTAAGTCCTAGGACAACACAGGATTATGGACTCAGTCAGGAAATGAAACTAAATCATTATCTGACATTTCTCAATTAATGGAGCCTCTCCTGGGGCACCTGGGTGGCACAGCTGGATGAGTCTCCAAATCTTGGTTTCGGCTCAGGTAATGATCGCAGGGTTGTGAGATCAAACCCCATGTCGGGCTCCACACTCAGCATGGAGTCTGCTTAAGACTCTCTTCCTCTGGGGCGCCTGGGTGGCACAGTGGTTAGGCGTCTGCCTTCGGCTCAGGGCGTGATCCCGGCGTTATGGGATCGAGCCCCACATCGGGCTCCTCCGCTATGAGCCTGCTTCTTCCTCTCCCACTCCCCCTGCTTGTGTTCCCTCTCTCGCTGGCTGTCTCTATCCTGTTGAATAAATAAATAAAATCTCAAAAAAAAAGAAAAAGACTCTCTCCCTCGGCCCCTCCCCGTCTCAAATAAATAAATAAATAAATAAATAAATAAATAATAATACAAAAATAATGGAGCCTCTCCTTCCTTCCATACCGCCCCTCTGATTTGCAAGCATTAACTACTTGTGGTTGTGGATGAAAAGAACAGACCTTGGAGTTAAGGGAGCTGAGTTCTACTTCTTTCCACTCTCTTGTGCAACTTTGGACGCTCCTTTGAGCCTCAGTTTCCCTTCTTCTAAAATAAGAGGATTGATTTAGAGGGCTTCTGTGGGGTACGTGTGATTCTGAGATTCCGTGAGATTACAACGCCATGGGACAGAATGGTTCCTAGATGCCAGCCGGCTTACCCTGGCCTCAGGTGTGCTTGCAGAGAAATCGAGGGTGGGGGGAGGCTATCCTGTGTTGTGGTCCAGCTGGATGCCAGACTGCAGGGCGTAGGAATGGTAGCAAAAGTGCAAGGACCACTCAGCATAGGGTTCTGGTTCAGCAGGTTGATCCTCACCCCGTCCCGTCTATTATTTCCACAACACTGTGGGCAGGTCAAGGAGAGAAGGGTGTGCTGATAGCGCGTGGGAGCCACTTGGGCTGTTGGAAGGTCGCCATGCTCAAGGTGAACCGAGCCAGCCCTTGGGGTGTATGTTTTTGGAGAGCCTGTATAATCAGACTCCCCTGTGACTCTATAAACCTTCTGCTGAGGCCAGTAAGGTGCCTCCTTCTATGTTTGCAACAAAGCGTAACCTCTGGGAGGGCAGAGAGTACCTGGCGCAGGTGAACAGAGAATTCAGGAGGCAGAGCGCCTTCTATTTTCAGTGCAAGGTGACTGGATCTGTCACACGCTGAGTTGCTTTCAAGGTCATGAGCAAAGCGAACCTCCTCGTCCCGTGGAGCTTGGGGGAGCCCAGGAGGCCCTGACTCCAATGGGGGAAGGGGCTTGAGCAGCCCTTGCTGCCTGCATTTTCCTGGAAAGCAGACTCAGGCAAACCCAAGGCCCAAAGAACAGGCAATTTGCTGTTGGATACACGATGTGGTTTGCCAGACAATCATGGCTTTTTAGAGACTCCCTTTTAGAGACAAATCGCACATTTTTGGAAAATCCCAGCTTTATCACTGACTGGGTTTCCAAGGGGTCAGTATTAATAGGAGAGGTCAGTACTCCAGTTCAGCCCCAGCTGAAGGTCTTTTTCGATTTCAGGCTGTGCCCCAGTGGCCCTGTCCTTCTCTCTGGAATGCAGGGCTCGCTGGTTTTAATGGAAGCCCCTGGCGCTGAGAACCTGTCACATTTTCTCCAGTGGCTGCACGGCTGGGGCTGGGGAGAGCCAGGAGAGAAGTGTCCCAGTAAGGGGGGTGTGCAGTCCAGTCTGTCGTTGAACTGGAACTGGAACCTTCTCCAGTGATCACATCTTTTGGGAGATGAGCCCCTGAACATTCAGGCCTCAGAGAGCCCTGGGAGCAGGGGATCCAGTGCCTCGTGGACAGTAGCCACTGTTACACACAACATCCGGCCCATTATTGCACTTGTCCTCCCAACAGCCCCTTTGAGAAGCAGGGAGCAGCTTTCCCATCCACATGGGAGGAAAGTGAGGCTCAGGAAGATTGAGAGCTTCACACTGCTAGTGAGCGCTGGGGCTGGGGCTGAAATGTTGGACACGTCTCGCTAAAGCCCTGGTTTTTTATAAGAAGCAGGTGGTAGCAGAGGTGGGGGGTTGTGGATCAAGCCATGTCATCTTCTGTTTTTTTCCATCTATCCGTTGCCTACCCAGCCACCAGTAGAACAGTGAGGCCCAGCCCTCAGTGGCTGGTGTCCCCTCCCCTGAAGGAGAGGAGGGAATGCAAGGGGCACCTCTGACCTGCACACTTTTTACTTGAGCCCATTTAGCCCAAGGGACTGGCCCAACAGCCCGGTTTACAGGGGAGGACCTTGGAGGGCTCAGGAAGCTTAAGTAACTTGCCCAAGGTCATACATCTGATCCGAGCAAGGGCTGAAGTTCACACCGGCTACCTGATTTGGAAGCTTTCACCTTCCTGGCTCTGGGCTGTTCTGAGGGTCGAGGGGAGAAAGCGGGGCACGGAAGCCCGAACAGAGCCCAGAGCTCGGTGAGAACTCTACCCTTGACTCAGAGATAAGATACCAGCCCCACCCCCGCCACCCTCCATGGTCCTCAGAGCACTTGTGAAGAGAAGGCGTGCGTTCCCTAAAACAGAGCCGACACCACAGCTAGGGGTCTAGCGATGGAGACACAGACGTGAGGTAGACGGAGGTGAGGATGGAGACGCAGGTGCAGATACAGACATAGATACGGATGCAGAGAGAGACCTAGGGCTACAGACGGACACCGGGATACAGACAGACAGACACACGAGGCAGTGCATGACCAGTGCCAGAGAATGGGGACATAAGGAGGAACCAAGGATGCTGGTCCTGACTCTGTCCCTCAGGAAATGGCTGGGTGACCTTGGGAAAATCACTTCACCTCTCTGGGCCAGAACACCTGGAGAATGGAGGGCCTGGGGTGGGCCAGCTGATACAGAGGATTGGAAGGGACCTTGGAGATCTCATGCCCCATCCTTCCTGGGAGAATCTGTGGTCCAGAGAAAGGAAATGACTTGTCTGGATCACGCAGCTATCTTTACTGGCCCAGCAAATACCAGAACCAGCCCTCCAGGCTCCGTCTTCTGTGCTCTGGTGAGAAATAACGAGCTGTGATTCTTTGAACACAACATGGTGGGAGGAACTCCGAGGAGGAAAGGGGGATTGGGGCTCTTGTGTGCCATGTAGAAACAGCCCCACCACGTAAAGGCAGCACAAGAGCATGCAGAAATCGGATGTGCATTTCTGCACCGGGGGCAGGGCGGCTACGTTATTCCGCAGCCACGGGTGCCTCTGCAGAGAGCCCAATCCGGGTGCAAAAGCCTGAGGCCTCCCCGGGCCTCATGGAAGGACATGTGCCCTGGATAGACTATTCTAAACTGGTCCTCGTCCCACGGTGCCACGTGCAGACCCGGCATGTTCGGGGCCTGATGCGCTGCCAGCTGTGGCCTGGTGTGGACACTCCATTTGTTCCATGCATCCCTGGCCTTCGAGGCACGCTCATCAAGTACAACCTGCCCGTTCTACAGATGGCCTGGAGGGGGTCCCGGGTGCAGGGAGTGAGCTCCCCAAGGCTCCTGGCTGAGCAGGGTGGGAGCCTGACACGTCTGAGTACTATTTGGACGCAAGGTCTTGTTGCCCCTGGAGTTACTGAGTCTGCCTGCCTATCTGTCTATCCACCCATCTGCCTATCTTGGTTACCTCTGTTATCTGTCTTAGAGACCTACTATCTCACGGTGCTGCTTTCTCGAGGCAAGAGGGCGTGAGAAAAGCTCCTTTGCAGGTACACCACACTCTTCGTACTTGGCCTAAGTGTTCTTTCAGCTTCATATTCTTCCCTCCTTTTCCTCCTTCTCTTTATCTTCTGTAAAGAATGTGCTGGTCATTTCCTACATGCTGCCACACCTCCAGGCCTTGTTCTTACTGGCAGTGCTGTCCACCAAGTCTGAAACTCCTCTCCCCGTGACTACAAAATGAACTCCTATTCATCTTTCAAATCCAGAAAAAATATCACCCCTTCCAGGAAGCCTTCCCTGACTTTATTAGGCAGAAATAACCTCTTCTGTGTTCCGTGAGCACTGCTAATCTCAGAGAAGGAAAGTGTCACAGCAGTAAGTGTTTTGTTAAAATCTGAGGTGGGCGAACTTTTACTGTAAAAGGCCAGAGAGCCAGTATTTTTTAGTCTCTGTTGCAGGCATTCGTCTCTGCCCCTGTGGCAAAAAGGCAGCCATGGACAGGACACAAGTGAGTGAGCATGGCTATATTCCAACACAACTTTATTTATGGACACTGGTACTGGAATGGCATTTATTTTCATGTGTTACAAAATGTTATTCTTTTTCTCCCCCCGCTCCCCGCACCCCTTAAAAATGTAAAAGTCATTCTTAGCTTGTGGGGGCTACATCTGACCCTGGTACCCCCTGCCAGTCCCGGGGTTAACTGCTTGTTTTCCTCGTCAGACTGTGCACAGAGTTGTAGCTGGCCGTCTCTGCCTCCCCAGAACCTGTGGGTTGATTGAATGAGTCTGGCGGTGTTCATTCAACACAGACCCACGTAATAACCATCCTGAACATCTTACACAACTCTTTGGGGGGGCGGGGGGGGAGGCAGGACAGTCGGTGTCACTGCTCCGATTTCACAGGCAGGACAGCTGAGGCTGTGGGCCCCGGTGCCCTGGGACAGCCTCGGGCTCCCGCTTCCCACTCGGGCCGGGCTGTCACGGTGTCTCTGGTCTGTGAGGGGCTGCTCTGACTGCTGAGCCCCGCTCGGTTGCCGAGCCGAGCTCCGAGGAGCCGGGCCAGCGGGACGCTCGGCTGCTGGATGGAGCAGAAGGCAGCCAGGAGCACCTCTCTCGGCTGTGAGGATAGAAAGGGTCTGGTGCCCGCCTGGGCGAGAGGCCTGTGTCGGAGCGCTCTGGGCTCCCGCCTGCCTCTCTCGCGGGCACTGAGCTCCTGCAATGACGGCAGGCAGCAGTGTCTGTTCTGGTGAGGGGGAATTGTTACACAGAGCTAAAATTAGATGTTTTGTTTGAGTTATGTTAATTTGACTTAATTGCTGGGGAATGTCACTGTTCTTCAGAAATCCAAGCGCTCTGCCGGTCTTGGTGAACACTTAGGGTCCTGGGAGACGTGCGGGGCCTCCCCATTCCCAGCACCTCCACCTTCCTGAGCTCGCTGGCCTCTCACAACAGACCCAGCAGGGCAGCAGCCCAGAGGGCGGGATCCCGTGATCCCCGTTGTTCTGGAGGAGGAAGCCGCGGCTCGCTGGGGGTAAGGTTGCATTCCCCAGGCCACGCCAGGTCACACCAGGTCCGATTTCCGGGCGGCTTCTGTTCTACTAGTTCTAGGGCTCAAAAACGTTGTCCCCCTCCCCCCGCCCTTATCGAGGCTGGCTTCCTCACGTGCATACAACTAGTGGGGTGGCTCACGGGCCAGCGCGTAGAAAGGACTATGCTTGCTTTGTCGGGCCACCTGGGTGGCTCAGTGGGTTAACCATCCAACTCTGGCTTTCGGCTCAGGTCATGATCTCAGGGTCCTGGGACCAAGCCCCATCTCGGACTCCATGCTCAGCAGAGAGTCTGCTTAAGATTCTCTCTCTCCCTCTCCCTCTGCCCTTCCCCCTGCTTGTGCTCTCTAAATAAATAAATAAACTCTTTAAAAAAATTGTGCATCATTTTTAACACCGCATTTTCATTTTGCACTGGGCTATGCAAATTACGTAGCCAGGCCCCGGCATGATTGTCTTCATGGGCTAGCCCTCGGTTTTTTCTATCTAATTAACCTTGAGTGTGAGTTGATCTTGGCCATGGCAGCTGGGATATCCGGACGTGCTTCTTTTTATAAATAGCTGCCCCCAAACCTGTCTGAAGGTGAGATTCCACGTGGCCTCTGTTGAAAAGGCCAGCAGGCCAGCCTTCAACTCCTCTTCCTTCCACCTTTGCCCCTGGGCTGCGAGGCAGGAGTGCTTCCATGAGCGTGCAGGGGACGGTTCTCACATCAGAGGTGAGGTTGAAGATGCGAGAAGCACCCCTCCCCTGTCTGTGGCTGGAGCACCGCCCAACCTTTGGGTACCGTCTTCCCAACAGGATTAAGAATTCGGAGCCACTCCTACTCCCCAGATCTGGTGCAGACTAAATTCTCTATCAGTTTTTGTCATTGCTGCAGGAGGCATTTGGGATTATTTTATACGTCTCATGATGGGCTTGAGGGGCGTGGGGGTCTGGTCTGCTGTTGCACTCTGCACCTTCCGGAAGGCTAGTTGTGCTTTCCATGGACTGTGTCTACCAGGAGTGATGACATCCATGGACATTGACTGCCGGCTGGCTGCGAGGCTATGTGCCCAGGCCCACCAGGCTCTGCCCTCTCTCTCCCGTGGCTGTGGCAACTGGCCTAGCCTGTGTTCTGTTCCTCAGACACACCTAATTTGTCCCACGTAGGGCCCCTGCATTTCAAGTTTTCTCTGTCTCCACTGTTCTCTCCAGAGCTGGCTGGCTCCTTTTCATCTGTCTCAGCTCACCATTTGCCCACACAACCCCACACTCAGCTGCCCACCCACCCACTCTGTCCCCTCATTCTATTTGCCTTCCTCATCTGGAATTATCCTATTTCTGGTTTCTTGTCTGTCTCCCCCGGTCCACATTAAAAAATAAATGCTGTGAGAACAGGGACCTTGTCTGTTTCATTCACTACTCTATTTCCAGCATCTAGAAGAATCTGTGGCACAGAGTAGGCGCTTAGTCAGTCTATATTGAACAACATGATGAATTCTCACCACTAACTTACTCTTGTAAGTTAGGCACCAGTAGCCTCATTTGATAGTTGGGGAGATTGGGACCCTAGAGCAATTCAGTGACGTGCCCAAAGTCTCCCCGTTTAGCAAGGAGGGCTTTTGCTGGCTCTGCAGCTGAGACAAGCCACCAGGACCCAGCTCCCTGGCCTCTCCAGTGACCCTGCTCCCTGCCCCAGCCTGGAGTTCACTGAGGAGGAGGGGGTGTGCCCTTGTGCCCGCTGACTCCTTTCCATGATCCTTCCATGACAGCGTGAAAGTTCCACACAAAGCTTTGCAAAATGTTAAACGTGAGTCTTCCCATTAAATCACATTTAGTTTTACATGGATCAAATAGCCTCTATTGAAAAGAAAAAAAAAATCCACGAAACCTGTCTGAACCCCCGAGGATCATTCCCTTACACATGAGATAGCTTATGCACAACGGATGGGAGAGCTTAAAAATGGTCCAGGAATTGAGGGATTACCACTACCCAACAAAAATGCCACCTTCGTTTCTTTGTAAAATCAATCAGTCCAATGAGAATTGGGTAAGGGAATTTTAGAGGTTTCCTTTTTGTGTTCTTCAGCATTGAGTTTGAAAGTCAAGCCTTTTCATGGTGTAGAGAAAAGCACAGGCAGAGGTTTCAGTGTTAGGCCTTGCCCAGAACTGAGCCTCAGTTTTCTTACCTGTAAAATAGGTCATCAATCCCTCCTCAACATCTCTGTGTGGCATGGAGGTTGAAAGGAAATGTTAAATGCACCCCCTGCCCCCATGCATGCTCAAGGTCAGCCCCTTTCCCAGTGGGGTCGGCACCATGGGTACAGCCGGTGGCACTTCAGGCAGAAATGCCATGTGAAGAAGACAGCTGGCCGGGGTGGGGGCAGAAAGGAGGTGGGGGGATGGGCGCATCCCGGCTTTGGAGGGTGCGGGGCAGTGCCGTAGGGAACCCTTGTAGGTGGGGCTGCAGGTCAGGCAGCGCCAGACCCACCACTTGCAGGTGAGATCAGAATCCAGAATCTTCCTGGGTGCCTGCAGACACTCCGAGGCCCAGGGGCCGGACTGGGGCAGGCAGGTCGCTCGCGGCCCTTGGGGAAAGGTAAGATCGCTTCTGCTATGGCCAGAGGTGAGGGAGGCTCCTGCCAGGGCAGGAAGGACCCCAAGGGTGTGAGGCTTGGTGCAGAGCGAGTGTGCACTTGTGTGTGTGGGTGCGATCTGAGCACGCACCCCCCAAGGGGGAGCTTTGAGATAAGAAGGCCGGGAGGTGCGCTTGGGCCTCGCTTCTCTTGCCCGGCTGCCTCCCAGCCGCTGAGACTTGCAAGGTCACATCGTCCAAAAGCACAGCAAAAAGAACAAAGAAGGGTGTTGCTCTCCCTCTGAGAGAAAGGGCGCCTCCGAGCTGGTGATGTATGGGAATCCGTCCTGGCCTGGGAAGGTGTGCGCTTTCCCGCGGAGACAGCGCTACCCACGCGCTTTGGAAGCGAGGGCAGTGGACTGATACTCGCTGGGCAGTTATTGAAGACCTGGCCCGGCCAAGTGAACAAGACGTAGGAAGTGTCTACACTGTGTGTGCGGGTGTGTCTGACTTTGGGAGAGGAGTGGCCCCTTGAGAAGAGCTGGAATTTTGGAGTTGGACGGATCTGGGGTCCCGTCCAGGCTGCACCTGGTCAAGTCACTGGTAGCTTTGCTCGTCTCACCTTGTTGGTTCTCTAGTGTTTGCATCGAGGTGGTGCGCCTACGGCATGGTGCCGAGAGACCAGCGGTCTCTCTCTCCAGGACTTCCCGCCACCTAGGGCAGAGAATCCCTGTCTTCATCCACGGGGACCTTTCTGTGATCAATCCCCCACCGCCACCCCCACTTCAGTGGGGGCCTCTGAGCTGGGACCTGACACTGGGAGCCTGGAACGGTTGACACTGTGTGCCCGTGGGCTGCAGGACCCCAGTTTCTGGGCAACCACGGTCTGGAGAAACAGGAGAAGAGGGCTTGGCGTTAAGGACAGGAGAGAGAAGGGGCAGGAAGAGAGGAACCTGGTCATCGCCTGTCCCTTCTAGCCCAGTTCCATGCCCTCCCATCTGCCATCCTAGGCTCCATAAATAGACTGAGGTAGATGGTCCTGAGGCCCACTGCAGGGATGAAAGTTGCCCCCTCTCTGGACCACCATGGACTCCCACCAGCCTGTCCTGAGAGTCTCGGAGCTGGGACGAAACTCTCATCTCAGACTTCTGTGGTTAAAGTGCTGTCTGGAGGGTCCATCACACTGGAGAAACGGGAAATTTCATGGCAGGAAGTCATGACTGCAACAGAAAAGCAGACTGAAATGAGTCCAGAGCCAGAAAGGGAAATTCTCAGTTTTTCTTTGCCGGGGCTAAAGAGTGGGGCAGCTGAGACAGAGGTATTCTAGGGCCTTCTCACTTATAGGCCAGTGAGGGGGCAATAAAGGCATTTGCTGTCCCTGCCTTGGGGGCCTGCCTGGAGATAAAGGGAAAGGCAGAGGGAGCCGGACAGCACCTGACGCCCCCTCTCCAGGACAGTCTGGGAGACACGCTTGCTCAGCCTGCTCTGCCATGGGCCGCTGAACTTTGGGAAACTCTTCCTTTGCCAGACAATCTTACCCTAGCTCATTGGCCTTTTCCTGGGCCCAGGGCAACCCTTCGAATTAAATTTAATTTAGGAGAAACAAATGATGATGGCTGTGAGCAAAACCAAGACCTGAAACTGCAGCCTTTCCAAGTGTCTGGTCCTTGATGCGTGCCAGTGGGCCTTTCTCTGAAAGCAGCGCCGGGACATTCCATCTCTGCAGGAGCAGCGGTTTAATGAGGGTTCCCTGGACGGTTCTGGGTGCAATTCCCAGGACGCATCCTCCCCCGTGTGCAGCTGCCCTACCGCTCCCCCAAGACATGTCCCCACACCTGGGCTGTTTCAAGGCCCCACC
The DNA here is from genome assembly GCF_017311325.1 of Ursus maritimus. NCBI lineage: Eukaryota > Metazoa > Chordata > Mammalia > Carnivora > Ursidae > Ursus > Ursus maritimus. The sequence goes on from NW_024425341.1 coordinate 2,604,499, forward strand.
CCTCCCTGCTTTGTGTCAAAGTGTCTCTTAGTAGGCACACGCCTCTGTGTGTGTGTGCATGAGTGTGCGAGTGTGTGCGCGTGTGCACATAGGAGGAGGGTGTTGATGTTGAACTTGGCTGGATCTACTTGGCTCCTGGAGTAACACATCCAGCCAAGGTCTCTGGCCATGCTCTTCCCGCCACCCCTTGGTTCAGCATATGAAGCAGAGGCGTGTCGCAGCTGTTCTGGTGGCCTCCTTCCCCCAGAAAGACACGAGGCGCCTCAGGAAGAGGTGGCTGTAGCACGCAGCACCTCGAGGTCCAGCAAGGCACAGGCTCCACCCTAGAGCTGCCTGAGCCGGTGGGAGCCCTTTCCCACCCCTCGAACCATCAGTGAGCCCATGGATGTCCATCAGTTTACAAAGCTCTGAGCTATCTTATTTTATCTAATCTGCGCCGGGGGGGCACCGTGGTTCCAGCATGGGCTTTGGAATAAGGCAAGATTGGATACAAACCCGGGCCTTACCTCCTATAACCATGGGCCAGTTAATCTCTCTAAGCCTCAGTTTATCATCTGCAAAATGGGGATGAGACTAATGCCCATCCTGTCGGATCACTGTGGGGATGAAGTGAGATTGTGACTATGACGTGCGTGGTTCATGGAAAGTGCTCGGGCCGTAATTCCTGGACTTGATATTATCATCCTCATTTTACAAATGGGAAAAGGAGCCCCAGAGAGAGCAGTTGTCCCAGAGAGGGAAGAGTAGCATCGCCAGGATGTGGTGGATCAAATAGGACGTCAAAAACCCTTCTTACGAGGAGAGGCGCTCAAGACACCAGAGATGATGGTATTAAATGAAACTTTGAGGCAGCGGGGAAGAAAATTTAGTCATTTATTTCTTTACAGACAAAATCAATCAACTCTTTAAAATAGAATAGTGTTTTTCCCCCCCAAAGGAAATGAACTACAACAGAGTAAGGAAGTCCTTGGGTAGAAGGAACAGTCGCAGAAAGCAAAGCCCTTTCCACGTTGATGGCTTCCAACTTCGCCCTGTGGAAATGTGCTCGCTTGAGAGATCTCTCCTCAGGAGAAGAGGCTTGAGACTTTAATCCTGTGTTTCCATACACCATGTTACCCGCAGTTCTGCCACAAAATATCTGCCATTGTCGCCAGTGGCATGGGCCGTCAGGGTCCCCGCTGCTGGGCGTGGATCACAGGGGAGGACGTGCCCTGAGACTTGGGGTCTCAGTGTTTCTCAGGTCAGGGTGGTGGGAGCCGTGTGGGAAGGGAGAGCCTGGCTAGTCTCTTAAAGACGTTGCAGAAAAAGACCTGGGCAGACCTCCCATCTCTGAGAGCCTTTCTGCACGTATTTCAGTTTTTTTTTTTAAACCTCAAACTCCCTTTGTAATCCATGTTGTGGATTATGAAGCGAGTGCCCCCCACCCTGCCTGGCACACGCTGACCACGCATCTGCAGCTGGGTGTGCCCCCCGTGGCCCTCAGGTCTGTAACCCTGGAGCTTGGCTGTCACTGTCGCCTTTACCTGGAATGACTTCCAGAAATACTGATCTAGTTAGTAGGGAGATAGAATTCGTTTGTGCAGAATTCGAGCTAGATTGGAATCCTGGCTTCGGATCATTCCCTGTGTGGCTTCTGGTGTGTTGTTGAACTTCTTTGGACCCGAGTTTCTTTTTGTCTGAAGTGGGGGAATAGCAGCATTGAAGGAGTCGGTGGGGTAACATGCCCAGAGGCCTCGGTCTACTGACTGGCATGGAGCAGTGGCAGGCAGGGCGGGCCGGGAACGGCCGGGCTTGGGCCCAAGGAGGCCACACCACTCTTGATACCATGTCTGGGCTCCGCTTAGGGGGCACTGAAGCCCCGGGAGGTCAGTTCCTTCCCTGCATGCCCATGGAGATATTTAGCATGAAGTCATCTTGCAGTCTCCTTTTGGGGGAAGGGTTTTTATGACTAAGACTGCGAATCAGCCTGGGCAATGCGAGGCTTGTCTGTTTCTGAAATATTAAAATCTCTTTCGAGTGAGTGAGACCAAAGTGATGACAGCAGCTTATAAATAATAAACCCAGCATGGGCTGCTGAGGCCCTGTCATCTGGAGCACAGAAGCCTCTCCTCCCAAGCCAGGGTCATCAGAAGGGGCTTCCAACAGCCAAGTGCACTGGGCTCTCCCAGATCCGTGGATGCAGGGTGAGCTCAGCCTCTGCCCCCAGCTCCGTGGCTGCTGCCGTGGCTCTGTGGAACTTCCTAGATTTTGAACACACGTTGCTCTCAGGGCTCTCCATTGCCTGGTGTACGAGCTTGCTTGCACTGCCCTCACATGGTGCTGCCGCCCACTGGGGGCTCCGACAACACAGACCAACTGTCTTGCAGTCCTGGAGGCTGAGAGTCTGAGATCAAGGTGTCGGCAGGCTTGGTTCATCAGGAGGGCTCTGAGGGACCCTGTGTTCCAGGCCTCGTTGCCAGCTTCTCATGGCTCGCTCACCATCTTTCGTGTTCCTTGGTTTCTAGATGCCTCACCCCGATCTCTGCCTTCATGTTCACGTGGTGTTTCCCCATGTGCATCTCTGTGTCTGTAGTTCCCCATTGTATAAGGACACTGGTCCTATTAGGTTAGAGCCCACCCTAATGACCTCATTTTAACTTCATTATCTCTGTAAAGATCCTATTTTGAAATAAGGTCACATTCTACTGTACTGGAGGTTAGGACTTCAACGTCTCTTTTTTTGGGGGGAGGGGAAACAATTCAACCCATAACCCACAGGTAAGCATGGGCCGAACTTGCGTGCCTGGAGGGTCACAGGCTCAGGACAGTAGCACCCGGAAACCCTTGACCGACTGTCCTTGGGGAGGGGCTCTCGACTGGAATCTTGGGACTCTCAGTTGTTAGGGGCATCTTCTCATTTACCAAGAGGAAACACTCTCTGAAAGGGGGAGCCCCTGCAGCAGAACCCCACCTGTCTGAATCCCAGGCCTGTGTGCTTGCCCATCCCCCTCCGTGCCTTCCCGGGGACAGTTAGGTGTGAGTCCGTATATTTCCCGGAGCAGAGGAAGGGAAGGGAAGGAAGGGGGAAGGAAACATCCAGTCTATGCAAGATACTTTCACATCTCATTTCATTTTTAAGGGAACTTCTGTGCTGGATATGACCATTCCCATTTTCCCCTTTCTTTTGTTGTGGGAAAAAATGCAGAACATCAAAGTTACTGTCTTACCCATTTTTAAGTGTACAGTCTAAATACATTCTCATTGTGCACCTATCACCACCATCATCCACAGAGCTCTTTTCATCTTGCAAAACTGAACTCTGTACCCACTAAACAATAATGCCCCATTCTCCTCCCCCCAGCCCCCAACAAACACCATTTTACTGTCTGTATCTATGGAGTACCAGTTACCTCTTAGAAGTGGAATCTAACAGTAAATTTGCCTTTTGTGTCTGCCTTATTCTACCCAGTAGAATGTCCTCCAGGTACATCCATGTTATAGCATGTGTCAGACTTTCCTTCCTTTTCAAGGCTTCCATTGTATGTCTACACCACATCTTGTTTATTCCTTCTTCTGCTGAGCATGTGTGGGTTGCTTCCACATTTTGGCTATTGTGGATAATGCTGCTATGTAATGGTATACAAATATCTGTTCAAGTCCTTGCTTTCAATTCTTTTATGTACCCAGAAGTGGAATTGCTGGGTCATATGGTATTTCTATTTTTAAATTTTTGAGGAATCGCCTTATTGTTTTCCACAGTGGGTGTGACATTCCCACCAGCAGTGCCCAAGGGTTCCAGTTGTTCAGCATCCTGGCCAACACTTACTGTTTTCTACTTTTTTCGATAGAAGCCATCTGAATGGGTGTTAGGTGGTATCTCATTGTACTTTTGATTTGCATTTCCCTAATAGTTAGTGACGTTGAGCATCTTTTCATGTGCTTATTGGCCATATTCATGTGACTTCTTTGGAGAAATGTCTATTCACGTCTTTTGCTTATTTTTGAATTGGGCTCTTTGTTTTTTTGTTCTTGAGTTTCCATCCTTATTTTAATGACAAGAAAATCAAGGCTCTGAGAAGTCAGGAAACTGGTCAAAGATTGCACTGCCCAGCTAATGGTACAGCTGGAGTTAGGACCCTTGTCAGTCCACATAAAGTTCCCACTCTTTCCATTTCCCACTGTGTGCTGCCTCAGCGGTGACTGCTTGTACTCATGATTGGTTGGAAAGAGGGGAAGACGAGCAAATCAAATCAATAAGGATTTGCTGAAGTAACTACCATGGACCCAACCCTACCGAGATTCCATGGGGAGGTCAGGAAAGCATATCTATAACCTCGTCCCTCAATGGCTTCCAGTTTTGCTGGGAGAGAAGATCCAGACTCATAAGTGAACCAGAGAACAATACAAGAGCTATGTAAAGGTCTGTATTGGTCTGAGTAGACAAGTAGGGGTCCGGACTGAAGTTTCTGGAGAGAAAATGATGATCGCAAGGGGCCTCTTAGATGGGAGCCCTGCCTGGTGGGAGGGGCTGGTTTTGTTGGGTGTATGGTCTGGGAGGAGAAAGATGGACAAGGAGGCTTCAGAGAGGCCTACTTCTTGAGGACAGTGACTAGATGGAACATGAGTTTGCAGGACAGTGAGAGAATGAGACGGGAGGGGACAGATAAGCCCCATGATCACACAAGAGCTAGGAGGGCTGGGAAAGCAGCTTGTCCTTGGTTCTGGAAGGAGCTTTTACCAAGTGGAGGCACCAACCCCCTGCCCCCAGCTGTGTCCTTTCCATGCGCACACTGGGATGTAGAGGATGGGTGCTCAGGTTGGAGGATCACCCACACAACCAACAGCTCTGTGGGTGTGAGCTTGGGCTGCTGCTGCCGAAGCCCAGGGACCCAGGTCCTGTGTGTGGCCAGCCCACACCTGCCACACCTCTTCCAGCTCAGCTCTGGTGGACTCAGAATTCATTTCATTGTCTTTCTTTAGAACTTATGCCTGCTCATCATCCCAAGAAATGCGCCTCCCAGCAGCGCTCTTGCTCAAGACCACGTGCTTCTCTGGCCCCTGGCAGCCTTGTTGAAGACCTAAAATTTCTCGTGCAGCTCTTTCTGTGACCCATGCAACTAGGGGTTCGAGAGAGGCCACTGATATTATGGCGTCAAAAATCCCCGGGAACAACAGCAAAGGCATAGGGAACTCTTTAGGATGGAAGTGACACTCGTGTCCCCTGGGCCTAGCACAGGGCATGCCACACAATTGGAACTCAGTACATGTGATTTGAATGAACAGAGGTGAGTCAGTGGTGGAGAAGGTGATTCTGCCTCGTCTTCGGAAGGGGCTGAGGGCAGATCTCGTAAAGAGTGTGCCCATCCGAATCTTGACTTTGTTAGCAGCTGCCTTCTTCTTCCTCATCCCCACGCATGTCATCTCAGGGGCATTTGGTAACCAGGCCTCAAAGGGTTGGGGTGACTCCCCTTGTCTGGCTGGATCTCTCATCCTCCTCCTTTAATGCAGGGCATGAAGATATGACCCTCTCATGTGGTTCTGCTCCTGTTTTTGCAGTGCAGCTTTTGGACAACCGCACCCTTGTGGTCTAGGGCTCCATTAATACAGAGTCCTGCCCTCCTCAGCCAGCTGAGTTGGATTCTCTAGGGGTGGACTTTAAGAAAGTCTTTTTTTAAGGTTTTATTTATTTATTTGAGAGAGAGAGGATGAGTGGAGGTGGGGAGGGGCAGAGGGAGAAGCAGACCCCCACTGAGCAGGGACCCCGATGAGGGGGCTCGATCCCAGGACCCTGGGATCATGACCTGAGTCAAAGGCAGATGCTTAGCTGACTGAGCCACCCAGGTGCCCCAAGAAACTTTTTTGATCCTCTCTTCTTAGGTGAGTTTTCTATACACTGAAGTTTGGGAGCTCCTGCCCTAAGAGACAAACATTATTGCAAAATTATTGAACGTTTGGACTTGTAGCAATATGGAAAATACACATAACTCCTCGTTACCATTTTGACTATCAGCTTTTGTGATGCATGGTGTCACCAAATCAAAACCTTGCGTGAGCTGACCGGGACCTACACAGCATCCGGGTGTTAGGAGGCACCTCCAGACCTGTGAGTGCAGCCTCCACAAGTTCTTGGTTGCTTTTCCTACGTAGGGCAGCACTCCTCAGTGGGCCCCTGTCTCACCTCTCTCAGTGCACAGGGCCCATCGTAGACAGTGCAGCGTCTGGGGCCTGCCTTGGAATGACTGAATTAAGATCTCTGGGGGGTGGGGTCCTCACTTCTGCATTTTAAACAAGATTCCTGATGATTCTTCTGCTTAGCGAAGTTCTAGAACAACAGCCTTTGCCTCCCTGCCCGAGACCTCAAGGAGGCCATATGGGAGTTCTGGGGGTTCCTGCCGGTCTCGAGACATGGAAGGAACTAGAGGAACAGTCTTGTCCAACCACACGGTTTTCAGGATGAGGAAGAGCTTGTTTCCTGATATCTCCCGCTCTGGATCTGTGATTCTTTCCCTGCTTTCTCAGCTCAAGAAGGCTCCCAAGGGAAACCATTGGGTATCAAGCTTCTCTTGTGTGTCATGCCTATGCTGAGCACTTTGCTTCTGTCTCCTCATTTCAAGTCTCTAAAGAACAGGAAATGCGGGGCACCCAGGTGGCTCAGTCAGCTAAGCCTCTGCCTTCGGCTCACGTCATGGTCCCAGGTCCTGGGATCAAGCCCAGCATTGGGCTCCCTGCTCAGCGGGGAGTCTGCTTCTCCCTCCGCCTGCTGCTCCCCCTGCTTGTGTGCTCTCTCTCTGTCTGTCTGAAATAAATAAATAAAATCTTTAAAAAGAAAAAAAAAAGGACACAAAATGTTTCTGATCAGGGCATGCTTCACCTGAGTGCTGCGGTCCTGGCCATTCCTGTCCTTTCTCCCTCAGCTCTTTAAAAATTATTTTGAACAGAACAGTTTTGATGCAGCATGTTCTCACCTCAGGCTTTAGCGAAGTTTGTAAATAATGAATCAGACGGGGGTCAATATCTTATGGCAAACGACTGAAGATTCCTTCCAGATGATCTGTTGGAAGAGGTTCCCAGGTACATTTCTTAATTATTCACAAGATGTATAAAGTTATAAATCATCCATGAGATGATAATAAATGCTGTGAATATTTCTGATGAGGTTTCATACATTGTGTGGAATACGCACTCAGGCCTTGCACTTTCTGAAGGTCCCCGAGAGGACAAACCCTACCATAATTGTATGCCGTCTCGGTCTGATGGCTCTGAACCAGGTTCTCCCCGCCTGCCCACCAGGAGCTATTTGGCCAAGCTGAGGAACATTTAGGCTGTTGCACCTGGCAGGAAGTCTGCATCTGGGGGGCAGAGGCTGGGGTGCTGCTAAGCCTCCTCCGGCGTGCAGGCCAGCCCCCTGCGGATGACTTAGCCACCCCGGTGTCCGTGATGACGAGGTTAAGGAGCCCTCTCTTAGTCCCCCGCCACCACTGTGGTCATCAAAACCTGCTTTAGAAATATCATTCACCCGTCCGAAAGTATCCACGGACTTCAGTGGTGCGCCCAGTCCCAGGCTAGGATTTGGGGATCCTGGGATGAGAATCACTGGCATGTCAACAAAGCCTACACAGAAGAGTGGGGTGATGAGCCAGAAGACCGAGCAGCATCATGATGGAGATATGCCGAGCTGCTTGGGGCGTAGAGGAGGCCAGACCTAGCCTGGGGGCCAGGAAGGCTCCCCCTAGGAGGCAGTGCTGGCGTTCAATCCTCCGGCGAACGTAAGAGAACGATGGGTGGCTACGGGGTGGGGGGAGGGTGCTCCAGGCAGGGGGAACAGCGCATGTGCCTGGAGAGAGGACAGGGCCTATCTGGGGGCTGCGAGGCGTTCACTGTGGCTGGCATGGAGAGCCCTGGGAACGGGGCATTGCCGTGGCCAGAACCCCTCTTCCCAGAAGCTTTGTTCCTTAGACCTGGCTTTTAGCATTTCAAGAGATTTTTGTTGATGGTGTGATGTCCGCTAGACACCGAGGGAAACAGGCATGCTTATCTTCCACTTAGCCCTCAAGTGGCTTATTTGTGAGAAAATGTCTTCTCCCTTTGCGGCACTCCCTGGCCGCCTCCCAGATGCTGCCTCCATCAGCAGGAGCAAGCCCGTCTTAAGACAAGAAGGCAGAGGAGTGTGGTCAGACATGTGGGGCTAGGCCAGCGCTCTCCCTTCTCTCAGGGACCCTTGTCCTCAGAGGTCTCCATCTAGGGCCTCTTAATGAGCTTTCAGCAGCCAGCCCCTTAGCTGCTTCTCCCGGGGCTGGGGTCTGTCCTCCCTCGTGCTCGGACTCCATTGCTGAGATGACTGTCACGTTGACATTCGGATGGAAGACAGTATGGTGGTGCCACAAAAGCTTAAATAGAATTGCTGTAGGACCCCGCAATCCTACTTCTGGGTACACGCCCAAAAGAATCGAAAGGAGGGACTCAAGCAGATACCTGTCCTCCCATGTACAAAATGCCGCAGCACTCAAGTGCTCATCAGTGGTTCAGTGGCTGCACGGAACGTGGTCTGTCCATACCACGGCATTGTATTCAGCCTTAAAAAGGAAGGAAATTCTGACTCGTGCTGCAACTAGATGAACCTTGAGGATATTGTGCTTAGTGAAATAAGCCAGACACAAAAGGACCAATACTGTATGATTCCGCTCCCATGAGGACCGAGAGTAGTTACATTCGTAGAGAGTGGAATGGTGGTTGCCAGGAGCTGGGCGGAGGAAGGAACGCGGAATTACTGCTAACAAGTGCCCAGTTTCAGACGTATCCAGCCTGAGGTGCCTGGGGTCATGGGCTGTGGGAGCCGGCGGGGGTTGGTGGGGGTCCTGGATTTGGCCCCGAGGAGGAAGGGCCAGGCCGGGGACACGGTTTTGGGAGATGTGGAGGCGCAGATCATAGCCAGACCAGGGAGGGAGGAAGCCATTCATTTACTTCTTTGGTGGGTATTTCTTCGGTAAGTATTTGCTAAGCCCCACTCTGAGTTGAACACATGCCAGGCACAGTGGGGTGCAAACTTTCACTTCGTATGTGCTCACGTGGGATTTGCGCAGGGCCTTGTATGGACTGGGCACCTCGCGGAGAGGAAGGATGGAGGAAGGCCCGCTCCACCCAGAGCAGGCCCTGCAAACACAGTTACTGCAAGGGGACCATCGACTTTAGACAGTTCCTTCAAGTCCCTCTTGAGGCTCGCTCAGACAAGGTAGGCCTGGAGCCCCCTGCGGAGTCAGCAGAACCCCTGAAAATGTGGGGTTTATGGCAATTCATTGAGTGGCTCCTTCCTAATAGGCGATATTGTTTCTATAAAAGAGCAAAATCCTACGGGGCTCTTGGCCAAGTTTCTGATGTTTTAATCTAGGGGAGTGAAATCTGCTAACCCTCCCAAGCACGGCGTTCAGTTGCCTCGTGAGTTGGGTCTTTTTGCCAAGACCAAAATGGAAAGTTTGCTGCAGCTAACGCTAACTCAGCCGTTTGTGCTCGTGAAGGCACGCTGGAGGCATCAGGCTGTCTGTGTCCGTTGGGCTGGAGCTCAGGGATCTCTGGGAGGCCAAAGGATGTCAGGAACACAGCCCAGATTACGAATGCAGCCGGTTACAGTGCGAGAGCTCAGGGACGGCTGCGGCTGGATTGGCAGCTCTGGGGATGAGGTCCTGGGTCCCCCAGGGCGCAAGCCTTCTGGAAGGGCTTGAAGACTGAGGATTCTCTTGTCTCTTATTATCAAGCTGATCCACACTCCATGCCGGAGACGCACCTTTCCTGGGGGGAGAGGCCGAGCTGCCCTGGCTGCAGAATGTTCATTGGGAAAGACTTTATAAAACTCCCAACAGCGGGCTCCTGTGCACATGGCTGTGCCTGGGAGCCAGGGGGCCCTGGAAGAAGACTGAGAGAAGGGTGTGCAGGTCGCCAGTCCTGGATTGCTCTGCACACACTTCTCAACACTTGTGCTCCATGACTGACCATAGTTATGTGGATGAGGTGGTCGGAGTGATCATTTCCTCTTCGGCTTCCCCCTCTCTGTGCTAATCTCTCTGCAGGGCTTAATGTTCCTTAAATTCTTTCATTTATGTTATTTATGGTGCAATAACTTGGGCGGAAGCAGTTGTGGTTTGCTGTTGTTTACCACGCAGGCCGAACGTGGTTACCAGCCGGTAAATCCTGCGCTCCGATGTGGGGCCATCTCCCACGCAACCAGGAGCCGCGGGTGGAGGAGGGCCCACAGGATGGGGCGGGTTCCTCCAGGGCCACCGGAGCTAACCGGCTGCCCTGGCTCTGCGTGCACACACGCTGGCAGCTCGCCTCTGCTGGAGACACTGTCCGCGGCCCCAGATAGCCACTGACGAGTGTCCCCGGCATTCAAATAAGCAAACTCTAGTATAGGTTTTCCTGTGTATAATCCAATGGGAGAAATAATATTCCATCTGGCTTCTGTAGGAAATGATACCTAAATTTAAAGGAAGCACTTCACACAAAGCCAACTCATTCTTTGTCCCTAATGTTATGTAATCAGAACCAAGTGTGACTGACCTTTGGCACTCTTTCAGTCCCAGGACTCATAGAACAGCCTGAAAGAATGTTCTCTGTTCCAGGAGGTAGGAGACCTCAGCTCTGGGCCCCAGTTCACATTTTACAACTTGTATGACACTTGTCAGGCACTTTTCTGGGCCTCAGTGGCTTTATCTGCAAAATGGGCTAATGATACCTCATTGACAAGGGTGATGCTCAGAATATTTATCAACTAGTCCAGCCAGGGCCTTAACCCACCCAAAGCTAAGATTCTATGAATGCTATCAAAAGCACACAGTGTGCATGTCCATTATTTATTAATATGCATAATAAAATACGTTTATTAATATGTATTAATAAAACAAATTACAAAGCAGTACACATTGTATTACATCATTTTGATCAGAAAATAAATCTTTGCATCCCAGAAGTGCCTGGCAGGACAGTCACCGAGTTGTACAGAGCTTGGAAATCACCTTTAGCTGGTGAGATGATAATGATTTTTCTAAGAAGGCTTGCTAATAAAGTAAAATATGAGTTTCCTTTCAGTTTAGCAAGCAGCTCCAACCCAGGAAAAGGCTGAGAAAGCCCCTTTCCCTCCTGTCCTTCCAGAGGCCTGTTCTTGAGTATCTCCTGGGCGTGGCTTGCTGTCTGGAGGGCATGGGCCTGGCACTCATGGTAGACCATGAACGTTCTGGTCCGTGGTAGACCGTGGACATGGACTCCTGCAGACAAGAAAAGAAAGGCACTAAGAACGAGCAGCTGAGTTAGCAGCAGAGTGGGGACCCCCAACCAGGCTTCTTCTATGGCAGAGCCCTAAAGTGATGTCCCCAAAGTGCGTTCCACAGTATTCTACCAAAAAACAAAACAGTTCCACGCTCAAACAAGTCTGCCATTTCTTTCCTGCAGGACCTGGTGCCTGTAATCTGTGAGTTGCAAATGTACAGTAGGGGTTCTATTCTGCAGTGTTCCCAAACTCTTTAACCGTGGAACCCTTGAATGGCAGAGCCTCTGGTAGTACTAGTTTCCACGGAACACACTTTGGGAAATACTACTTTCTAGGACTACGGGAACGACTCCCTCGAACTCTGCATCCTGTAACACGATCACCGGTCACTGTCTCATTGGAAGGAGAGCTTTATCCAGCACACATCATTGTTGTGCTGCTCGAGAACAAATTCCAATCGACGGCTGGTACATGTCCGTCTGTCTTCCAGGAATACGTCGCCCAGACAGCCCTCCTCCTCAGCCATGCTCTGGCCCCGGCTCCTGTTGGTGTTTCCTCCAAGCTGTGATGAGGGGATCTTGCTAGTATTTCACTCGCTCTTGCAGGGTTTCTAGGAGGAAGCATTCTGAGGTTGTTAAAATGGCAGAGGGGTGTTCTGGAAGCAGCAGTTGCCCAGCCCACCAACGGCTTGAGAATATTTGCTCCACTTTCCAGAGTTTTTGTTGGCAGCTTTGCAGCCTGGTTTTGGAAATCTGTTCATTCGACCTTAGGTGCGGCTCTAGGCTCGTCAGGACGGGTGCTGCGAGGGCCTGCTTCACCCCTTGCAGCATCTCATTCGGCCTCCACAGCAACCCTAAGGGGGGCTCTCTACCTCCTGGAGAATGTTCTTCCTTACTTGTGGACTCCTCCACTGACTTTAGTGTCCCGTATTTGAGAGAGATGCCTACCTTAAAAGCCACAATTCCTCTTGAATGTTTGTTCAGTTCCAAACACTGTCCTGTGGCTGTTCCTGCTATGAACCGTCACCTCAGTCATCTAAGGTAGGCACCTTTATCACTCCCATTTTGCAGATGAGAACCTGAGGATCAGAGAGGTTAAGTCACCTGCCGATGTCACACAGCTAGAGTTTTCACCACACCCCGTGGCCTAGCATCTGAGTGTCTCATGAATGCATTCTTAGGGGTTCCTTGTTTTGTACTGACTACACCCTTTTACAAAGGGTGTTTGATTTGACTTGGACTTTCCCTTGACTGTCCCATTTCCTTAGCTAGGGCTGATCTGGCCCCCTTTATAAATTGGGATGCTTTTTCCGGTGAACCCCAGCAACGGAGCTGGTCCAAGCCCTGGTGAGATTGCCCTGCTTGCTCGGAGGCAGCATCCAGGCGGAGCAGGACTCTCCAATGTGGAGCATAAATCTTGAGCTATTCTTGGCACCCGAAGACAAGATTTTAATGATCTGGCTCCTCTGGGCTTTGGACTTAGCAGAATGTTAAAATGTCCATCTAGAATATAGGCTTCCCCCCGCCCTCCCCTGCCCCAGTTGTCTCCTCCCTCTTTTATGTCATAAATGTTTGAGCAGATTCTGTCTGTCTTTGTCTTGTCTTATTTGCTGATGGGAGGTGTCAGGAGGGAGGTGTCCTTGCTCTAGATCCTTCTCTCTGACCAACCGTACCTCCTCATTTTCCCTTGATTATGAGATGAAGTCCTTGGCGCAGAGGTCAATCAGAGGCTTGGCAATTTTCTAGAGAATCTGGACTGTGGACACATCTTTTTTTCTAGTTGTTTGGGGCCAGAGTCACCTATGAAGCGGTCTTTTTGTTGTTTCGGGCACCACCGAGCCCCTGCCTGGACTTGCAATGCTCTAGGTCCTTAGAGGTAGAGAGACAAGCAGTTCGTAACCCTGTGCTTGAGACACTGCACAAACAGTTTCATTTCTGGCAACATTAGCCAAGGGAGAGATCAATCAATCAATAAGTAGTTATCGAGCACATAGTCTGTAACTGTCAAAAAAGTTGCCACTAAAGCAATATGGATCTAAGAAACTCAACTCTTGTCAGAGGGCCAAGCCCCAGGAAAATTCCCGTAGGCGCCATTGGAACTCATTGTCTTCCTTCCTCCCAGCTCAAGAGAGCTTACTTTCCCATTGTGTGCCCATGCCTGCTCTGTGGTTCTAGGCTGTATCCGTGCATTTTGGGGCCTCAGAGATCGCCATGTGGGACCACCCAGGTCTACCCTTTTTGAATGGATAACTCATTCCCTTGGGTCCATGTTCAATGTCCTTCTCCCCTAGGGCACCGAATCTGAACATGGTGCTGTCAGTGATGACACTGGGCGAGGTTGATGGGACCCCCTCTGCTCCTATGCCTGTTCTCACTCCCTACCTTCCTTCCTGTCCTGAATTCTCTCCGTTCTTTAATGCCTATTCTCCACCCTTCTCTGGAAGCCTCCTCCATCAGCCACACCCCACCCAAGTAATGAGAATGGCCTTAACTCATGAAATGCTCTGGAAGTTGCACCCTGTGCCTGTGCTAGGCATGTGACACATGCGTGTCATTCCATCCGCGGAGCAACCCTGTGAAGTAGGTTTTCTTGTGGCTGTTCTTTAGTTTTTGCAGACAAAAAGACCAAGATGAACTTGCCCGGTATTTCATAGGCCATAAGTAGAAGGACCAGAATTCAAATCTAGATCTGCCTGATATCTGAGCCCAGGCTCTTGATCAGCAAGCCCTCAGATGCCCCTCAACATCTCCACTCCTTGTGTGAATGGTGTCCTTCCCCGGCATTCAGTGTCCATGAGCTGTGTGCAACTACCTTTCTGTGGGTTTATACTCATTTCTCCAGCGGGACCCCAAACAACTTGAGGAACAGCCCCCACCACCTCCCCTGGTGGCTCGTGCATGGAAAGAGGTGCTAAACAGATGTTTCTTGATGGATAATTTAGGTGTTACCCCTCTTGGCTAGGTGGGTTTTTAACAGGTCCACCAATGTCTTAGCGAAAAAGAATGAGTCACAGAGGAGATTCAAAGTATTATGGGGTAAGAAGCTTTCGTGGGAAGTCTGTCCATTTTCACTAAGGGAAAGGAAAAAAGAGAGGACAATGAAATAATATTTATTAAGCAACAAGGCACTCTTCAGGCCTTGTCTGAGACCTCCATGAGGTAGTCTTATCATTGCTGTCTCTCAGATGAGAAAATGGTACTCAGAGACATTAAGTGGCTTTGTCAAGGGCACAGCTATTCAATGAAGAATAGGGACAAACCCAGGTTCTTCTCATCATAACCTGTGTAGTTTCCACTCTGTATAAAGCCTCTCTTCTCTAATTTCTAAGGCACATTTAGGCAAAACATTTAAAACAACTCTTGGTGGTGGTAACAATAGATGAGACACAGTCATGTTTAGGAGACCAGAACAGAAGGCTTAAAGCTATCATTTCTATCAGGGATCATTAACCTCGAATTTCTGGACCCTAGAGATTCTACGAATAGCTCTCAAGAAGTTCCCTTGAAATTGAAATCAAAAAGTGTGTTTATGTGTGTTTTTCCCTGGGAGAGGGAGAGGGACCGTAGCTTTCATCAGTTTCTCAGAGGTGTCCATTGACTCAGAAAAAGGTTAATGCCTTCCAATTTAGAAGGACAGAAAAGAGATTTCTGTAGGAAATTTCATCCATGGACTTCTCATGGAGGAGGCTTTGTCCCATTAGAATTTCACGTGCATTTGGGAGGGAATCAGAGTCAGAAAATGTCTCAAAGCCCTTTTGAAGCTCTAGGTTTGGAATGTCCTGGCTCTGAATCCACGGGGACTGCAGTCTCCAGGCCTGTCCTAGAGTAGGTGATGAATTGGATGCGATAGAAGGCTGATGGTACAGGAGCCAAAAGCTATAGGACTTTTCACTTGGCAAGAGCAAGGTTCTGAGTGGAGCTCTGCCCTCTTGGGTTAATGCATTCTGGTGTTCTTGCTGATGCCAGGGGAAAGGAGGAGAAGGATGTGTCCAGGCTGCAGAATGCACTCACAGCAGTCTAGATTCAGATAATCCAAGGTGTTGTCGTGTTCACTTTTATAAAAATAGAGTCGGTTATCTTGGGTAGGCAGCGATCTTCCTCCTGACTTCTTTACTCAGAATGATTTGATTTCCAACATGGTTGAAAAACAAACACATCGCAGTGAGTCCGTTGGCTCCTCCATACACAACGTGGCTTCTTCCATTGAATTGGACTGTGAAAAATATTCTCGAAACACTTCCCAGTGATCTGAAATGTTGACCGAAGGAGGATGGATGGCTTCTGTGCTGGGGGCTTTGTTATGTATCTTCCTCCACCCTAGTGCATTCTAAAGGGGGAGGACTTATAGCAGGGTTTGTAACCACCTTCTTTACCTTGAAATATGAAGAAGGAAAGTGAATGAGTCTAAGGAGGATCTGGGTTCTAGTTGGTCCACATCTTTGTGACTTTGGTCACTTGACATCTTTGTGTTTTATCACAGTGAATCTCATTTATTTAATCAATTATTCATGTATCTATCTATCTATCTATCTATCTATCATCTATCGTCTATCTATCATCATCTGTTCAGCTAATATTTCTTGAGTATCAGCTGCTAACCAGCACTGCAATTTGGAAATACTGAGATGATCAACCCATAGTCCCTGAGCTTTGGAGACCAGTGCAGAGTTCCTCAATGTTAATATGCACACAGATGCCTGGGCATTTTGTTAAAATGCAGGTTCTGACTCAGAGGTCTAGGGTAGGGCTCAGAGTTCTGCATTTTTAAAATGCTCCAAGGCGTGCTGATGCTGCTGGCCCAAAGACCACACTTTGAGGAGCAAGTGGCTCCCAGGTCCTTGCCATGTCCCCCCATCTTCTCAGCATTGTTGTGACGATCCGGTGGGTTCATGTAGATAAAGATATGTTAGAAAAGCAGAAGGTACTTGTCAAACAATGTGTCCTTTCTGGGGCTCCAGACAATTAGGTAATGTAGATGGTTTCTGTGGGGAGTGTCATTTGGCCTCTGGGCTGGACCAGTGCAATTAGGGGCCAAGCTGGGTTAGATGGGTACCAGAAGAGTCCAAGTTAGATCAGGCAGTTATAAAAGCTAAGGCGCCTCTCTTCTCCTTCCTCTCCTTCCATTTCATGTGAGATTTTCTATGAAAGATACTCCCTTTCTCCTGAGATTGCCCAGAGCCTGGCATGGCCCAGCGGGAAGCCGTGACCCTCTGCAGGGAGACGTGGTTCTGCCACTTAAGTAACTGGCAAGATTGGAAGCCATCATAAGTAGCCAAGTGCTTACTCTAAGATTAAGCACTAAATAAATACTACGAGCCTGACTTGGGGAAAGCATTTCTCCCCTTCATGTGAAAATGGCCATGTTGTATATTATACCTCGGATGAGCACAGCAGCCTTTAGTTGGTCAGTACAACCCAAGGGAAGGTGACCTTGCATTTCATGAACTCCCATCCTCTGTAGGTGTCTGTTACAAGGCGGTGGGATGAGGGGATTGACTTAAGAAAAGTCAAGAAGCAGTTTATTCTAGTCTCATCGTTTGGCCATCTCTGAGAGATAAAATTAAAATAAATTTGATTTTTAAAAGGAGTGGTACATCGATATAGCCTAGAACAAAATCAATAATAAAATTTCAAGTTGAAAAATGATCCCGAGGAAGAAAAACATTAAGTGTTCAGACCCCAGAAGAAGGTAAAGTCTAAAATATTTTTCATTGATCTTGTCAGAACACTTTCAAGTTTGCTGTTTTTCCCTCTCTATTTTGCCTTTGCAACGCAGACATTCCAAAAGTTTATTTGAACATTGCACTAAAGAGACACTCTAAGCAAAGTTGCCAGAACATTTTTGTAGAGTAAATCATTTTTTAGCAAACCCTGACTCTCTTTGGCATGTCAGTATCAGGAGGAAAGCCAGGAAAGAGAACCGTTTTGTTCTCTTATAAATTGACAATAGTCATGTTCCTGAAAAGTTGAGTGTCAAGTGAATTTTGTAAATTGATTCTTTTTTTCTGAATGCATAGGGGAATCCCATAAAATCAAAGAAGACTTTCGGTTAAGTGAATGCTTTCTCTCTCTCTTGTTTCACAATTTGTAAGATTTTTCCAAGCCTGAGTTTTTGTATATTGTCTGCTTAAAGCAGGGGCCACCTGTAGACAAAGGGAAGGAAAGGAAGGATAACTTGTCCTGATCACAGACTGCAGGGTTCACAGGCTGAGGGCTGGGAGAACATTTCTGAGAGTCGGGCCAAGTGTTGGGAAGCCTTAGAGCAGCCGCCTTGTTGGGAGACCTTCAGGAGCGGGATCCATGTGCTGCGGTGCCCAGGGCAGGAGGAAGGGGGGGATGAATGCTTTGGGGCCAGACTGACCTGGGTTTGGCTCCTGACTCCCTCCCCCACCATCACGGCCTCTGAGACAAGTCACTGGACCTCAGGGTGCTGCCGTCCCTCACCTCTGTGATAAGGCTGAGGCTGTTGCCCTCAGAAGCTGCTTGAGGAATGAAATGAGATCATGCCAAGCAAATAGGGGGTGCTCGATAAATAGTAGCCACATTCAGTGTGGGGCTGGGGGGCTTTGAATGCAGAGCCCCTTGACCAAACTGGAATAGACTAGTTTTTCTTGTGTTCTCCGTTCTTGACCCTACTTTGGGCTGCTCTTACAGACTACAGGTGATTTTTTTTTCTTCCAATTAACGGTAGAGAGCACCGTGATCAATTAGCCAAGTTTCTCACGTGCAGGAGCTGCGAGCAGTGACATCTAAATGTGACAGCTGCCATCTAGTTTTTAGACCAAGCTACTGCCCCCATGGTCCCTGACACCAGAGCCCCAGACAAGCGGCAGAACTTTAGGGTGGACCAGTCCCTCTTCCTGACCCATTTTCTGTTTCGTGGCTGATGACTTCAACAGCCCCTGGCCTTCCTGGGTTCTTCTGCCTCCTCCCTTCCACCCTAGATGCCTCCCCAAGGCATCCTTGTGGCTTCCTGCTTCCCATTTAGGGCTCAGAACCCCTAACTTTGCTCTCCTTCCCCCCACCCGAATTTCCCCCCACGCAGGTAGATGGCTGGGGCTCAACCTCCTGGCAGCTGTATGATCCTGATTTTGTTACTTTTCATCCTAAGGCCTCTGTTTCCTTAGCTATAAAAGGGGGATGAGGATATCAGACTGAAAAAGTTCTGAAGGTCAAGGATAATATACAGAAAGCCCCTTGTCCCGGGTTATTGCTGTGAGCTCATTGGAGTGAAGGACTGGGGGGCCAATGGCAGAAGAATGGAGTAGCTGAGCCAGTTAATACATTTGCTATGTGGCCGGTGAGGGAGGCGTCTCCGGAGGTGGAGTGGTGCTGCAGAGGGTCTGGCCCGCAGGCAGGAGGGCCCGAGGGAGTGAACATTACCCAGTGCTGGCTCTCTACCTGGCACAGTGCGAGCCCCTTCATGTGGAGAACGCTCGCCCTGCCTCTGCTTCCCGTGGGTCTAGATCGAGGAGGCTTAGACCCAGCTGGCGACACGGTGGGCTCCGTCTTTCCAGCTGGCCCCACAACGGGCCATTGCTCCACCGTTCCCATGTTCTTTGCTGTTCTTGGGCCTGGTGAAACTTTTTGGCAAGAGAGAGAAAGGAAGAGAAAGGGAGCGGGAGACAGAAAGGGAAGCAGCTGAGTCAGCTGACCATGCCATGCTGTTCATATTGATCGAGATTTAATCAATTTCTTTCTGTGAACTCGGCAGCCCCGGTATTGATCTCTAAGCACTGAAATTGAATAGGAAGACATCTTACTGTCAGAAGTCAGGTGTGCTGGCCAGCTCAGATCCTGGAGTGCATTTAGAGTGAGAGGACGCAGGTGAAATTCCTGTGGACGGGACTTCTTTTCCAGAGACCACTGAAATCCTTTTAAAGGAATTCCCAGGTGGTGGCAATTCCTTTCCCCTTCCTGAGAAAGAGGAGAAGGCAGCTTGGCGTGACCAGAGGCACGTGGGCTTTGGAGTGAGGCACACCTGAGGCCCTCCTGGCTCAGCCACTAACTTTACTTGCTGTGGGACCTCGGATGTACGACATAACCTCTTCATTCAATAACTATTGAACACCTACTGTACACCGGGTTCTTGGGATGTACCTGTGAGTGAGTTAAAGTTAAAGGCTGTTTTTTATTTTTTTGCTTGAAATAACTTTTTATTTTATATGTTTATTAAGAAAAATGTCAAATACACACAGAAGAAGGATTTTCACTAAGCCCTCACTTGATTATCACCCAGTTTCAATAATTACCAAGCATTCGGGGAAGTTGCTGTGAGACCTTAAGTGAGTTACTAAACCTCTCTAAGCCTTGGTTTCTTCATCTGCAAAATGGAAAAAAATGCACTTACCTTGTAGAGCAGTATAGAAGATTAAATGATGTACTTCATGTCGTGAGCATCAGACAGTGCCCGTGGGATGGTGAGGACCTCAGACATGTGAGCAGTCGTAGAGCTGTTGGGAGGATTCAGTGAGAGAATGTCTGGGGAGCCACTGGTGTGGGGTGATGATGGTGTGATGGAAACAGTGGGATAAGGGAACGTGGGGATCACTGTTGTGCTGGCTGCTTATAGCAAATGCCTGGCCAATAACAGACACTTGCTAGATGATGATGATGATGATGGTGATGATGGTGATAATGATGGTATTGATGGTGATGATGGTGATAATGATGGTGGTGGTGATGATGGTGTTGATGATGGTGATGATGGTGGTGGTGATGATGGTGATAATGATGGTGGTGGTGATGATGGTGTTGATGGTGATGATGGTGATGATGATGATGGTGATGATGGTGGTGGTGATGATGGTGATAATGATGGTGGTGGTGATGATGGTGATAATGATGGTGGTGGTGAAGATGGTGATAATGATGGTGGTGGTGATGATGGTGATGATGGTGATGATGGTGGTGGTGATGATGGTGATAATGATGGTGGTGGTGATGATGGGTTCATGGTGATGATGGTGGTGGTGATGATGGTGATAATGATGGTGGTGGTGATGATGGTGTTGATGATGGTATGTGGTGGTGGTGATGATGGTGATGAAGGTGATAATGATGATAGTGGTGGTGGTGATGATGATGAAGATGACGATGGTGATGGGGTAAGTTTCTCAAATTTCAACACAGTTGGTGAAAGAGTTGAGAGTTAAGAGAGCAAATTGTGATTGATGTGTGCTAATGAAAAGAGATGAGATCATTTAGAAACCTCATTATCCTGTCAGGTGAACATAAGAAAGTATCCAATATGAAAGTATCAAAACAGTGAAATGATATACACCCTTTCGTGTGTGTTGAGCACCTTCTGTGTACAAGGCGTCGGGCTGAGTTCTCTGGGGGCTCACGGTCATAGTCAGGAGAGCCTTTGCCCTCAAGGAGATTATCCTCTATTTGGGAAGATAGGATAGAAGCTCCTGATAAATTATGAAAGCAAATTATTTAAGTAACAGCCCAGCACCAAAGAAGAGCTGGCACAAGGTGAAGCTGATTGATTGATCCATTTATTGTACAGATATTAAGTGCTCAAGAGTTTAGATCACCTCAAATGAAGACATCAAAGCAGCTTCGCCTAGAAGATGGGGTTTCCATTAGGTCTTTGAGAATGGGTAGGAGATATAAAGCAGGTCCCTCTAGATGTGATTCAGAGGTCAATGAAATAATGTTCAAGCTTGGTTCAAAGTTCATATAGTTTGGTGATTTTTGAATCATTTTTAGATTTGGTTCAAATCCCTGGTGCCCTGTTTGGCACTAGAAAGTAGAGGCTTAATAAATAAAGCCCTAGGTTTTAGGGGCTTTAGGATGGGCCCCACTCAGGGTGATGGTTCCAGACTTGGAAGGCAGGGTCCATGCATGTGAGGGAATGGCTTTGCATGCCCACCTTGATCAGTCTACCTCCCCACCTCAGACTTGGGGTATCCAACTGTAAAATGAGGCTAACCAAACCAACCTTTCTGCACAGCAGGGATTGCTAGGATTACATGAGATACCCCTTAGGGTACAGTATATTCAGCTGTCCAGACTTAGGCTGTTTTTGAGTTAGTTTCCTGTAGTCCCCCTTCCAAAAAGGATGAGTATTTCTTCACCCTTAGAAATCCATTCCCTCAGCCCCCAATATCCTGGGTAGTTCGATGAGAGATTGTCCACATCCGATGGAGTCTAAGGTACAGATGAGCATGTCCTCATCTGGGCAATCAGCCAAGGGCTGGCTGCTGGAGAAGAGAAGGCATCAGGCCTGTGCGTAGTCCTGCTGGGTCCGGCTCTACAGAGAAAAAGGATGTTGTACTAGGGTATAAATGACTGTTGGTGTTTCATGATTTACACTGGCCTTGTGAGGTATCTGCATTGTAGCCAAAACCTTCTAGAAACTATACCTTATCCCAAAATAATTACTCTGTGGTGGAAATCTGGGAGGCTGTATGATCTGGTGGAAAAAGCACCAGATGTTTATAGAAAGTGTGTGTTTGATTTTGTTACATTATTTTGTACATAATATAGTTCTACTTTTTCAAGAAAATGTTAAGTCAATTGGATAATCACTGTGAGTACATACAAGCATAGAAATGCACGTACAAAAAGATCCAGAAAGATATACATCAAACTGGTAACAATGGTGAACTGGGGAGGGACCTGGGGTGGGAGGTGGGATGACCGAAAGGATTAGAGTCTTCTTTATGTTCATCTTTGTCCAAGGAGAACGTATTCATATGTCAGAGCAAGGGATTTGGACACAGAGCTCCGGAGTCTCTGAATCTCTGCATGTGAAAACAGAGGAGTAATGCTCATTGAGCTGTCATGGGGATTGAATGAGACGCTCGCCACACGGAACTCATGGATAAAAGTTAGTGTCGCTGTCCCCTGTGGCAGAGAGTGATTGGATGCTCCCTCTCCATGTCCTCTTCTGGGACCCACAGAGAGCTGGTGCTCCGCAGATTCCCCTGCGGTTAGCAGTCCCATGACTGGTTCTGCCCAATGAACCATGTGCAGAAATGACGTATATGCCCTTCCTGGCCTTGCCACAAGTCCACCCATGTCGTCCTCCCCACATTTACCTCTCAGGTAAATGTTAGAGGTAGTGGCATCCCAGGATGAAAGGCATCTCCATCCCTGGGTGTCCCTTTAGAGCACAGTCACCCGGAAGGCCACCCAGCCCACATTAGACAGTGATACGAGCAGGAAGTGAAGTGATCGTGTCAAGCCACTGAGATTTGGAGGTTATTTGTTGTCAGTGCTGGGTGTCCTAAAATGCGACTGTTATACTTTCTCAATTTCAGTTTCTTCACTGCAAGATGGGGAAAGTCACTTTTTGGGAGGGGGAGCTTTCTTGCCTGCCTCAGAGGGTTGTGTATAAAAACAAGATGAGAGATAGTTGGTGAATACTCTGTGGCTACAAAGGGGGGTGGCACATGGGGGGGCGCCTAAGAATTGCGCCTTTTGGAGCCTTGGGGCATGGGGTACAGACCAAGCTAGTGGGAGAGGCCCCTGGGAAAGAGGGCCTGGCTTCAGGCCGTCTGAAGGGCTGGCGGGGGGTGGGGGGGGTTGGTCAGGGGAGAACAGGTGGGAGAAGGGCCTTTGGGCTGCTTCCAGCTGCAGAGAGGAGCCTGTGGCTGGGGGGTGGTTTCTGCAGCTTCTCCAGTTATGGTAGAATCCATGGGTCAGACAAGGATCAATTTCCAGGATCAATTGACTGCAGGCTGATAAGAGATTCAATGTGTTTTGAGGGATTGGCCATTGTCCAGGCCGGAGCAAAAACTTGCACTGTAAGCAGTAATTAAGAAGCGATTTGCCCTTGGCCTCTGTTCCTGGGACAAAAGCCAGTCCCCGCGAGCCTTCAGAGCTGCCGGCTTCAGGAGCAGCTCAGATGGGGACAGGTGACACACGCCTGTATGCACTGCGGCCCCTGGAGGCCTTGGCACGACTCTGCCCCAGCTCCAGGCCTGACTCATCTTCATGCACCACTTCTGTGGGTGAATACTGCCGGAAAGGGGCTTTTAGGGCACAAAGGTGAGTCTGCCCAACGTGCCATTTTGCCAGTAGAACGCGTCCGCGTGGTCCTGCGGACAGAGCTTTGGACCCTGATTGGGGCTTTGGTAGTGTCCGGGGCAAGCTGCCGGACTCAGCCACGCCACAGCCAGGCCAGGAGCCTCAGTTTCCTCCTTTCTGCAGTGCTCAAGGTGGTCTTGGCTGTCCAGCCAGAAGCACTGGGAGACAGGGCAGCACATAAAACACGTCCCCCTCGCGAGCGTCGCAGTCGCTTCGCCACGGCGTGGGTGCCCCTGCAGCTCAGGAGCTCTTGCTTCTGCGCGCAAGGAACGCGCAGTCTGAAGCGTTGCCTGTTGCAGGGAAGACAGTGTGAACAAACTCGTGGATGAGGGAGGGGGAAACGGGGAAGAAGGAGGGCCTTCTGGATGATCCCGCCATGTAAGCACTCCACAAATCTCTGTGCAATAGATGCACTGGCATGTACTTTTTGCTTATGGAAGCTTAAAATTGTTTGATTTGTTTAAGAAAGTGGGGCTCCTGGGTGGCCCAGTCGGTTAAGTATCTGCCTTAGGCTCAGGTCATGATCCTGGAGTGCCAGGATCGAGCCCCGAGTCTGGCTCTCCACTCAGCGGGGTGTCTGTTTCTCCCACCCCCTCCCCTGCTCATCTTCTCTCTCTCTCTCTCTCAAATAAAATCATTTTAAAAAAAGAAAGTAGTGAGAGGGGAGGAAGAAAAGCAGATGGGGAAGAGGAACAGAAAGGCACATTTCCTTTTTGCCTTTACTCAAGCTCAGATTACTTCGTAGGAAGGCATAATTTATGTACATCTATGCAAATGATCATGCAGATGAGCTTGTTTCCTAGAGTTAAACCTGTCTCCTTTCCCCACTCACGAAATGAGTGGGACCATAGTGGGAAGGGAGTGACTCACTGTTTCACAATCGAAACACCCCCAGGTTTCAGAGCCCTCTCCCCAAAGGTTCCCTGCTTTTTACCAGCTTCCCCTCTGCCTCCTGGAGGGCAGAACTTCCCAGGCACAAGTGTCCAGTCAGGAGGCCACTGAAGAAATGGGGCAGGAACTGAATGAGGAGCTCCCCTGCCCACTGGTCAGGAATGCACATCCTTGTGGGACCACACTGGCTGCCCTGCTCTTTGGGGGGTGGGTGTCTCTCTAAGAATGAAAATGAACTCGATCAATTAGCTGAGTAAAGACAACTTTTTCCTTCCTTGCATCCTGTGGCTGGGGAAGATTCACTCTTCAGTTTCTGGTCCCACCTGAGGTGCAGGCAAGTCCAGAAAGTTCTTCCCAGGGGCTGCAGTTGCTCTTGCTTCTGACCTTTTCTCTCCCTACTTTGGGTCTGTCCCTAGCCACTCCTCCTTCCTAGTTCCCTTGATGAAGAAATCACATTTTATATACAATTGACCCTTGCACAACACACAGGTTTGACCTGCATGGGTCAGCTTGTACGTGGATTTTTTTTTTTATGAATATGGTACAGCAAATATATTTTCTCTTCCTTATCATTTTCTTTTTTTATTCTTTTTTTTTAAGATTGTATTTATTTATTTATTTCACAGAGATAGAGAGAGCCAGAGAGCACAAGCAGGGGGAGATGAAGAGGGAGAGGAAGAAGCAGGCTTCCCGCTGAGCAGGGAGCCCGATGCAGGGCTTGATCCCAGAACCCTGGGATCATGACCTGAGCTGAAGGCAGACGCCTAACCAACTGAGCCACCCAGGCACCCCTCTTCCTTACAATTTTCTTAATAACATTTTCTTTTCTCTAATTTAAGTTACCATAAGAATACAGAGCATAAGACATTTGACGTACAAAATCTGTTTTCATCGACTGTTCATGTTCTCGGTAAGGCTTCCCATCAACAGTAGCTATTAGTAGTTACATTTTGGGGGAGTCAAAAGCTATTCATGGATTTTTGACTGTGCAGGAGGATTGGTGCCCCTAACCCTCTTCTTGTTCGGGGGTCAGCTCTAATCTGAAGCAGAACTGACCACTTCATTAATAACAATAGCGGCTTACAATTTCATAAAGTGATTTGTAATTTATAGGGCTCTTTCACAGACCTTTCTTTCTCCTTTGTCTCTGCCATGGCTCTTTGGAGGTAGGTCTGTGCTTGTAGGTGTGGAATCTCAGCTCAAGTAAATGACAAAGCCAGAGGCATTACTGTTGGATGGCATCCTGTGCATGCCCCTCCACAGGAGCGTGTGTGCGTGCGTGCGCATGCGTGCATGTGTGTGTGCGTGCGTGCATGTGTGTGTGCGTGCATGTGCGTGCATGTGTGTGCGTGCACGTGTGTGTGCGTGTGCGTGCATGTGCGTGCGTGGGGTGGGATGCAGGGTGTATGCGGTGGGGCGTGTCTGTGTGGGGGGGAGGCACGGGGCCAGTGTGTGCTGATGGAGGTGGGGGAAACTGTCACCCGTACTGGCTCGTCCTGAGCTGGCAGGTGCAGAACCCCAAGGGCCTGTCCATGGGCTTTCCTGATCTGGGTGTGCCTGTATAACCACAGCTCCGGAACGGCCTGTGCCTGGCCGTCTGGATTAGACCAGGTCACAGCCACGGCTAACTTATGTATGTCCCTAGGCGGTACTGAGGTCTGGCAGGAGGAGGGGTTGACAAGATAGGGGCACAGCTGCCTTTCAAGACTTCAACTTCAAATGGCCAGGGATACCCCCAAGCCTCCTGGCTCCTTTCAGGTACAAATATATGGTTTCATGATATGAGATTTATGGCAGCCCTTCCTGACCTACCTCTCAGTGATTTCCAGCCTGCACCCTATCTCGGGTTAACAAGCTCCATACACTTATAAGCTGCTATAAATTTGTTCTTACATCACTGCAAACTTCAAGAGAGATCTGCTTGCTGTGGTGTGCTAACGTTTGGTCAAGTTAGTCCCACTCATTGAGATTTTCTAGACTCCCATCATCGTCGTCATCCCTGTGGCCTTCCCAGGAAGCGGAAGCCCCAGGGAATACCTCAAGCAACAGCGAGAATCTTCCAACAGCCAGCAGCATCATCGGCACCATTTGCCCTGCGTTTGCTCTGTGTGTGACACGGGGCTGAGAGCTTCACGTGCACCATCTCCCTTTTAAACGCGCTTTGCGTTATTCTATCCAAATAACGGATACCCATGGTTAAATCAAAGCAACTGTCCCTTCCCTCATCCTTTCCAACCCTCGGCCCCCATCCCAAACAGAGCTACTTGAGCTGTTTCTCTGGTTAGGTCTCGGGTGGTTACCTTCCTATCTCAACAGTAACACGTCTTTACCTTTCTTCTCGACGGCAATCACATGAGATAGGTGTCTCATCATCTCCATTTTTCAGATGAAGAAACCGAGTCTTCAAGGGGACATGTGGTTTGTCTGGGGCTGCTTGAGCTGGGAAATGGCCCAGCTGAGGCTTGGCGACATGTGTTTATTTGGAAGCTGCCACGCTGTGCAGTCAGCAACCGAGTGCTCACCTGCTCTTACCGCCCCAGCAGCCCCTGGAGCCACCCCCAGCGCCATTCCCTGTCCCCCAGACTAGCCTGGCTAGTGATTGGCACAGAGCCTCCTAGCTGCCACCCAGCTCAGAGAACGGCTTCCTACCTGCCCAACAGAGGCTGCTCTGGCCCCTCGTATCCCAGGCCCGCGCCATCCCTGGGTTTGAACGAACCCCTTGTAACCCCAACTCTCGGAACACAGGTTATTTCTTCTGAAAGTGATTCAGACAGGGCTGGACTGGCTGGGGGGTGCGGTGCCCAGTGAAGTGTGCTGCTCCTGTCCCACAGGACGGGCCTCCCTGTGCCTGTTGGGTTGAAGGGGCCCCGTGATGGGGCAGGAAGGATCACATTCTCCTTCTCCCTTTCTTTTTTCTTTCTTCTGCAGTTTTACTGAACATAATTGATATACAAAGCATTGCACGTATTTGACGTATATGATTAGATGGATTTGGGCTTCGGTACAGACCGTCGATAGCATGACCACAGTCATGGTAACGAACATATCCGTCACCTCCAAAAGGTCCTTTGTGTCCCTTTTATTTTGTTGTGGTGGTGGTAGTGGCCTTGTTGTTGTTGTTTTGGTTGTTTTGGTTTTGTGGTAAGAATACTAACATGAGATCTATCCTCTTACAGTTTTAAGCGCACAGGACTGCCTTGTTAAGTGTGGGCACACAGGTGTGCCGCAGATTCCTGGAATTTACTCATCTGGTGTAATCATGACTTCACACCCACTGAATACTTGTGCCCGCCGCCCCCTCCCCCCAACCACCATTCTACTTTCTGCTTCTGTAAGTTTCACTGTCTCAGATACATCATGTGAGTGGAATCACGCAGTGTTTGTCTTTCGGTGACTGGCTTATTTCACTTAACGTTGTGTCTCCTGGGTCATCCATGCTGTCACGAGGGGCAGGATATCCTTCCTTTAAAAAAGAGGGCGTTCTTCATTCTTGTTGACCTCCGCCCTGTTATGGACTGAATGTGTCCTCCCAAATCTCTATGTTGAAGCCCTAACCCTAACGTAACGGTGTGAGGAAGGGAGGCTTTGGGGAGGTGGTTAGGTTTAGATGAGGGCATGAGGGTGGAGGCCACATGATGGGATCCGTGTCCCTGTAAGGAAAGGAAAAGACAGCAGAAGTTCAGCTATGTGAGGACACGGTAAGAAGGCAGCCGTCCGAAGGCTGGGAAGAGGACTCTCATCACAAATCGAATCTGCTGCCACTTGGTCTTGGACTTTCTACCCTTTAGAACTGTAAGAACTAAAGGTCTGTTTGTTAAGCCACCCGATCTATGGGGTTTCGTTATAGCCCAAGCTGACCAAGACAAATTGAGATGTGAGGAAGCAGACACAGCTGTAAAATTAAGTCGTATCATTAACGGGTATGTATATTTTATAATAGGCTTTATTTTTAGAACAGTTTTAGATTTACAGAAAAACTGCCAAGCTAGTATAGAGAGTTCCCATATACTCGACCTCCAGTCTCCCCTGTAATTACCATCTTATATTAGTATGGTACATTTGTGACAATGAATGACCCAGTGTTGAGAGTTTTATTAACTAAAAGTCCGTACTTTATTCACATTTCCTTAGTCTGTTCCTAATGTCCTTCCTCTGTTCCAGGAGGCCATCCAGGACGCTATACCACCTTTCATCATCACATGTCCTTAGGCTCCTCTTGGCTGTGACAGTGTCCCAGACAGTATCCCCTTATTTCTGATGACCATGACCATTTTGAGGAGTGCTGGTGGCCCCTGGTGTTCCAGGGTTTCATTTTGGCTAGTTTGGATGTTATCAGTCATTGGCAAAGGCGAGGCCCCAGTCAGGGGTGCCCAAACATTGACGCTAGGGAGATCCCACAGTGGGTGAGAATTTGGGGCTAAGTACACCACTTTCTTGGGCAATATTTCAATCAAAGGAATTCTCATTCCATGTATGTGTGCAAACCAGAGCTGCAAAACTTTCTCCAGGGCTCGAGGGAAACTGAGCCCATTGTCTGCTGAATACTGTGCACCTCACAGTTTTCTAGGGAGAAGGAGACCCGCTTCTCCGCAGCGCCCTGAGCCCCAGCGCAGCTCCAGAAGGGAGCATGCTGGGCTGTGAACAGAGGCTCTGGAGCCCCACTGCCTGGGTTTGGATCCAGCCCTGCCACCTACAGCCCAGATACCTAACTGGCCAAGTGACCCTGTTTCCTCCAAGTGAGGCTAACAGTAGGGCCCATCTTAATATGTGCAAAGTGCTTAGAGCGCCCCTGGCACAGGGTCGGCACTATTATTACTATAGAAAAGCCCCAATTATAACTCTGGAAATCACGGACACAGAGAAGACAGGTGAGTTCCTCTTCCACGGCGCCGTTCCTAGCTGATGCAGGGAATAATGGCTGTTGATCTGTGTGTTTACAGTGAGAGAGAGAGTGCGCACCACGCCTGCTGAGAGGTGGGGAGGGGCAGAGGGAGAATCTTAAGCAGGCTCCATGCCGAGCACAGACCCTGAGACAGGGCTCCATCTCATGAGCCATGAGATCATGACCTGATCCGAAATCAAGAGCCGGAGGCTTAACCGACTGAGCCACCCCGGTGCTCCTGGTTGTTGTTGTATTTTTAAGATCTCTTTAAGACACAGTGGAGGACTGTGTGGTACATGGTCAGTGTTTAACCAGCATTCACTAGTATTGGAGAGTATGTTGCACAGAACCGTGGGCTTGTTGCCATTGCCTAGACCCACCCAAGTGATTCAGGCCATACAGCCCAGCGGTGAAGCTGTGGGCCCTGCAGTCAGATGGACTAGGGTTCAAACCCTGGATGCTTTCACCACCAGCTATGTGATCTTGGGCAGTGTACTGAAATGTTCTGTGCCTCACCATTCCCATCTGTAAGATGGAGAGGAAAAGAGTGCCTCCTTCTAGGCTTATAGTGAGACTTCAATGAGGTGCTGGGTGTCAGCATACAGTAAGTGCTCAACAAATGGGGTGATAAACATTATTAACATATCCACAGGCACTGCCTTTGTGGAAGGCATTGCTTAGGGGGTCAGGGAGGACCAATGGCAGAAGGGGGGGACATGTGTAAGGGGCAACATCTGCGGTCCCAGTCCCCCCTCCCCACTCTCCCTCCCCAGGCTGTGGGGAAAGCTCCGGACTCAGGTAACCCGAGCTTTCCCCACAGCCTCAGTCTTCAAGGTGAATATGTTTATGCTTCCTCACCTCATTCATCAGGCTGTCATCTGATTAACATGTTTAATGTCTACCGCATGCCACAGAGCCTGCCGAGTGCTTTCTCCCATTCACATTACTCCATTTGATTTTCACAAACATTGTCCCATTTTACGCGTGAAGAAATGAAGGCTCCCATAACCATTCTCAGGTCATGAGACTATTTTTTTTTTAAGATTTTATTTATTTATTTGACAGAGATAGAGACAGCCAGCGAGAGAGGGAACACAAGCAGGGGGAGTGGGAGAGGAAGAAGTAGGCTCATAGCGGAGGAGCCTGATGTGGGACTCGATCCCATAACGCCGGGATCACGCCCTGAGCCGAAGGCAGACGCTTAACCGCTGTGCCACCCAGGCGCCCCAGGTCATGAGACTATTAACAGTGGAGGAGGAAGCCCACGGGTCAGCGTGCTTGCTCCCCACCGCTTGAACACAAGGATCACGGCCTCGAGTAATAGAATGCACACCACCTTTATTCATGAAAAGTAGACTTAAATCTCCGTCAGAGCAAGGAGTGTTTCTTATTCCCCTTCACCCCAGAACCTAGTCCAGGAAGTGGCACCTAGCACGTGTTTAAGAAATGCTTGCTGAATGACTGCACGATCACAGGGGCTCCACTGCACCCTTATCTCATCCGAGCCTTAAAGCTACCCTGTGAGAAAGGAGTTGATGATACGATCTCCATTTGGGGGGGATCAAGGAAATGTGAGGGAAACGAACATTTATTGAGGGCATTCTATAGGCAGACACGTTGCCCGGGTTATCTCATTGAATCCGGGCGTGTAGGCTTGGAGGAGGAGCCACAGAGCTGCGGAAGGCAGGGTCAGGACAGTGGCCTCCGCATGCTACCCGTGGCTGCTGCTACCTTTTGCCCTCCTTCCTGGGGGCCGCTGTCTCCGGGGCCCTTAGCGCAGGCTGAGTGGTCTCCAGGCGCTGAGGACAGAACTCCGCCTAGGACGCCATGGTCCTCCGGCTCCTGGGACCACTGCTATCCCGGGGAAGGTGGGAGCCCTGCCTGCACCACGAAGACCATGTCGGGAAAGGGCGCGGTGTCTGGTACAAGAGCTATGCTCACAGCACCGCAGCACGGCGACTCTCGTCATTAGGCATTCTTGCTCTTTAGTCACATGGTACCTGCTACTGGAGACAGGAGACAGAGCAAGAAATTACTGGAGGGTGAAAATCTTGCTTCATTTATTTATGTTACGAATGACTTCCTCTCCTCTCAGAAGGAGCAAGAACTGAGGAATTTTTTTCTTTTCTTTCTTTTTTTTTTTTTTTAATTTTAGTTGTTAACAAAAGAACTGAACCGTCAGCAGGTTTTCCTTGTTGAGAAGGGATTTGCAGCATGAAAGGAGGTCATTTTGACAAGTCCTGTGAGTTGCGCTGGGCACAGGGGAAATTTCTGGCAAATCAGGGCCTACCAGAACTGCTGAAGTATTTTTCTGAGGCCTCAGAGAGCCGTGTAATCCCTGACAGAGTTCGAAGGGGGAGCCTAGGCCCCCCAGTCAAACAGCTGTGCTGGGCACAGGCCCAGAGAAAGCCTTGGGGATCAGCACATTTGAGCCGAGCTGCTCCCCTTCTACCTTCTTCTGACTCCCTCCGACCCTTGTTAAACAGTGGGTCCTGTCCCCTCGCCCTGGGGCAGGACAGTGAGGAGACCAGCTGGGTCTCCTGCTGGCTGTGGGGGTGGGGGGGACAGGCGAGGCTTTCGTGGGCTGGAGGAGCCGCAGAGCTCTGAGACAGGGTGGCAGGGCGGCGTGACCCCCATCAACATCTCGGCGTGGAGACCCCTCAGCTGCCGTCTAGTCCAGGAGCTGGCAAACTTCTGTAAAAAGGCCCGACAGAAGATATTCTGGATTTTGCAGACCATATGGCTTCTGCCACAGCCCTTATTTTTCCTTTGATTTTTTTCAACCATTTAAAAAGATAGAAAGCAGTCTTTGCTTGCGAGCTGTAGGAAAACAGCCAGTGGCTCGATCCGGCTGGAGGGTCCCAGCCCCCCGATGTCTGGCCTGCTGTGTATTCTCCTCTTGCCTCCTCAAGCCTCCCCATAGCAAGGGAATGGGGAACGGCTTTGCAACAGCGCGGCACCCATCACACCTGCCGCTGGATGTGAAGAGCCTCGCTGGTAGTGGGCCCTGCGTCTCTAGCGCACGTCCTTCCTTCAGGCTTTCCCCCTGTGGTTGCTCTGACCCAATTCCGAACTGCCTTCTCGCTGCCTTCAGCTCGGATGTTCAGCTGCGGGGAATTAGCACCCCCTGCCCGGGGGTGAGATGACCATCCTAGGTCAGAGCCCTGCCTGCGGAGTGGGGTGTTCAGGGGCGCTGTGTGGAATGGCAGGACGAGAACAGTAGGCGGCAGCACTGAGCCGTACGTACTCACCTTCATCCTCGGCAGGATCCTTAGACCCAGTAGGATTGTGGCCATTGCATGCTCATTGCTGGACAGCAAGGTTGCCGGAGCTCGAGTTGGGGCCGTGCTGCGGCCTCCTTATCAGGGGCTCCGTTCCCCACATTGCTTCCGCTGCGATTGGGCCACATTCTTGTACTTTGTGTGACATCTTTGATGCCTTCAGCACATTGCCATGGTGACCACTAAAAGTCCAGCGCGACCCTGACACCCTGTTTGGGCAGATAGACCCGGGCCCAGCCACATCCATGCCGCTATGGCTGAAATGATCGGGGAGAGGCTAGGAGGGGCCGCAGACGGAGGGCTGCTTTTGTTGGGACTTGGGGTTTGAGGATAGGGTTTGATTGGTCGCACGCGGCAGGGAGCCCGGAGGCGGGCCTGGGTTTGCTAGAACGAAGCCACAGTGCTGCCCCCTGCTGTCGAAAGTCAGTTTCTTTAGGTGATTCTGAAGAACCATGACTTCTAGAACTGAGAGTTCCCTTTCCTCTGCCTCCCCTCACCGCCCTTGTCCTATTCATCTCCACGTCTGCTGACGAACGGCCTCCTAAGTGCCGTTCAGATCTGTCTCCTGCTCTCTACTCCTACTGCCATGGCCTCTGCAGACGCTGGTACCCCAACCCTGGACGTACCTGGAGTAGCCTTTCTGAGATGCACCTGGGACATGGCGCTCTGATGAGTGAAAAGCCCCCATGGCTGCTCAGGAGAGTGGAAAACCCTCAACTTGCCATGCCAGGCCCCAGGCCCTCCCTTCTTATCTCTTCCCCCCGATTTCATTCTGCACACTCAGCTTCTTGCCTCTGTGACTTTGTCCGCGCTGAGGCCTCTGCCTGGAGGGCCATCCCTCTCCAATCTCCAAGCTGTGCCCCTCCTCCTTCTTTGAGACCTAGCCGAGACATGGCCTCCAGGAAACCCAGCCCGCCTGTCCGCTGCAGCCCCTCTGAGCCCCCCTCGTCCCCAGACTCAGCTCTGTTGTCATCTTGGCCTGCTGTGGTGGTGGTTGTCCCCGGGACGTGAGCTGCTTGACGGCCACCACAGTTTTGTATGTATCTTTGTAAGCACAGCACTAGCATGGTGCCTGGAATACAGAGGTGCTCAAGAAATGTTTGGTAACTGTGTGACTGGTGAACCATGGGACCAGACTAGGACTTGAGACCATCTGGGTCCCCACTGAGAACTCTAACCCATGTTTCAGAAACCCAGGAACAGGGCATGATCGGATCCTCCCACCTTTGGTCATGCTTCTTCCCACAGGTCCCTTCCTGGCATCCAATCTAACCCAAAGCCCTGGTGCTTCAGTTTAACCTTGTTTCATCAACCTCACAGATGGAGAGCAGCTGCTTAGCATCTGCTGGAGCTTTAATATAAATTCTGGACAGATTTTCCCTTTGTCAATGGCAAAATAAGAAGCCCCAGAAAGGAAGCACCACCCACTTTTGTATGTTGTGGGGGGCCTGCAGGTGGCATCTTCCCCAGACACCTGCTGTAATCACAGGGCTTTGAAAAGTGTAAAGGCCACTATGAATCAGGCGCCTGGGTGGTTCAGTCAGGGAGGCATCCGACTCTTGATTGCTCAGGTCATGATCTCAGGGTTGTGAGATAGAGCCCCGTGTCAGGCTCTGTGCTGGGCATGGAGCCTGCTTAAGATTCTCTCTCCCTGTGCCCCTCCCCACCCCTTAAAAAAAAAAAAAAAGACGACTGTGAATCACCCAGGGTTGATTGGTTGGGGAAGACCTAGAGGTGGACTGGTTGCAGAGTCCATTCATGGAGTCTTCTAGCGGTGACCCATGATATCCTTTGAGAGGATCTGATGTATCCTGGGAGGCCCTCTCTGCAGCCTGCTCATGGATCGACTTTCAGGCAGGTTTGCTTTTTCCCATCGACCCCATCCACATTTGGCCTTGGAGTCCAGCTTCTGGTAGGGAGTAGACGCTGGAGAGGACTTGCGATTTGCAGGAACTTACCTCCCCCTTCCTTGGCACCTTGGTCTGCTCTGGAGCCAGGTTTCTAGAGAGATTTGCCTGACAGAGCAGGTTCTCTAATCCCCAGGGGACATGCTAGGATGAACAATAT
The DNA here is from genome assembly GCF_017311325.1 of Ursus maritimus. Taxonomy (NCBI): domain Eukaryota; kingdom Metazoa; phylum Chordata; class Mammalia; order Carnivora; family Ursidae; genus Ursus; species Ursus maritimus. The sequence goes on from NW_024425341.1 coordinate 2,638,897, forward strand.
GGGCGTGTGACTCTAGACTGATGGAGGTATAGCAAATTACTTTCTGATGTGTGGTAGGTGAGGCCACAGCCCTACAGTGGAGGACAGGGTTGTCAGAGTTAGCAAATAAAAACACATGCAAATATTGCACGGGACGTACTTATATCAAAATGTTATTCATCTTTTACCCAAAATTCAACTCTATTGGGCTTTGTGTATTTTCTCTGGCAGCCCTGTTGGAGAAATCTCCCTCCAAGGGTGTGAGCATTCCCAGTGTCAATCAATCAAGAAGTGGGTTCTCACTCAGGAGAAGGGGCTGGGAAACTGGGCCTTTGTACCAAGGTCGCTGCTCTTGGTTTTGCTTTCTTGGGTCTATAGGTCTTTGGCCAGCCTGGTCATAGGAGAAGTGACCTCTGGTTCATTGACATGGAACAGGAACTAGGCAGGTAGCCAATGAATTGGACATTACTCTCGGGCTGATTTCCCCTTTGTTGGCCCTGAGCTTTTAGTCAAGCCACATGACATGTTCTGGCCTGGCGTCTGATGGGCTGGGAACATTGAACAGGGGGCACAGTGGGTGTGTGGGCAGCAGTGCCCTGTGATGCCATTGTGAAGTGGCAGTGGGTAGGTGGCTTCTGGGGAACTGGAGTTGACTTTGGGGACACTTCTTTTTAACTGTCTCTCTCTCTTTTCTTTGGGGAGTTTTCCTCTCTTTTCAGTCTTAGAGGATCTGGGCTTGAGATTTAAAATAATTTTTAGTATTTATTTTTTAAATTTAATTATGGTGAAGTTCACTTTTCTTTTAGTTCAGTCCTGAATTGTGACAAATGGGTAGAATCATGTACAGCAGCAGTCTAGACACAAAACAGTTCTGTCACCCTCCCACCAAATTTTCTTGTGCTGCCCCTTTGTAGTCAAGTTCTCCCTCACCCCCTCCCTGGCAACCACAATTCTGTTCTCCGCCCTCTAGTTTTGCCTTTTCCAGAAGGTCATTTAATGGGATCATGCAGTAAGTATGTAGTCTTCACTTCTGGCTTCTTCTGCTTAGCGTGATGCATTGGAAATCCACTCATGTTCTTGTATCAGTGGTTCATTCCTGAGTGGTGATCCACTGTATGGACGTGTTCCTGTTTATTCCCTCACCCCAGGATATTTGAGTTGCTTCCAGTTTGGGACGATTATAAATAAAGCTGCTGTAAACAATGGAGTACAGGTTTTTGTGTGAACGTAGATTGTCATTTATCTTGGATGCACGCCCAGCAGTGGGATTGCCGGGTGGTGTGCTAAGTATACGTGAACTGTGATAAACTCTCCGGGCTTGATTGTTATCAGGGGAACTGATGGGTACCCACAGGCTCCCACACTTTCCAAATGAGAGCTGCTTGGCTTTTTTACAGATGGGAAAGTGAAAATGGAGATCCAGAGGGGTCAAAGGACTTGCCCAGAATTTCAAAGAGAGTCAGTGTCGGGGTCCAAGCCAGAACCGGGGTCTCCTAGCTCTCAGGTCACTGTTTTGTATCTTACGGTTTCCTTCACCATCTTTTGGTGCAACTTTATTTTCCTGGGAGACCCTTTTGGGGATGCATTAGGCACCACCAGTGAGCTTCTACATCCACTGATAAAGAATGTGACCAAAAGGATTAATCCCTTTGGTGAGGACTACCAAGTGGCTCTGCACAGCCATATGCGTGAGCTGAATCGCTCTTCAAGGGTTATGAGGTGCTTTAGACGCTTGCCTTGGTCATTTGGCATGGCGGAGTCATTGACAACCTTATTCTTGTATGATTCATCTACAAATTATTCTTCGGAGAGCTCCTCAAGCAGAACCGACACACAACTGGTTTCCTGTGTTCTCCTCGGGCACCAGGTACTGTTGGCTTTGTTGTGTTCGGTTTTGACTACATCATCCCCCCTGTACCTGCAGTTTGGGATTCGAGTCCTGTCCCTGAAAGTTCTGATCTCGATAGCGCTTCCTTTACCCGCTCCAGGTTTACAATCACAATCCTGATACTCCCTGGGAATCTTGGCTTTACCACAATTCCAGCTTGTGAACATTTCAATGGAGGATTAATTGTTATTCATGCGGTCATTGTTATGTAGGTCACTTTTTCTTTGGAGCAAGTTGATGGGATTTTATTATCTGTGGAAAGCAGCCATACCAGAATGGAGAATACTTTTGATTGCTGATTTAGCTTTAAAATTGTTTCCTATTTAAATAAGCCTCATCAGGAGCAGATGACCCCAGAGAGGAACGTGCTTATCTGGTTGTCTATGTACTTTGTACAAGTGTGTGTATCTTGAAGAAAAGGAGAGCGGTCTTTTCTTGGGTCTAGATGTCTAGCGTGGGGCATATATCGGGCGGTCCCAGCTCCACAGGCAAATGGCTGGAGCTGAGTCAAGCCACGGCTGAGTGAATGTTTGCAGTTGGATTCGCGCAGGCCCCAAATTAGATTCAACGAATAATTGTTTAGGGCTCTCTGTGTGCCAGGCCAAATGCACTAGATACTTTCATTTATATCGTCTGGGGAATCTCTAGGCAAGGATAGGGAAACCTCACTCACAAAAACGAAATAAATTTCTATGTCAGATTTTTCTTGTAAAAGACCAGTTAGGGGATGAATGTCTTCTTTTTTTTTTTTTTTTAAGATTTCATTTATTTATTTATTATTTATTTTTAAAGATTTTATTTATTTATTTGACAGAGAAAGAGAGAGCCCAAGCAGGGGGAGCAGCAGAGGGAGAGGGAGAAGCAGGCTCTCCGCTGAGCAGGGAGCCCGATGTGGGGCTCGATCCCAGGACCCAGGAATCATGACCTGAGCTGAAGGCAGACACTTAACGAACTGAGCCACCCAGGCCCCCCTATTTTATTGTTTGGAAACAGAGAGAGGGAGTGCACGTGCGTGTGCATGTGTGTGCAGGGGGAGGGGCAGAGGGAGAGGGGAGAGAGAATCTCAAGCACACTCCGGGTTGAGTACGGAGCCCAACACAGGGCTTGATCCCATGACCCTGAGATCAGGACCCCGACATCAAGACCTGAGCCGGAACCAAGAGTCGGACGCTTAACTGACTGTGCAACCCAGGTGCCCCAGGGCATGAGAGTCTTTTAAACAATGAGGTCCTCTGGTGCACTTCAAATGAAGAATCCAAAGGGGAATCTGAAGTTTGGAGGACTATTTACTCTGTCTAGGGAACTCTAAATGCCAGATCTTACAGAATGGGTTAGCCGAGAAGAAAGTAGAGCCTTGTGGTGAGGATTAAGGACTCCAGAGTCAGACCGCCTGTGCTCCCATCCAGCTCCAGTCACTGCAGCGAAGCCTTGAGCAAGTCGCTCTTAGCCTCTCTTGGCCTCAGTTTCTACATCTGCCAACGGGGGGGCAGTGATGGCTCCACTCAGGAGGTAGGGAGTAGGTGATGTAACTGCACCCCTTCGGAAACATCAGCTAAGACCACAAAGCCACAAGAAGAAACCTCAGACGGTTTTTTCTAGGAAATGCCACAGCTGAGGTTTCCCCTTGAAGCCTTGGGGAGGAGGCTTCTGAACACTGACTCACAGATCTGGGAAGGTGCTTCCCCAAATGCCCCTGCTGTGTAAACAGGGGTCCCTAATGAAGGCAGAGTGGGGGGTGGAGTGGGGGGTGGGGGGGTGGGAAGTGGCATCAGCAGGACGGTGGCAGGCTGTGCAGTGAGCAGGGGGCCCTCCCCTCCAGTCCCCTCACTAACCGTTCTAAAATTGGGTCAGAATAGGATTTATGCTATTTTATTTTAAACAGTGAGGTGCCCCAGGTTTGAGGACATTGGGACCCAGATGGCCCAGCAGTCGCCAGAGGGCATTCTGGGGAGGACAGGCGGCGTGGGGGAGGGTGGATGGTGTGCCCTGGGACCAGAGAAGGGAGGGAGTGTCCCCTTGGGTCTCGGCAGGTAGCCAATGGGAGGAGCTTCTGCTGGAACCTGTCCTTCGGGATTCACCAGGGAGGGGACTAGCAGCCTGCCATCACCTTCCTTCCCCTCGCCCCTTTTATCCTGTTCATTAATGCTCGTATGCATCATCGTCTTCTCAAACCTTCTATGGAACGTCTTCAGGGAAATGAAAAGTAACCCCCGGCAAAGATGTAAGGACTGTGAAGCAAGCAGCAGGAACAATGCCTATTTTTGTTGCAAATGCCCTCTCCTGGGGCCTGTCACTGCAGTGTGAGCGGGAATAATCCAATTAAGGATTGGATTAACCCACCCAAGGGCACATCTGTGCTACTGTTTCAAGGACATAAGAGCCCTCTGTATCAGACTCACCACAGAGGAAGAAACAAAACGTACTTGGAGCACAGAGGAGAAGACTCACTCCATCCAGGTGGTGTTGATGATAATGATGAGAATTACAAGGAAAGAAAGGCTTCATGGAGGAGGTGACACGTGGGCCACTGTCCAAGGGCAGGGGAGTCAGGCAGGAGATAGAGGCTAAAGGCCACACCGGTGGAACCTGCGATCCCCACCCCCATCAGACACCCTAGACCACACTTTCAGATTTGGAATATGGAGGTGGTGAAGGTGAAGAAGGTAGTTCAGAGAACGTTGGGCTATGAGCTGGAAGGAGGCCACGATGCACGTACAAATGGGGAAAAGCGGCCCAGGGAGGTAAAGTGATTTGTCACAGTCACACAGCTAAGCAAGTGCAGGGTCAGGGCTGGGGAGCAGGGGGAGAGCTGGTAGGGGGTTTGGAAAGAAGAGGGAGCAGCACCCAGACTTGCTGTGCTCTCTTCCTTCGCCAGCACACAGCCTTTGCTCTACAGTGAAGCTTATATGTGAGGCGATGGAGGACTGGTAACCCGAATGGCTGCTGAGGGGCTGGAATTAAAATGCCTCCAGCGAGCCAGAGAGAAAGCGTCCTTTCTGGTTTCTATGGCCCTGGGACTGAACTGGACTCGTGAATGGTCTCACTCCGTTATTAATAACAGGAGCTTACTCTTTCTTGCTCCTGCAGGGTGTATGTGTGAGTGTGCGTGAGTGTGCGTGTGCGTGTGTGCTTGTGTGAGTGTGCGTGAGTGTGTGTGCATGTGTGTGCTTGTGTGCGTGCGTGTGCTTGTGTGTGTGCGTGTATGTGTGCTTGTGTGCGTGCATGTGTGAGTGTGCGTGAGTGTGTGCATGTGTGTGTGCATGTGTGCGTGTGTGTATAGATTTATGTTTGGGAGCAGAAGGAATTAACTTTGTAGAATGGGTCAGAAAAATGCTACTTTCATGTTAGACCATAACTGTCATTAATTTGCAGTCCTTTTTAACCTAAATGTTCTTTTAGAGACCTTTTAATTTTATTTATTTTTAAGTTACGAGGAGGGTGAGGAGAGTTTGCCTCTTCTTACTTCTTTGCTTTGACGCTCCAATCATCCGGCTTCACGGGGGCCCAGCCTCCGTACAACTCCAGCCCGGGCCCAGGACGGGTCTAGCCTTGCATCCTTGCTCTCGAGGGAACGACGCTACGTCGACACCAGCCAAGGGCAGGGTTGACTTGCGAAAATACCAGATGTGAGCCTCATGCTTTTGTAGGATGAACTTGACGAAAGCGTTTTCACCATGAGTTCGGTCTTCATTCCTGGCCTCTGGAGGTTTTATCTGAGAATTTCCACTTTCGCACAGAAACACCAAAGGTTGTGGGGGTGGGGGGCGATCACAGAATTTACAAAATAGGAAGTGATCTGAAAATCAGCACATACTGTGTGAGATATGGTTGCTGACCTTTAGGGCTTCCATTAATTCCGGGAACCTAAGACCAATTCTCCAAGTTATTAGAAAGGACAAGACAATATATCAAGCACGGAATTATGCAATCTGTATGACAAAGACAGAACATATCCACAGGAACGAAATTAGTACAGACTGCAGTGATTAAGCAAGGCTTTGCAGGGCAGGGAATTGAGAGGCACAGCATGCCTGGGATACAGAGACAAGAATGAGAGTGATGTGTTTATTGTTACAGCAACGCTTGAAAAAATGACGGGATACAGACTATTATACATGGTGTAAATCCAATTTGGGGAAAATATGTTTTATTCATATGCAAAGAAAAAAGACTCCAAGCAAATGTATCAAAATATAAAAAATGTTTATCACATGGCAAAGGGATTTATGGGTAATTTTCAGTTTCTTTTTTTTCACTTGGTATCTTCTGCTTACGATGAAATGATTTATTAGTATAACCAGGCAAAAAAGCAAAGCCATTGTTGCTTATTAAGAGAGGGATGTGCTCAGGTGCTGGTGAGACACTGAGATTGCAGCTGCCCTGGGGACCGTGTGCCTGGGAAGCTACACATGCCAGTGCTGCGCCGACTTGGAAGCCTGGAGAGACGGCTCCGGGCAGCAGGAGGACAGGGCCAGTGAGCCTGGTGGGCTCTGCAGTGGAGCCCCGTCCAGCACCAGTGAGTAGGGGGATCTGGGGAGGAAGGGCCTGGCTCAGAGGCTCTTACAAGAGTGAATGATTCAGATCCATGGGAATGAGACCCTGGGCCCCAGGTGGGTCACAGACAGGGAGAGGGGCCAGAGAAACCTGTCCTGGAAAAATAGGGCAATCACACAGGCAGGAAAGGGAAGACAAAGAATCTAACCAGGGACATCTTGGGGCCCTGAGAGGCCCTGAAGTGACCTTTCCTATCTCTAGGATTGGATGCCCTCCATCAGCACGTGGCGAGAGTCCCCAAGCTGGCAGGCCTCTTTGGAGGGGGACTTTGAGGGATCAGTTGCTGACCTCCTGTGTATATTCACTAGTGGATAGGATCAGGAGGGAGGCGGAAATGAGATCCCACGACTGTCCGAAGTCTCCACCTATAGAGGTGAGGCTGTTCTCCAGGGCCGAGTTATCTACGAAGCTCACCTCAGCCAGTAGGACCCGGTTCTCAGAGGCAGCTGCTTCATGGGGGGACCCGAGTATGGGGAGTTGCGTCAAGAGGGGACCCTGCTGAGCATTGCATGGGTATTTCCAGGTATGAAAGAGGAACCTTGGCCACATTTCGCTTAGGGCAGGCTCAGTACTAACACCACTGCTCACCTGACTGGGATACATTTGCTCTGCCAAGACACACCTGTCCAAAGACCTAAGAAACACTGCATTTTCACGGGTAAAAACACTCTGACTTCCGTACAGTGGGTGCTGAAGGACAGTTCTGCCCAGCATGTAGGCGTGCAATCAATGAGCGTCCTTGGCATGAGTGTGATCAAAGTGAAAGGGTGACCCGGAGACCGGTCCGGGGGTGGGGGGCGGGCAGCAGGGGCCGGAGGAGCTTTGCAACTTACCAACAATCGCAGTGAAAGATGAAGAGAGTAGTGATGGTTCATAGTCATAGAAGTTTTCTTGTTTACGTAATCCAAAGGACAAGAAAACCATGACCTGGAAAATCTTTTTAACCAGAGGCCTGTGTGACAGAAAACTGGAAGGGTCGAACAGTCGCATTGGGTTACTCCACTGGTCATTTGTGAAACTGGCCTCACTTCCTTGCTGCATCCACTGTCACCAAGGGGAGGCAAGAAGGGAGGCCCACAAAGCCCTCAGCCTTGAGGAGACGCAGCCTGCGAGGGGAACGCAGGCCCCAGGAGCCAGATGGAAGAGTCTGGAGCCAGCCTTCCGCACTTAGCAGCTGTGTGTGGATAGAGCTGGGAAGGCTAGCAATCTCTTCAGCACAAACTCCTACACAGATGCCTCGATAACCGAGCTCCCTTGGATGGGATTCAGGAGCTCTACGTGGAATGCTGTTGTCTAGAAAATAAGACCCGGGAAGGTAGTGTTGAATTTCCGCCTTTCCAACACATTCCAGCCGATTTCTCGGAGGGAGAACTCAGGCATTTCTGCCATGGCTTTACACCCCACTTCCAGAATCACAGTATCCGTCATCGCTCTGCCTGCTAACAGATCGCTGAGTTTTCTGTGGAAACAGTGAAATGAAAGCAGTAAGAATTTGCAAGCCTGAAAATGATTTTGTGAAGGAATCATTTTTCATGTAGTTTGTGCTGACATCTTTCTAGGACTGGGAAGGGAAGGGATTTTCTTTTATATTACAATTAATCATTACACAAAAAGCATAGTAGGCACTTCATACATATTTGTTGCATGGATGAGTTAATGAACCAAAGGAATACTAATAATGTAATAATAAGACATAGTTATTTTTTTAAGACTTTATTTATTTGAAAGTGAGCACGCATGAGTGGGGGCGGGGCGTGGTGGTGGTGGAGCTGAGGGAGAAGCAGACTTCCTGCTGAGCCGAGAACCTGAATTGGGGCTTGATCCCAGAACCCCAAGATCATGACCTGAGCCGAAGGAGGCGTGCTTAACTGACTGAGCCACCCAGGGACCCCAAGACATAGTTTTTAAGTTTAAAAATACTCAAAATGATACTCTAGTCGGCTAAAGGATACATACGTGTGTTATAAAGGTGTATAGAAGTGTGTGGAGTGATAAATACCAAATTAATATAATTGAGTTGGGAGGGAGGTGCAGAGGGTAGATTTAACTGTTTGCCGTGTTTTATTTCTTGAGCTGAGTGTCAGATACACAGCTGTGCTCTGCATTTTTCTTTATCCTTTTCTGCAAGTCTTAAACATTGCATGATACATTTTAAGTTTAAATAAAACTGCATTTAAAAAATATCTCTAATATAAAGATCGCTTCACCCAAGGAAAAAGTGGAGGGCGGAAAAGTTGGGTTAATATGCCTGTTTCCTCCCTAAGTTGGGCGCTTTTTTTCTCATGTTGCTCATTAACACCCACTCCCTTTCTTATCTACACCAACCGTTCTCTCTCCCTAGATTGTCCCTTCCAGCGTTTCTAAGTAATTATATCTTCAACTACCGGCTAGAAGAAAAATACTTCCATGCGTCAATATGGAGGCTCTTGATGAGCTCCAAGTGACTTTATTTCTTGTAGTCACGACCTTCTAAGTAAGAGTGTGCACCCTACAGGAGAGGAGATAAACGTTGGCTGGACACCAATTCTGTGCCCGCATTCCATTCATTCCACATATCACCTCATAATCCTCTAACAGCCCGAAATATAGGTAGTAGCTTTCCTCTATGATCTGAGCAATGGAGGCTCGGTGTGACTCAGCAACTGGCCCACCATTAGGCGGCCACGGGAATCTGTGGCAGCAAGGGGCTCCCACCCAGACGGCCCTGTCCCTTCCATGCTCTTGCTCTGTGCTCCCAGTCAATGTGTGACCAGTGACACACATTTGGGAGGTGCTTGGAGAACTAAGAATAGAAGCTCCAGAGGGCAGTGCCCTATGGGGAATTGGTTCATGACCCTGGTGGTAAGCTCTGGTCCTGTGGTCTCCAAAGTGGGGTCCATGTACCCCCGCACTCTGCAAGAAGATGTGGCAAGACAATAGCTCACCCTTTTAAAAATTTCTAGTTCATTGTGTTTTATAATGTATATAACATGTTGTTGCAGTATTACTTGTATATGATTTATAGATAAATAAGTATCCAAATGTTGAAGGTTTATGCTCAAAAATATTTTTATTGATGAGAGTGTATAATTTAAAAAGTTTGGAGACTTCGTAGAGTCTGCTCAACTGAACTGATCCACCTTGTTTGGGACCAGCCGTTCGGTTAGTACCCAAGTGTTGAATGGGCTCAGGTCTCCTTGCCTGGAGCAGGTCCTTCCCGTGCCCAGTAAACGGGCACGCGGCCACGGAGACACTCTTGGGAATAATGGTGAAGACTTGAAGAACGGCAGAGGGGACTGGAAGCAGGTAGATGTCTCACTTTTCATGAAAGCAGATTTCACAAGGCCAAATTCCTGAAAAAAAAATTTAGAATGGATTATTAAACAGATGGTATATGGCCAGTTAGGGGAAAATCCTGGTCTCTGGCAGCTAGCATGGGTTCACCAGGAATGAGTCCTGTCTAAATAAACTCATTTACTTTATAATACTCAACAATAATTTATTGGGAGAAATCATTCATTCATTCATTCATTCATTTTTTTCATGCGTGCATACATTCATGGTCCACGTGAGAGGTAATCCCCGAGCATCTATTATGTTTAAAGCCCTGTGCTTGGATGACATCTAGCGATGGATATATTGCAATCTGTGTCCCCAGAGAGCTCTCCTTTTAATAAAGGAGACAAACATGTACACACATAACAACAAGAAAATAAAGTATTTCTTAAATGCCACATGGTGGTTATATCATAAACAAAGTGATTATATTACCAACAAATGTGCCCAGCATTCAGCAAAAGGAGAATACTGTAGGGACCGTGACTCCTGACAGCAAGACCAGCCATTTCAGCAAGGAAAGAAAACATTAGAGCTCTCCATATATTTACTTTTTAATACAAAATTTTGATTTTCTATTTTGGATGTTTTATATCGGTAGAGCCTCTGCTAACGTCGTTGAAGACATTTGGGTCATATGATTGTAGTTAGGTGACTTGAACAACCTAACTAGTTGAGCAGCTCCACTCAAAGTGGGCTAGTTAATGGAGCAAGATCAGCCCACGAGACAAACGGTCCTCAGCCGCAGGCTATGTAACCTTCCAGTGTTCCGTTTGCAGACCTAGCAGGCATATTCACTGAACTCTTGGGGCAGGTGGGGCATTACATGTATTCAGACGTACAGAGATCACAATTGCTCTCTCGAATGTTGCGTCAGGACGTCCAGATGAAAGACCCTGAGAAGCGTGGACGGATTAACAGCCCCCTTGGAGAAAACGAAGTCTCATAATAACGGCTGCATTTACTGAGCACCTACTATGCACAGGCGCCCTGGGGAGCGCTGGCCACGCGCGATCTCTTTTGGTCCTTACAGAAGCCCCATGAGGTGGACACTGTGCTTATTCCCACTCTGGACACTACCTGGGCTTGGGGCCCGGAAGGGAGGCAGTCTGAGTGATGTGGGGATTAACGCTGGGAAGAAGGTGGTGGTGGGCAGAGGAGGGACCTTCTGAGCCTCTGGGACACGCTGTTCTGGGAGGTCAAGGAGGGGTGGCCCACTCCCTGTCGGGGATGTCCGAAGAAGGATTCGGGCACTCGATGACCTTTAAGGTCTGTCTGCACTTTGGGTTCTATGAGCCCCTGTGAAGTGAAGCACCCGCAGTCCGCAGCCTGTAGACAGTGGGTGTGCGGGCCATTAAAAACGCCACTGATCTGGCTTCGGGGCAGCCTCTGTGGAGAAGCTACAGATGGCTTCCCTGTGGAAACCCAGCTCCTGTCCGGGCAGGCCAGATCCCTGACCGAGGGGAAGGGAGGAGTGAGTGCGAGCCGCCAGGCCTGAGATTTACCTTTCCGAGGAGAATGAAAAAGAGCCTTCTGCCTTTATACCTTCGACCGTGAAGCTTTAGATTCACTGTGTATTCAGCTGAATTGTGAACATTCAGCCTTTGTCAGGATGACTGACTTCCTCCCCAAACACTGCCTAGTTTAGGAAATGTCGGACTGTCAATAAATCAGACCGTCCGGCCACATCTGAAAGCATAAGCTGAAGATTTCAGGAGATGCCCTTCGGGTTGCAGAATGATCCGGAGACAGAATATTCAGCTTTTTTTTTTTTTTTTTTTAAGATTTATTTATTATTTGAGAGAGAGTGCGTGCACGGGAGCATGGGGTGGGGGGAGGCGTAGAGGGAGAAGGAGACCCTCCGGCAGAACCGCCCAGCGCAGAGTGTCACTGGGGACTCGTGCTAGTCGGGGCTGGACTGCAGGACCCCGAGATCATGACCTGAGCGGAAATCAAGAGTCTGGACGCCTAACCTACTGAGCCACCCAGGCGCCCCCCAGAACATTCAGCTTTAAACATCATCATCATTCGATCAGAGGTAATGCTAGAATTTTAGGAAACCCAAAGTGAAATTCTCTTTCTCCCTCTCTCTCTCTGTCTCTCTCTTTTCCTTCCTCCTCATCTCTAACCACCCCGCCAACCTCCCCATTCATCAGATACCGTGTAGGAGAATACCAGTGATCAATTAACCCTCAACAACATGACTAATTTGTGTTCACCAAGTTGAAGGAGCAGTGCGGTGGGGGAGTCTAGGATTTAGTCAGAAGACCGGACTCCAGCCTCAGTCACTAATTAGCTGTAGGACCATGGGCAACTCAGTATGCTGTTCTGAGTTGCAGTGTCTCCCTTTGTAAAACAGAAATAATAATAACTTGTAATGATAATAAAAATCCCGGGATTGTTTTGAGTATTACGCATCATAGTGTTCGTCATTATGCTCACAAACTGCAAATTGCTCTACAAATGCACATTATTACCATGATTATTGTAAGATGGAAACCTCCCGCTGGTTTGGAGGTTTTTTACAGAGGTGCGTATTTGGTGTAAATGCAATGTTTGTTTTATAGATCCTCGAAGGGTTGGGACAATTAGGTAAATAAATCTCTCTGCTAAGACAGCATGTGTAACGGTCGAACCAGGTGGTCTTTAACTGGCAATATGCACAGACAAGATACAGTATAAACTGTAAGGAATGAGATCACAGTGGGGATTAAGACGACTCCCCAGCTAAGGACAGTCTTGAAAGCGTGTCACCAGACAAGTGCAGGCCCTGGATGGAGCCACATTGGTATGGTTGCGTGGGTCTGGCTGTCCAGAGCCAGGCAAGACCAAGACAGGCGTGCAGCTGGGTCAGTGGTGTGGGCAATAATCCTGCAGGAAGAAGTCCATTTTTCAAGGAGTTCAAACCAACAAGCAAACAAATAAATGTGCACACCTAGCTGGGTGCAGAAAAGTGACATTTTTCTGGAGGAAAATTGACATAGCCCATCAAAGCCTCAAAAATGTTCATGACTTTTGACTCTAGCCAGTCTAGAAAAATATCTGGGAAAGATACTAAGGAAATCATCACATGCAAGAGCACAAAGATATTAATTGTAACATTGTTTAAATAGGCAAAAAAAAGGGGGGGTGAAGAATCTAAGTGTTTAGCAATAGGGAGTGGGTTAAATGAGCTTGCAAACATCCCGAGGACACCTTACCCTGCAGGCATTAAAAGATGACACAGATGGGCACCTGGGTGGCTCAGTCCGTTTTGCCTGTGCCTTCGGCTCCTGGGATCCAGTCCCATATCGGGTTCCCTGCTCAGCAGGGAGCCTGCTTCTCCCTCTCCCTCTGCCTCTCTCCCACTGCTCATGCACTCTCTCTCACGCTCTCTCTCAAATAAATAAATATAATTTTTTTAAAAAGATGTGTATTTTTCTCATGTGAGAAAACATTTTTGATATGTTTTTAACAAAAGCAGTTTACAAAACATCATGACTCCTGTTTTTGAAACCATACATATGTTTACGTGTATTATGTGTGCACTTTTAAAAGTCTTCAGGGATAGTCACTAGAATAATAACAGCAGCTAGCATTTCCCAGGCACTGGCTGTGGGGTGGGGCTCTACACACGTGTTACCCCCACTTACTCCTCTCAGCAGCCCCTCTCCCCCACCGGAAGGAGCATCCTTATTTTCATCTCAGGGCCGAGGTAATTCAGGAAATGAGAGCTGTTAGTAAGGTGCCCGAAGGTCTTGCAGCCGCTGAGCGGCAGAACCCAGGTCTGTCCGACTCCAAAGCCCGGGTTCACGACCCTGTTTTGATATAATCTTCCAGTCACAATAGTGGTTATATTCAGACAGTGAGATGATGAGCTATTTTATCGTTTTTCCAAACTACCTGATTATTAAAAAAAAAAAAAACCAAAACCTTTTATCTTATGATAAATTCCCATTGCCTATGTATTTAAAGAAATGAGTGTGTTCCTCCCAATTGGATAGGATGGGGAAGTCAACCTGGAGAAATCTATGGATGCCCAAGGAGGTGAGTGGGCACCAGAGGCTACTGGCATTTTGGATACTGCTGAAAAAGCCCCCGGCTTATTGAATTGTTAGGCACAGGGGAATGCATAAATTAGGTCATTTATCATTCTTGGCGTATATTATCTAGAAACATGATTATTATTTCAGTTGATAATAATAAAGTGCTTTTAGATGGAGCACTTGTTGACATCCTCATAAATATCCTGTGAGGCAAGCAGAGAAGGTATCTTTGTACCCATTTTACGGATGAGGAGAACTGAGGTCCAGAAAGATTAAGTAGCAGGTCCTAGGTTCTAGAGCCTAAAGTAACAAAGGCACAGTTCAGACTGAGACCGTCTGACTCCTAGTCTAGGGCTTTTATCAGGACAAGGGGCTGTCAGGAAGAGTTCTTCTGGAGTTGAAATGACCCCATGGGAGTTTGGGTGGGACTGGAAGTTGCAGGGTGCGTGGGTAGCAGTGATGTCTGAGTTGGCGCAGCAGAGAGCCACAACTCTCTGTGCTCACTGATCCTCACCAGCCGAAGCCCCTTTGTGGGTGGGTCTGGCTACCGAGCAGATAGCTGCTGACCTGGGGACAGGCCCAACAGGCTCTTCCTCCAGAAAAGTAGTCCTTTCCCCCTCCCTTCTTCTTCTCCCCTCCCTTCTCCTCCTTCTCCCCCACCCCACTTTCTCCGGTGCTCCCCTTTCTTCTCCCTCCCCTTGTAGACACATGTAGGGAAGGGACTTCAATGACATAAATCTGAGTTTCTTCAGCAAGGGCCCCTGGAAGACCAGTATTTTACCCTCAAATTTAAAAATAAGAGGAAGTTAATGTCCTTAGATTTCCACCTCTTACCTCAGAATCTCTTAGAGATGATCAGAGATGTTATCCGCACTTCCCCACCCCATGGCTGTCATTGTCCTCATGACCGCCCCCGCCCTCGAGTGTGACCCATCCTGGTACACAGCCAGCTCCTAACCGCCATTCCTATCAAGTTCATGAAGCCATGTGTCTGCTGTGGGATACAAGCTCCAATGTTGGCTTAGATGTTCAGTGAAAGGAGGTGAGAGAGTCAAAAGGGGTGTGGCAATGATGACTGCATTTTCCACACTGGACTCCAGCCTAAATTCAGAGAAACTACGGCCGTTCTGGAGGCAATACGCGATTGTAGTTACGGGGGAACAGCTCCAGAGTAAGACCTGGGTTCCTTCTCTAGCTCTGGGATCTTGGTAAGTACCTCTCCCGCCTCGGTGACGTCAAAACTAAAATGGGGGTTATGACAGGGCCTGCTCCAGCTACTGCTGGATTAGTAAGTGAATAATGGATGCGGAGCGTTTAGACCGTGTCTATTTTCTTTACTGTTGTGAACATGGTAACGTGCCTGGCACGTAACAGGTCCTTGGTGAGTATTGAAAGAAAGAAAGAGAGCAAGGGTGAGAGAGAGAGAAGAGGAGAGAGACTGAGGAGGGAGGTAGGAAAGAAGGGGGAAGGAAAGAAATAATGGGTGAATGAACGAATGAATGAGCACATGGTAAGTGCTTAATAAATGCTATTATTATTATTGTCAAGTATTGAATTCTACCATCCCTCCTCTTAAAAGGATAAGAAGTTCAGGGGCACGCGGGTGACTCAGTCAGTTAAGTGTCCAACTCTTGATTTCAGCTCAGGTCATGATCTCAGGGTTGTGAGATCAAGCCCCGTGTTGGGCTCCTCGCTCAGCAGGAGGTCTCTTCCTCTCCCTCTTGTCTCCCCCTGCTCATGCTCTCTCTCTTTCTCAAATAAATAAATAAATCTTTAAAAAAAGAAAAAAATAAGAAGTAGTTTTATTGATTTGAATTTGATTGACCAAATTTTTCTCATGTCTCTTGATAACGGGACTGTCCAGCTAAGAGAATGGCCAAATGTGGGCATAAACAAGGGGCTTCTGAGGCAAAGAAAGGCCTGAAAGATCCCTCAGTTGATTCATTAGCACATACAACCATCCAATGTGGAGTTGGTCTTGGTCGGCTACCCTAGAGCATTGCTTTGCTGCTCTTCCACTTTCTTTTCTTGATCCTCCTTTTTTTCACCCAGTAGTGGAAAGAGCAGGGGACTCGGGGGCCTCTGCACTGCAAAAGCCCTGGCCAATCACATTCGGCCCCAGGCCGCGGGTTCCTCTTCACACTGAGGACCCAGGGGTCCTTGTCCAGTCTCACCCTCTGGTGCCGGGGGTCTCAGCATCAGAGTCTGAGTACCTCAAGCTGCAGTTTCGAAGGACTCAGGGAGCCCCCCCAGCCCTCTCCGGAGCTCCCAAGGCCAAGACTGTTCACAGCACACTAAATGTCATGTGGCCTCTCGTTCTCTCACAGTGTAAAGAACAGGAAAAGTTCATTGATATTTACGAGATTCACGTTGCAACTAACCTTTAAGAGACGACCACTTGCGGAGTTCTGGTGTGCTGTCTAACCAGAATGTACTCCATTAACGGAAAACACGTGAAAATGCTCCGCCTTCCCGGACTGAGGCCAGGTCTTCCGTACCTCAACCAAAACAACAGATTGCAACCCCCTGAATGCAGAAGCAGCTATGACAATTCAGCTGTCTTTTCTTAAACCAGACATCATAAACAGATTTGCCAAGTGTAAAGCAACAATCCCCTGCTTGGTGAATTTTTATTTATTTTGCAAAGTATAATTATTTTTCATGAAAAATTTATCTGTGTTAATGTAAAATGGGCTTATTAGGCTATGTCCAAATGAAATAGTACATACTAGTTTTTAAAACTCTCGGTTTTAAGTTCTAACACAGTAAATATTGATAAATATCGTATTTTCAAAAAAGCTCTATGGGGTCCTCAATTATGTTTAGTCGGTAAAGGGGTCCTAAGGCCAAGAAGTTTGCGAGCCACTGTCTTAAATTTACCAGAATAAGTGGGAGTCTACCATTGGATTATGTCTTTATTTACTAAGTACCTATGATTTAACTTCTTCAAGCTTTTAATTTCTCCAACTTTTCATGGTGAAATGCTTCTTTAAAGGAATGAGATCACTTCTCTATTTTATGTTTTGCCTGAATGTAAGAATTTTGCAGCACTTTAGGCCAGCACTGACTGGATAAAGATGTATAAGTTTTAAGAGAATGAGAGCAAAGTTTTCCGAATCTGGAATATGTTCCCCAAATATCGATCTCTTAACAAACTTGTAGCCTGAATACATGTACAGCATGAAATAAAGCAAATCAGTAGCCTCCCTCCCCTATAGTCACTGTCTCTTTGAATAAGACATGAGGACTCGGTGATTTTGCAGGCAACAATGAATGCCCCTCATAGACAAACCATTGCAGACACTAGAAAAGGAAGGAAAGCTAACCCCCAGCCCATTTATGAGTTTAGTATAGCATGATAAGACAACCAAAAGATAAGAAAATAAAATAACTGGCCAATAAAATAGGTCTACAGATTCTTTGACACACTTCCTTTGACAATGTCTTCGCCCTCAAGTGTGGCCTGGATTTTAGTGGTTTGCTTCTAGCACCTAGAATGTGGTAGAAATGACGATGTGTGATGTCCAGAAGGTCATTAGAAGGCTTGTGGCTTCTGTTGTGTTCTCTTGGATCACTCTGGGGGAAGCCAGCGGCCACGTGATGAGGACATGCGAGGATGGGTCCATGAGATGAGAAATTGAGGCTTTTTGCCAATAGGCTTGTGAGGACTGCGGAAGATGACCGCAACCCTAGCTGACATCTTTTTTTTTTTTTTTTTTTAAGATTTTATTTATTTATTCGACAGAGAGAGAGACAGCCAGCGAGAGAGGGAACACAAGCAGGGGGAGTGGGAGAGGAAGAAGCAGGCTCATAGCAGAAGAGCCTGATGTGGGGCTCGATCCCAGATCGCCGGGATCACGCCCTGAGCCGAAGGCAGACGCTTAACCGCTGTGCCACCCAGGCGCCCCCCTAGCTGACATCTTGACTGCAACTTCATGAAAGACTCTGAGCCAGAGGACCCAGATAAGCTAGTCCTGAGTTGCTGATGCTCAGATGCAGTGAAGTAAGAAATTTGTGTGTATTTTAAATTCCTAAAAGTTTGGGGTAATGTGTCATGCAGCAGTTCCAAATTAATACAACCAATATGATTTATGAATGCAAAAATCCTACATAAAACCTTGCAACTCTTATTCAGTGGTGTTATATTGAAAGTACTACAGGATGGCCAAGAAGTCTCACTCAGGAATGCAAGGATAGTTTAGCATTGGAAAAATCTGTTAATGCAATGCAACACCTTCACAGAAAAAGCAAACAAAGACTTTAATTTCAACATTCGTTCCTGATTAAAAACTGCTAATAAACTGAGACTGAAAGGTACCCTCCTTAACCAATAAATGGTACCCACAAAAACCTACACAGCGACATACTTACTGATGGAGCTTTAAAAGCAGCCCCATTTAAGTCAGTGACTGGATAAATATGCTGATATCAATGCCTCCATTCAACAGTGTACTGGATGTCTTACCCAATGTAATAGGACAAGAAAAGAAAATAGGGGGTACAAAAACTGCAAAAGAAATCAAAATGTCCTCAATTGTGAGTAATAGTTGTCTGTAGAGAAAAATTAAAAGAATTATGGCCACAAACTATTAGGACTAATAAAAGAGCTGAACACAACTGCTGGCTACAAGTTCAAGATACAAAAATTAATAATATCCCTATATACTGCAATAACCAAAAATATAATCCAATAAAAGTTCTCACTTTTAACAGCATTAAAATAACCAGATCCCAAGGAATAAACCTAAAAAAAATGGGAAAGATCTTTTATGGGGAAAATTATAAAAATATAAAACATTAAAGATCTGAATGTGTATACAGATATACCTACCATGTATATACGATTGAAAGATTTGATATCATAAAGTCAATTCTCTTGACATTGATAAATGAATTCTGTGTAATTGCAATCAAAATCCCTAGGTATTTTTTTGTGTGTGGCATTTTCCCAAATGTACATGGAAGAGCAAAGGGCCAAGAGAAGTTTTGATACTTTTTTTTTTTAACATATTCAAAATACATGCTTTTTATTTAAGTGTGAAATTGATGGGCTACAAAAGAAACACTCCCAAGCTTATAATATAAACTACGAAGTAGTTTATAACTACAGTAACTAGATATGATGATTCAGTACAAGGGCTAATATTATATTAAGATCCTAAAAATGAATTTTCTAACTTATGAATCAAAAACTAAATCAATTATTTCAATGCAAGGCATAAATAGACCCCAACTCTCTTTTGTCTAGTTTTGTGTCTAAGCCAGTCTACTGATTTTCTTTATTGTTTTCTGTTTCCAATTTCATTGGTTTCTGATCTTTTAATTATTTTCTTCTTCTTGGGTTTATTATACTCTTCTTTTTCTAGTTGTTTAAAGGGAAAAGCTTTGATACTTTTAAAGAGGACTAAAGCAAGGAGGTATTAAGACTTATTACAAACAATATTAAGCTTATGATAAAGCAATAGCAATAAAGACAGTGTGATATTGGCAGCGAGACAGATGCACAGGCCAAGGGGTAACAGGAGAGAGCCCCCAATGGACCCCTGTACATGGAGCCTGCGTGTATGATGGGGATGGCACCGCACTTCAATGGAGAAAGGACAAGCTATTCAGTAAATGGTACTAGGATAATCAAGGATCTATATGGAAAAAAACAGAACTCTTAATTCACACTGTGCATATAAATAAGCCCCGTGGATTTAAAGATCTAAATATAACGCTTAAAACTATGAAATATTTATAATACAGGAAAATGTACTTATGAGCTCAGGTTAGGGAAGGAGTTCTTAAACATGACAGAAAAAGCACCAATTGCAAAGAAAATGATTGATATATTTAACTGCATTACAATCGACATCTATTAATCAAAAGATACTATTTTATTTATTTTTCAAAAGAGTCTGTTTATTTATTTATTTGAGAGAGAGAGCACATGGGGGAAGGGAAGGGGACAAGCCAACTCTGGGCGGAGCTGAGCCCAATGCAGGAGCTGAAACCAAGAGTCAGACGCCTAACCAACTGAAGCACCCAGGTGCCCCTGAAAGATACTATTTTAAAAAGGAAAGAGATGCGGGGCGCCTGGGTGGCACAGCGGTTAAGCGTCTGCCTTCGGCTCAGGGCGTGATCCCAGCGTTATGGGATCGAACCCCACATCAGGCTCCTCCGCTATGAGCCTGCTTCTTCCTCTCCCACTCCCCCTGCTTGTGTTCCCTCTCTCGCTGGCTGTCTCTATCTCTGTCGAATAAATAAATAAAAATCTTTAACAAAAAAAAAAAAAAAAAAGGAAAGAGATGCGCCACACGCTGGGAGAAGATATTTGCAATGCGCATAATTGATAAATGATCCCTATCCAGACTATATAAAGCACTCCTACAGTTCAATAAGAGAAAGACAAACAACAGAACAGAAAAATGGGCAAAGGGCTTTCGCAGAAGATGAAAAATAAGTGGCCTGTAAACATGAGAAAAGATGCCCAACCACATCAGTAATTAGAGAAATGCAAATTAAAACTGTAATGCCGCACCATTTTACACCTGCAGGTTTGACAAAAGTTTGAAAGTGTGACAAGCTGGAGGAGCACCTGTGTGCCCTGCTAGTGGGAGTACAGATTGAACAGCCAGCTTCAAAAACAACTCGGCCTTATCCAGGAAAGCTGAAGACGAATGTACAGTCCCGTTAAGGAACGTTGCTCCCGCTGGCATTCACACTAGACAAATCTTGCATGTGCAGCACGAAGCTCTTATAAGAACGCTCATAGCAGTAATGTTTTAATAGCAAAAAGCCGAAGACAGCTCAGATTCCATTAGCCGTCAAATGGATAAATAATTTGTGGTGTTTGCATACAATGGAATACCGTACAGCAGTGAAAATAAATAAACAACTCCTGGACCAATCTCAGAAACATCATGTTGCATAAAAATGCAAATAAGCTGAAGAATCTATACAGCATAGCTCCACCTACTCAAAGTCAGAAAAACACGCAAAACTAAACAATACCTACAGAAGTGGTAAAACTGTAAAGAGAAGCAAGGGAACGACAGACGGACCACACAAAGTTCAGGATGGTGTTTACATCTGTCTGGGGAGGGTGGGGACATGAGGTAGAAGGAATGAGACGAAAGACTATATGCACTACCTTCCATTTTTCAAATGTTTTTCAATGAGGATGTCTTATTAGTTTTATAATAAAAACTTATTGAAAACTTCTTCTATTGACTTATTTATCATCTTTGAACTACAGAACCTGAAACAAGAGTACTTTGAAACATTCAGCAGTTGTTGAATGCCATGCTTATCAGTCATGGAATGAGTAAGTTCCTATTAAGGAAAATCAATTAACTGATAATTAATTAATGCTAACATAGTAATATTAATTAATAGGAAGGGAAATGGATTGGTTAACTGTGAACAAAATTAAAGTGTTGATCTCAAAGCAAAATGACCGAGTTGGCCTCCAGACCCCAGATGCAGACTGCCTAGCCTGGAAACTGGCTCTCTGCCTGTTCTTAAGTAGTTTTTTGATCACTTCATTCCTCAGTTTCCTCATCTGTAAATCGGGCCTAATGAGAGTGAATCCCTCACAGGGGAATTATAAGGATTATATGAGTGGCCGTCGAGTGCTTAGAACGGCTCCTGCCACACAGTGAGCACTGGGTATAAGCTTGTATGTAACAAACAAACCAAACAGAGCAGAGGGGCTTGTGAAGGACTGGGCTGGAGGGGGTTGAATTTTCAAGGCATCCGCACAACCCCGAAATAGCCTGGGCCTGCACTTTGCGCACCAGGACGGCGTTGTGGTTCCCTTTTAGAGATTAAGAAAAGAGAAAGGTATTTTGTGGCAGAGAGCTTGTGAAAGCTCTGGAGAGCTGTCTGCTGACAAGAGAGTGACAAATATCACTTCAACGCACATCACAGAATGCACCCACCCCTAGCCTGACGGTCCCAGGAACCCTGCTCCAGGGAGGAATCCTGAGATCTCAAGCACAGTTATTTGAGACCCAGCTGCTTGCGTGCGGGTCCCATTCCCTTTAGCCTGGTTGTTTGGTTGGCCCCACAGGGGCCTGGCCATTTCCCTCCTCTATGTATCCACGGGAGAAGAACCTTGCATTGCCAAGGGGGCAGGGGGTGTTCTGGGGTTAAGTTCTGAGACACCCTAGTTCCCAGAGCGGCTCAGCTGCTGGAGCCTAGGGCTCAGGTACCTGTGAGGGACTGTCTTGCCTCAGGAAGCACCACACAAGGACCTCACAGAAAGAATCAAGCCTGCCTGACGTCTACCCTTGCCGAAGATTTGAAATGAGTTTCTGCTTACAGGGCATTTTCTAAATCGTGTTACACGCCATGTTTACTTGCTAACATTTTCTCCTCAGAGACTGGAAACTAGTCTCTCCTCTTCCCTGGATGGTGAAATGGCTTCTTGCTCTTATCACGCTGCTGGTGACAACCACGGATCCATTCCAGAAACATTTACTGAGCGCTTGCTATGTACCAACTGCCCTACGATTGATTCCTAACCCATTGCTGCACCTGACCGGGGTGCAGGCCAGCAGTCTGCATCACTGACTAGCCTAGCCCAATGGCTGTTGCCAAGGAAGACCATTTGCCCCATGGTAGAGTTGCTTGAAGTCATGTCTAACAGGACCTGCTTTTACATCTTTTGGCCTTCTGGGCCCCTTAAAAAGAAAAGCCATAGTTTGGAATTATATACTTCAACAGACATTTGTAAGGACTTGTGCTGTAATGACTGTGGTGGTTATTTTTAGTCTCGGTGAGGCCTCGAATCTGCTTTGCCCTCCCCACACCACGTCAGGGGCTGGTCTGCTTGGAGATGGCCTTGGCCTCCACTGGAGGGCTTTCCAGCTGCTGTGGAAAACAGAGCAGCCCTCGGTGGCGTTTTCCACAGCAGCTGTGCCCTCACAGCAAGCCCCCTTTGGATCTGCAGAAAAGCTCCAAAGCCAGATGGCTGCCTGTCAGGGGACCTGGACCAGTCGCAGTCTAGCGGCAGGCTGAGAGGCATGTGAGCAAGGCCGGAGGGACCCTTCCCAGGCAGGACTACTGCAGTGGTGTCCATGCGCTCTAGAAAGGAAAACGAGGATACATGGCACAGAAGCAGCAGCCCCATCCAGGCCCCAGGGAGCCTGCCGTGCAGTTCAGCTCCTTTGGGTCATCGGTCCCCTCTGGCAGCCACCAACTGCTACTCTAGGGCACAGTGTTCTCACTGGACAAAAAAGCCACTCCGGGCAGACACCGCCTCATCCCACTGTGTGAGGGACAGATGCCGTCAAAGGTGAAAGGAGCCTTCCCAAGGCAGGTCTGCAACAGCTTGGCCTGGGATGGGCCCAGCCTGGGCTCTGTGGGCAGCCCCCACCTCCTGGCAGCTGGGGTGTGGGGCGCTGCCTCGGCCCCCCTTCCTCCCTGGTTGGTGTTTGTGGTGACTCACCTCTGGTTCCCAGGAACGCTGTTATTTTTGGCCCCGATATTATTAAGGTTGTGCCCACATTCCCTGCAAATCAGCAATTAAGGAACACAGCCCCCCGCCCCGTGAAAGCATGTGAAAACCAGGGCCAGAACCACGGGTCCCTGCAGACCCAGGGCTGGTTAGCACCGAAGGCCAGAGGCTCCCCCACAGTCCTCTGCCCATGCAAGGCATGCTGCCCCCACCTGGGGCCTTCCTCTCCTCCTGGCGCCCCCTCTGGGCAGCCCCGCCTCCGGAAGACCCCGGCACCCCAAACCCGGAGGCGGGCGGGCGCTCCCCTCGCCCCTCTACGCCGCAGCTCTGTGAGGGACTGGCCGGCCTGGCTCACGGCCCCCGGGGGCTCTCGGCAGGGACTGCGTCGGCCGCTGCCGGGGGAGCGGGGCCGGGCGCTCGCGGGGGAGCGGGAGCCGGCGAGGGCGCTGCTGTAATCTGCGAGCCCCAGGCGGGCGCCTCCCCTCCGCCCGCGCGCTGAGCTCCGGGGCCGCCCGATAGCGCGCCTCTGCTGCCGATAAGGCCGTCGGAGGGCCGCGCGCTGCGGCCGCCTGCCTCCAGACGGCCCCGGCCCGGCACAGGCGCGGCGCGTCCCGCAGCCCCAGCTGCTCCCACAGCGGACCGCGACGGACCCCCGGCGGGATCCTGGTTAGGGACCGGCATGCCCTTCCCGAGGGGCTTCCTCAAAGTGAGTGCTCGAGCAGCTGCTCGAAAGGGAGGGGGGTGCTCGGGAAGGGCGAGGAGCTGGCGAGGGGCGGCGAGGAGCCGAGCTGCCTGTGTGCACACCTGCGCGCACCCCCTGGGCTCCTGGCTTTACGGTAGCGTCAGGGCTTGTTCGCTCGGTCGTTCGCTCGGTGCTGAAGGTGGCAGGCGGCCTCTGCTTGACTCAGTTAGTCCAGTTCATACGGTTTACAGCCCGAGATTTGCTGTCAAATTGAGTTCCACCTGCCTGGTTCTCTGAATTATGTTCTGTCTGCATTCGGGGTTGGGAAGGATAATCTTTGGATTATATTCCTTCTCTGGTCTATTGAGATTCTAGAAGCTTTCCTTTGAGTGTGTATTTCAGGTGTGTTTTCACAGGCCAGCGGCCCTAAAAAATAAGGACCTGTGCGAATTTGGGCTGGTCTGACAAGGGGCCTGGGTCAGCCTCATCTGGAAGGGGGCTTGCTTGTTTACTCAATGACCCACAGAAGTCAGTTACCTCATTGTCACACCTTCCCTGCTCTTGAAACACTGAACTTGGGATTTATGTTGCTAACTTACTAGAGGGAGAAAAGTCTAAGAAACAGGGGCAAAAAGCCCCAGAGTGGCTCTGGGAGCTAGGATCTGACAGATATTCTTTAAGTGGCAATGGAGCATTACAGGGGGTTACCCCATCCCACCCCCAATTCTCCTGTGATGATAGGACATATCACCATCTAGGAGCACCGCCGCTTGGCTGTTTTTAATGTGTCCTGTGTCAAGTTGTGGTTGTTGGTTTTGGTGGGGTTTCAGAGGCCAGAGGTGGACCCCAGGCCACATGCTTAGAGGGAACCTAGTGTTGTCGCTTGGGAGAGCGTCTACCCTTCTAAGCTGTGTAAAAGTGTGTGGGTACGAGGGAAACCATAGGAAGTGGGAATTCCTTTTTAGTGGTTTCACATCTTCACAATTTGCCTTCCTGATGATTGATTTTCTTCCCCGGGAGGAGGAGTGTCTGTGGGGGAACCTGGGGACTCCGGCTTTGAGCCTCACCAGCAGCAAACAGCAGCCAGGTTATGTGCACCTGAGGCTTTTCCTTCCACTGGGCAACCCTAGGCCAGAGTTTCAAACTGAGTCTAGGAGGCTGTTCATAACAGACCTCAGAGCTCGGGGAGGTGACTGCTAGTGACACAGGAGGCGTAAGAACTATCTCTAGACCCAAACAAAGACAAGCCCAGAGTCTTGCAGGAATAATGGATGGCTCCTGAACAAATGTTGAAAACGAGCATGATGACTTTCACCAAATAGCCTTGGGAGAGACACATTTGGTACGTGTGTCAGTTTCTTTCTGGCTACTGGGTCCGCTGTGCAGCTGAACATGAACACAGTAGAAAATGAGGCACGAGCATCCAAGGTTGTTTTTATAAGCAGGGTCGTAGAAACTCAGCTGATCCTGGACTTCAGGGGCCAGTCACAATCAGTTTCTAAACCCCGGTTGTCATCCCTTCCCGCAAAATGTTTTGGCCAGTGTCTTTGAAAAATCAGCTGACCTCTTTTGAAGGTAATTGAAGGGAAGCATATTGAGAAAGGCTGTTTGTTGTTGTTGTTGCTGTTGCCAAAAAAAAAAAAATAAAAGAGAGAAAGTAAGAAAGACAACAGGGTGCCTTCTAAAGGTAAAGGCACTTTGTCCTCAAGGTCTGTTCAGCGTTTACTAGACATTCATCAAGTACCCGCATCTGTCAGGCCCTGTTGTAGGCACTGGGGATATAGGCAGGGGACAGAGCAGGCGCAGATCCCTGCCCTGCGGAGCTTACACTCCAGCAGGGCAAGGAGAACGACTGGAAACAAAATAAATGAGTACTCCTTTACTGAAAGGTGAGCCGTGCAGGGGGCAGGGGGCATGCAAAGGGGATAGGAAGCCTGGGGCATTCGCTGCGTCCACAAGGCGCGCAGAGAGAGCCTCCATGAAGTTCACTTTGGCTGCTGTGTCTCAGACTTAGATTCCACATGACTGTTAGTAAGGATTACAATTTAATGTTAAGAATCTTTTTTTTTTTAAGATTTTATTTATTTATTTGACAGAGATAGAGACAGCCAGCGAGAGAGGGAACACAAGCAGGGGGAGTGGGAGAGGAAGAAGCAGGCTCCCAGCGGAGGAGCCTGATGTGGGGCTCGATCCCAGAACACCGGGATCACGCCCTGAGCCGAAGGCAGACGCCCAATGACTGCGCCACCCAGGCGCCCCTAATGTTAAGAATCTTAAACGTTAGACTTTGTTGATTACGAGAAGCTACAGATTTTTCAGTTACATTCTCACCATTGAGATGGATTACCTGTAGAATCCAAGAGAATTCGTGATACTTGGGGATACAATTATCTGTGTCAGGTTCTTCCGGGACTGAGTGGGAGGCTTTTCTTTCTGGCTGGCCCACTTGGTCGAACGACATTGTAATCAGTCCTCCGCTGCTTGTGTGGCTAGCATTTCTAATGCCAAACTGCTGGTGATGGTATTTATCCATTATGATTTTGGGGGGAGACTTTTGTAAGATGGCCAGTTAAATGGGCACTGACAAACATGACCTTGGTTAGCAGCATTCTTAAAAATAAAGAATATTGTTTTTCGTACCTGGCTTTAAAAAAAAAAGCAATTGAGCAAAGACTTGAAGGAGGTGTGAGAGAGGGCCATGAGCAACATTGGAGGAAAGAGCACATGAAAGGTCCTGAGGCAGGTGTGAGTTGGGGGAAGAACCAGAAGACCAGTGTGGGTGGGGCAGAGGGAAGAGAGCAGAGTCCGAAGGGGTGAGGTCAGAGAGGTGGTAGGAGGGAGACTGGGGAGGGGGCAGGGGTACAGAACATCTAGGGTCTTGTATACCATTGTAAGAACGTTATTTTTACCCTGAGAGAGACAACAAGCATTACACGATCTTGGGATCAGACACATGCTACGATTTGACTTCTTCCTCTGCCTCTGAGTTCCTAATGCCTCTGAAACCAAGCTCCCAGGAATGAGCTACCAAATAGAACCACCTAGGCCACCCAGTTATCACTGACCTCTGGTGCACTTGTTCTCAGCCTTTTTTTTTCTCTGGGATACACAGGGCTGGTTGTTGACATAGTTCTGCTTGATAGATTTCATGGCCATACCCGGGTATTGATAATCCCCTTCTCCCTTGCACTCTCCAATTTAATGAGAAAATAAATAGTGGCACAGATGCTCTTTACTTAAAAAATTGTCATGGGTAAAATTAAATAGGAAACAGAAGCACTACAAAATCACAATTCATATGCAGTACAGTAATGTGTAATCACAGCTGCTGACCCTTTGCTGCTTCCTTGGGACCTCCACATGGATAAAGCAGACTACGGTTCTGGAACATAAGCTGTCAGGAAAGCTTATGGGGTGTAAGCGTGTGACAGCAGAGTTGCCACAGAGGGGGAGCCTTGCATTTGCTCTAGGTTTTAAAAAGTATGAATGGTCTTCCTACAGGGCATCTTGCCTTCCAGGACCCCTCCTTTACACACAACCACGGTGATTTTGTAGAAAGGCAAGTCTCACCAATGTTGCTCCCTTGCTTTGAAACTTCAGTGGTTTGGGGCGCCTGGGTGGCTCAGTGAGTTGAGCGGCTGACTTTAGATTTCAGCTCAGGTCATGATCTCAGGGTTGTGAGATCCAGCCCTGCCTTGTATTTGGGCTCTGTGCTCAGTGGGGAGTCTGCTGGAGATTCTCCCCCTCTCTCTGCCCCAGCCCCCACTTGCACATGCACTCCCTCTCTCTCTCTCTCCCTCTCTCTCATAAATGCATAAATCGAGTCTTCAGTGGCTTCACATTCTTCAGGATAGAATCCAGACTCCTTAACAAGACCCCTCCTGCCCTGGCCTGCCCATCTTTCCCACACTGCTTCCTATCCCTGGCTCCATGGGAATTGCTTCGGGCACACCAAACAGGCCGCACTTGTACATTTTTATATGATGTTTGTAAGCTGCACCTGGGGGGCCGTGTGCTTGTCTCGTTCGCTGTTGTATCCTAGGCACGTCACGCAGAGCCTGGCAAGTAGCAGGTGCTCATGAAACGGTTGCGTTCATGAATGAGCAACAGACTACTCGCCAAAACGCCTCACGGCTGATTCCTGCTCGCTAGTTCGGTCACAAACCTGCAATCAAAAATCACTGCGCTAGCGGTTTCTATGTTGACCTTTAGGATACTCTGCTGTTGGGATTTTTTAAAAATTCACAAGATAGTTTCTCCTTCCTCGGAGCTTTCCTTGCACTTTCTTGGCACCTCCCTTAAGATCCTTCTCATTGTCTCTCTCTTTACACTATTTACACACCCAAGCCAGGGGTGGCAGGAGGAGAGCGGCAGCTCCAGCTGACTCACGTTTGAGTCGCTTCTCCTATTTTCCCTGGCATCAACCACGGTCTTGAACGTGAGGCTGAACTAGTCCGAACCATGAGCATTGACTGAGTGTTAGGAATATGTTGGGTCGTTTATTTGGAAAATAAAACAACAGGGCCTGCGAGGAGTCGGCTGTCACAGCCTAATGCCCCAGCTGGCCGAGCGACCCGCTTTCTCTGACTTGCCCAGTGTGGACTGAGGCCCATGTGACGCTGCTCAGGCCACATTCGAAGTTTGTCATCATTGTCTGACAGGCAGTGACAACCAATTAGAGATCTGGAGAGAAGCAGAATTGTTTCCTTCCCTGCCTCCCGCTCACCCTTGACCACACCGTCCCTCTGCGGCTGGCTCTCTTCTGAGTGGAGGCTGATTTATCTCCTGAATTTACTGTCAGGGTACAGGAAGGAAGGCGCATGAAGGGCGGAAGCCGTCCCACAGCTCCTGCGCCTGGCCAACCAGCTGCTGAAATCTGCTTGGAGTGGAAGGTGGGACCGGGCTGGCGGCAGCCGGCATTGCCAGAAGGGAGAGCTTGCTGAAGGGCAGATTAAGACCAACAAAAGCAGCAAACAAGCCCTGCTCTCCTACCCAGGGGCTGGCACCTGAGCGCCCTCCTGAGAAAGCTGCAGGCACTGCTTGTCACTAGGAGACAGAGGAGGCGGGGGAGGCCTGGCTGGCCCTCCCCGGGACGATATTGGTCAGAAAACTGCCTGCCCTTTCCAGGAGTGGATTGTGAAGCCTTATTTTGTGAGAGAGAGCACCTGGTTTCAATTTCTTTTGGGAAGCTAGTGCCTAGAAAAGCTGAAAAGAAGCTGGCTTTAGTCCAGTCCTGTTCTCTGATGGCCCGGCCATTGATCAGGGGTGATGATGATTTGCAGACAATGGAAATTGTCCAGCTGCTTGGAAAAGCTTTCTGGGCCGCACTCTCTTGCCCACTCTGGCAAGCTCTCCTTCCACTGGGGTGGGGTGGGGTAGGGTGGGGTCATGGTGTATACCTATGGCTTTCCTTTTCTCCAAGGCTAGGGGGTGTGTCACCTACAAGTCCCACGTCGGGGCAGGCTAATGTTTCTGTCTAGTGGTATGATTCAAAGGTACAAGTAGAATGCCCATTCTCCAAAACCATCACCCCGGGTCTGCAGTGAAGCCTGAAGTTACACCATTAGAGATTATTCTTTAGGTTCTTAAAGGGGTTTTGATCTCTAAACATCTTCTATTAAGTGCATGCACTTAAACCTTGATAATAGGATCTTGAATTGTACAGATGCAAGGAAATGATTCTTATTTGCATGGGATTAGTTGAGGATTTAGGCAAAAGCAAGGAGTGGGATTTAGGGCAGGTTCCTGGAATCGGGGCATGGAGAGGGGTGAGGTGCTGGTACAGTGGGGAGGAAGGAAGAAAAAGCTCGCTCTCTTGCTTAGGACATGGCCGGGCCTAAAATTCCTTCCCAGCAATTTGTCTATCCCGAGATCTGGATCCCAGGCAATCTACCCGTCACAATGTGGAGTGTGCAAGTCAACGAGCAATGCTGGGCTGGAAGTGACAATAGAGACTGGTGATGGAGTTGCCAGACTGAATACCCTTCTCGTGCACATGCCATCCAGGCCGTGGGGTCAGCCCCAGAGCTGGCGGGACTTCGTGGCTCCAGTGCCACAGTTGATAAAACTGTGCTCTTCCACTAGGCCTTTGCAAACGCTGTGTGGAATTGATTGACCAGGCGCTTGGGCTCTCCCTGCAATAGAAATTGACAAGAGGCCAAAGGCGAGTTCTAGGCAAGGCTTTATTGGAGTCTGTGCACAAGCAGAAGGGAGGCAACACAGTGTCCCCAGGCTGACTCCCTGAGGCAAGGTCAGGAAGAGTTTCTTAAAGAAACAGGTGGGAGGGGCGCCTGGGTGGCTCAGTCAGTTGGGCATCCCACTCTTGATTTCAGCTCAGGTCATGATCTCATGGGTCATGAGATCTAGCCCCACACTGGGCTCCAAGCTCAGCAGGGAGTCTGTTTGCGGATTCTCTCCCCTTCCCCCATCCCCGCTCACATTTTGTCTCTGGCTCTCTCTAAAATGGATAAATACATCTTTTTTTTGTTGTTTTTAAAGAAACTTAGGTGGGAAAAAGGATGATGTTTAAGCATGTAGAGGTGAGGTTTTCCTTGGCACTTGCCTACTTTAGAGATCATGCTTTTTCATACATTGCAGGTCTCATAAGCATGTGAAATCTGCACCCCTGCGCATGATTTTTAGTATTTAAATGAGGGAAAGGTAACTTGAAAGTAGTCCCGGGGTCACTGTGCACATGCTAAGGCCAGCGTGGGGGTCCATCTGCTGCAGACTGGTTTGGTCTGGATCTCACTAGTTCTTTCGGGAGGCTGGCTCCCTCCTTTAAGTTGATGTCCTATTTTCTGCATTCCTGTAAGAGATATTGCTCAAGAAACACAGACTCATGAGTTTTCTTTTAGGGAGTTTTTCCTTTATGGTACATCGCATTGCATTAGGGTTTTGGGAGGGGCCTCGAGTCCTGTCCCTATTCTGTCTCAGAATAATACAGTTTTACAGGATACCAAGTATGGCATTTTCTTTAATTACTTTGTCTTAATGTGATATTGAAACCACCCTGCAAGGTAGGTATTATTACCGTCTCTTTTCTGATGAGGAAACAGAGGCTGAGCAGCGAATTAACTGGTCCAAGTCCCATGGCTGGGTTGCCGACTTCTGTCTGTCCCCGACTCTCTATATAGACAGATGCTGGCAGGTGTGTGTCTCCTCACCTCCAGGATAGGTCACATTGAAATGATTATTTTGTGTGCCTGTCTCCCCACTAGTCTGCCTTCCCAGCGCCCAAACTGCGTGGTGTGGGTGAACACACCCAAGCAATGCTGAAGGCCTGTGGGCTCTGCAGCCAGACCACCTGGGTTTGAATCCCTGCTCTGCCCCTTTCTAGTTGGTGCCCTTGGGCCAGCTATAGAGCCTCCCCCTGCCTCCAGTTACTCAACTCTAAACTGGAGACAAGAGCGGTTGTCCTAGGGTTGTAGTGAGGAGTAAAAGAGATAGAGCTTGGCATACCAGGAAATGTTATCTATTTCTTTGTTTTTTGGAATCACAAGTTCTGTGGATCAATAACTCTCCATATACTACAATTTCAATTTGCAAATTGAAAAAAATACCTTTCTACCCTCAACATCACTTCAGTTCAGTTCAACAGAGGTTACTGAGTAGGAAACAAGGGTAAATGACCCTCGCGAAGGGGTGAGTGCTCATTAGTGGGAGGCTGGAATGGGGAAGAATCAATTCTGCGTGCCAGTTGAACAAGGGGGTTTGTCAGGGAAACTTCGTAGAGGAAGAGAACTCTGAATGGCCTTGAAGAATCAGCAGAATTTCACAAAGCAAGGATTGGGCTGATGGCAGCTGCAGAGAAAGCATGATCAAAAGTATGGAAGGAGGAGACGTGCCTCGTGTGTCTGGGAAAGGGGCGTGGTCCAGGTGTTGAGGGACCGGTGGGTGGTGCGCAGAGACTGTGGAGTTTCTGAACATCAGCCTAGGACTGTGGACTTGATTCTGCCGATGCTGGGGAGCCAGCAAAGGCGTTTGAGCAGGAAAGTGTCATGGTCGGAATGCTCACTGTGGCAGGGTTGAGGAAGAGGGGTCACTGGAGTGGCAGCGAGTGGAAGCCAGTTAGGGAAATACCGCCGATCTCCGGGTGAGCGCTGATGACATCCTAATGAAGGGGAGCGGCAGACAATTAACAGCACTGAGTAGCCGCTGTGTATCAGTCACCACGCTCTGTGATTTACACGCCTCCGCTCATTTGGTGCTCACAGCAGACACCCATGTTACAGATGAGGAAACTGAGTCTTGCGGCAGTCCGCGAAAGTGAAGAAATGAGGTTGTTGTCTGGGGGTGTCGACAAGCTGCTCATAGGGGTGCCCCGTGATCGGGGGGGCTGGTCCTCAGCTCGCAGGCCAGGTAACTTGGTTTTGAGGCACAGCCAGGGCAGCAGGTTTGGGAACTGACTTACTGCCCGTCCGACTCACAGGAGTCCGGCGTTGACACCAGCCTGCCAACTTCACTACTAGAGGTATGACTTCTCTGGCCATCTGGTGCTCTTGCGCCCTTACTTGCGTTCCCTGGTCAGTGGATTCCAGCCCATTAAGAAAATCTCACTGGCAAGTCAGTTATAACCGTGTTCTGGTGAGCCTGCAATCAGAGAAACGGGGGCGGGGAAGTAATCTTGAAGAATATGTCATCAAGACTGTGCTAAGGCCTGATGAACCATTCATGCCCCGCAGCCGAGAGCATCACGTTTGTTATAAATTGCTGATTAAACAACATTGGAATAGAAAACGAGGCTCGTTGCCTGTGTTGACGCCAATCTGATTGGAAGCAGCTGCCTGAAATGCTGTGTTCAAAAAGATTCTGAAGCCACTTTTAGGCTGATGGGCAAGACTTTGGGATAAATTAGCAGCCTCTGCCAGGGCACCGGGGGGGAGGGCTGGTGTATTGGTGGGAGTGTTACCGGGGCCGTTTCTGGACCAGTATCGTTTTTCTTCTACTTTCTCTCTTTTTTTTTCCCCAATGGAGCCCAGTCAGATAAACCATGTTCTAACAGGGACGCCTGGGTGGCTCAGTCGGTTCAGCGTCTGCCTTCAACTCAGGTCATGATCCCAGGGTCCTGGGATCGAGCTCCATATCGGGCTTCCTACTCAGCAGGGAGCCTGCTTCTCCC
Source organism: Ursus maritimus (assembly GCF_017311325.1). Lineage (NCBI taxonomy): Eukaryota > Metazoa > Chordata > Mammalia > Carnivora > Ursidae > Ursus > Ursus maritimus. The sequence goes on from NW_024425341.1 coordinate 2,671,906, forward strand.
TCTCCCTCTGCCTGCTGCTCCCCCTGCTTGTGCTCTGTCTCTGACAAATGAATGAATAAAATCTTAAAAAAAAAAAAAAAACCAAAACCATGTTCTAACAGTTATTTATTTGAGAGACACCCAATCTTTCAAGGAGACTTCTGAAGCTAACTAGTGTTCTGCATTATATGTTGATTTTGCTGGCTATCCCTCAGAAGTTATTATAACATCACCGATTAGAAAGTTCCTTCCTCTGCTAGCTATCTCAGGTTCCAGGGGGTCAGGTTCAGGTCAGAGAGCCAGGCAGTGGTAGTGTCTCCATTCAGACCGACACCTGTAGGAGCACAGAGCCCAGCTCCCCCCAACCCCATCACTGAAGCAAAGGGCATTGTTGTCTTTTCTTTGCCTAATGAGTGTGAATTGTCAGTCGGTATCACCTGTGGGAATGGAGCTTTCCAACCGAACCTCTCTAGGCTTTTGATGGAACCACCGACAAACTAGGATCTCAGGATCGTTGGCCCCCAGGCCGGGCCTACCCCTCCATCTCTATCTCTCTGCACCAATCCGAACACCACCCATCCCTTGAGCCGGAGAAAGTCCACTGTCCTCGGCAGGTTTCAGAGCCCCCTCGGTCCTCGGCACCCCGTAAGGCCGTGGCGCTCGTCTAGCATGTGGCCCATCTCTGCTGTAGGATGTCTCTGGTACAAAATAAATACTGTGGAGTTTAAAAAAAGAAAAAACGAATGATCATTGAACTCTGACTTCGGTGTATGTGTTGAAACGTGAAAATGTGGCAAGGTTGTTGGTCTGAATGATTGGTTCAATGGAACTTTCTCCAGCACTGCCTTTATTCTTCTTCCTAAATCCTCATAGAAAAAGCCTTTTACTAGAATTTCAGTCTTTCTCGGATTTGGTTAAAACACATCTGCAGGTAGAGTGATGAACTGACTGCTGGGGAGCGTTGGATTTTCAGTCTCCATCTAAATTGTCTTCCTTTGGGGTTTTAAAAAATCACTTATGAATGTCCTTGTTTCTCCGCCTGAAAAATGCAGATAATATCACCTGACGTTGACAACCACAGGAGTTTGGTATCAGGTGCTGAGTTAGTATGAGCAGGCTGTTCTGAATGTCTCAGGCACACAGTGATGTTTAAATGGGTGCCCCAGGGGGCGCCTGGGTGGCTCAGTCAGTTAGGCATCTGACTTCAGCTGGGGTCATGATCTCAGGGTCCTGGGATCGAGCCCCACTTTGGGCTCTCTGCTCAGCGAGGAGTCTGCTTGTCTTTCTCCCTCTGCCCCTCCCCCTGCTTCTATCCTCTCTCTGATGTAAATAAAATCTTTTTAAAAATAAAAAAAAATGGGTGCTCTAGGATTAGGACAACTGTACTAAACCCTCTTTCCCTACTCCATTCATTTGCAGCATGGCAGTCGGTAACTTTGCTCCTGGCCTTTAAATAGATGAGATATTTGGAGCAAGAAGTGCATGGTGCAGCTTTAAGTTATCGATTAAGGGTCTTTCCTTGTTTGCATCTAATTTTGTTTATGTAACAACAAACGTGCACCCCACTTCGGGACATTGCTGATAACGAGCTGGGCAGTGGCGGAGTGGGGGGCTCTGTCTTCAGGGTCTCCATGGTTTATAGCATGCCCCCAGGCAGCTCTTTCCAGGCCCTGGCGGCAGCAGAAGGGCTGCCTGAAGACGGCCTTCACCATGCCTTTCTCACATGGAGGCCTTCCTCTGAAATGTTCTTAATTCCCTTACCCCCATCATGACTTGCTCTCACTCCTGTTCCTTCTGAGTCGTGCTCCAGAGCTTTTTGCATGCTGACGGGTAATGACTGAGCACCCGAGAGGGGCAGGGTTCTGTGGGGGTGCCGATGCGAAGTGGCCTGTGGTGGCTGCCCTTCAAGCCCCCTCAGCCCGGAAGAGGGGGGTGAGGCGTGAACACAAACCGCTCTGGTCCCAAAGAAGAAAGGAATCCATTGCAAGGGATACAATGCTTTGGACATTCAGAAAGAGAATATTGAAAGCAGAGGACATCAAGGGAAGGTCCATGAAGATAGTGCCTCCAGGTTGGCTGTAAGGGACAGATGTGATAGAGATAGTCGAGAATGGAGGAAGACAGGAGCGTGGAAGGGCACCCCAGAGGGAGAGGTCACCCTGGGGAAAGACCCCGAGTCGTCAGTGTGTGTTCATGTCAACTCAGGTAGGAAAAGAAGGGTATGAGATCAGGATGGAAAGTGAGTGGGAAAGTAGATGAAGAAGGACCTGGGAATGACCTGCCAGGGTGTTCAAAGGACCGGAAAGCAGTGGGGAGCAACGGAAGGGTTCTGAGCAGAAGTCTCATGATCCTGGTTGTGTTCAGGAAGTTGACTGGTGCGCCAGTGTGTGAAGTGGATGGCAGGGAGCCAGGCTCAGGTGCTTGTGTTAAAATGGAAAGCAGTGCGTGGATGGGAGAGAACAAACTAAGAAAAGGAAAACGAGAGGGCCTCACTAATATCTTCTGAGCCGTGTGCCAGGCCCTTTTCTAAGAACCCTACAAGTATTTCTTCATTTCATCCCTGGGTGGCTCTACGAAATCCTTGCATGTCACAGATCAGGAAACTGAGGCACAGGGAGATTACAATTTGCCCAAGGCTATGTAGCCAGGAGGTGTTGGAACGGTGATATGAAGCCAGGGAAGCTGGGCCCAGAGCCTGACTCCTTAACCTGTACCTTATTCTTTGGGAAGGGAAGCAGGGGCTGGCCTCTCTCCTCCCTGACCACGTGGTGGCATTTCATATGGGACTCCCAGGAGTCCACTCCCAGATGCTGGCTCTGTGGCAGGATCCTAGCAGACCTGTCTTTTGGATCCTTCATATCATACCACTCTGCCCTGGGGCGCCTGGGTGGCTCAGTCAGTTAAACATCTTCCTTTGGCTCAGGTCATGATCCCAGGGTCCTGGGATGGAGCTCCGCATCGGCTCCTCCCTTAGCCAGGGGCCTGCTTCTCCCCCTGCCTGCCGCTCCCCCTGCTTGTGCTTGCTCTCTCAGTCTCTTTCTCTCTGACAAATAAATAAATAAAATCCTTAAAAAAAAAAAAGATGCATACCACTCTGCCCATTCCTTCAGCAAAGTCTCATTGGACCCACCACGCACAGGCTCTCCCCTGTACTTTGAAACACGAAGTGGAACTGCCTCAGTAGGTGTGTAGTGTGTAGACATCTGAACCCCCAAAACAGATGTGTAACAGGATGTTTACTTAACTTGCAAAAACTTCACCATGGGAGTTTTTTAAGTAGCTAGTTCTCAAGCACATAGGAAAATTATTTTATATATAAAAACTTTCATTGAAAGCAAAAAAAATGCTTTAACTGCCTAGATTTGGATACACCATACATGGTAAAAGCATCTCAGAATGTTTCTAGCTTCCTCCTTGCCTTTTGTATGTGTCAGTGAATTTAATGACAAATATCAATCCCCGAAAAAAATACTCATGTGGTAGCTGGAAGCTTGAATTGTATTATAAAACTTACTGAAGAGGTGAAAATGTAAGATACCAAAGTTCACATGCACAAAACAGAATAATTATGGAACTGGCTGATTTTTTTTTAAAGATATTACTTATTTGAAAGAGAGAGAGAATGAGCAGTGGGGGAGGGGCAGAGGGAGAGAGAGAGAGAAGCAGACCGCCTGCAGAGCAGGAAGCCTGATGCGGGGCTCAATCCCAGGACCTGGAGACCATGACCTGAGCCGAAGGCAGATGCCTAACTGACTGAGCCACCCAGGATCTCCTGGAACGGGCTAATTACATCCCCAAAAAAGTGTTTTGCTTTAAGAAGGAATTCACTAAACACAGCTATTGCATTGAAGTTCTTCATGGAGTGAACAAGAGTAGGGCAGAAAAATACACGGACGTCTGTAGAGCTGAGCTAGCTGGAGATCAGAGTGAAAATGACCAGCCTCTCCTGCCCTGTGTTGTGTGGGGACATAAAGAGTTTTAGAGTCAACCACTGGGAAACAGTGGCTTACACACAGCTGGTCAGGTTTCTCCAAGACCGCTCGGAGCTCTTCCACGCTCCCTTGCTTTGAGAATCTCTGAGGGTAGAGTTTGTGTCTCCCCATACTTCCTCACCCAGTACACCCTTTGGGGTGGGGTGGGTGACAGGGCACAGGGCTGGTGGTCCCAGGGAGCACACTTTGGGAAACATAGTATCAGGCTACATTGAGAGGGTGGTGTTCAGATTTTCATTTTAGGAGAGACCCTGGTAATAGGAGCACAGATATAGGCAGGAAATCACCAAGGAAAGGGGTCTGGAATGCCATCTGGGGGAAACCTTGAAGGAACAAGGAGCAGAAAAGAAGAGTCTGGAAGAAAGTCCCTAATTGTCACTAGGGTGCCACTGGCAAGAGCAGAGAGTCACACCATGGTGTTCGCAAGGTCATGACCAGGTGAAAGGTGGGGTAGAAGTCAGAGGAAGGCAGATTGCCATCTAATGTGAGGAAGGACTTACCAACAGGTAGAATTCTCCGGAGAGTAGTGTCTGATCAGAGGCCTGTCAAAAACTTCCAAGGAAGGACAGTGGCATCGACCAGGACTAGGACTTAGATGTCCTTGGAAAGGAGAGCCTTGAATGATGTGATCATAAGATAAACAGCACAAAGAGGAAATGGGGTTTGGTGCTGTATTCACTTTGCTGACCTTGACTACCTTACGTTATCTAATTTCTTTCTTTCTCCTCCTGGGTCTGTGGGGCCTTGATAATTTGCGTGGTTGGTTTAATAGCTCTCTGTGGAAATGAGAAAATCATTCAATCAGGGGAAATGCATTTGGGATGAGCAAAGGAGCTTTTTCCGGTGTGGATATTTTAGGAATGCCTACACCATGTAGTATATACAACGGTTAGAAATCTTGGGGCTTTCTGGTCAGCTGGTGTCTAATGATCAGGGCAATGAAATCCTTGAGATTTTATAAGCCGAATAGGATGGAATTCTTTCATCTAATTTGGGACCCAGATTTGCATTTTGTTTACTTAGATTTGCATAGGTGATTAGAGAGACCCAAACTCCAAATGTGTAAGACGAAGTAAAAATTAATATATGCAATGTACTATCTTTTGATTCAAATAAAGGGCTTATTGTTTGACTCACCAGGAGTCCCAGACCCCCTGAGATGGTTCTCGTAGGTGTTAGGAAATCCCTGGGGGGCGGGGAGGGCCTTACGCTCTCTTGAGACAGGCCTACAGCCGGAACTGATTCAGTGTGATGCCCCCACTGGAAACACGATCTCGTTTGATGGAGGTGGAAACTGGGGAGCAGGAGGTTTAGGCGACTGGTTTGCCATCACTCACTGGTTCGTGGCAAACAAATAAGGAGAGATTCACGGAGGAAGCCTGAAGGGTAGCAGCTTTTTTTCTCCCAGTTTGAAACACCCACCCAAGAAACGGCAGGCCCATCCTTAGCCAGCACAGATGGATGACTTCCCTGCAACATGCCCAGTTTCTTTCTGGCCCTCCCTCTTGGCTTTGACAGTTTGCACGTTCGAGTTAACAGCTGGCTCTGGAAATACTCCCTCCTCCATCGGGCGGTCCCACGGCAGACGTACCCAGTCCCGGAACTGGGGTGCGCTGGGGGACAACTTAATACCGGGAATGAGAAAGAGGGCGTGACAGGCAGGTCTCCTTGGTGAAGGGCTCTGGCGCCCTTAGGCTGGTACCAGGGGAAGGGGTGGGGTGGGCAGGCCTATGAATGGCCCCATCTCTCCAAACTCAGGACTCAGCAAGTAGTGACTAAACCCCTGTTTTGTAGCTAGCCATTTAAAATCCCGTGATTTAAATCCCCGGGTTGACCAGCTGCGCTCCGAGTTTGGCTAGGAGTTGTTTTGACTGCTCTGCCCTTGGCCTTAATTTAGATGGGGCCGGCCACTAGGCCCCAGGCGGCTGCTTCAGGCGAGGGAGTGGCCAACAGCCGTGGATCCCTCAGCCCCTCCCAAGTTTGCTCCTTACCCCCTGCACGTGTTCTCACCTCCCTAACCCTGGGCTCTGAGATCAGACCGGAAGCTGACAATGGCCCCCAATCCCTCTTGGCCTTGGAGACCTTCTGCCCTCCCCGGCCCTCCTCTCTCCTTGCTCCATTTGGTCCTCGCTGTCTGTGCCCTGTCCCAGTAAGGACAGGGAGAAGAGGCCCCTGGAGCCCACTCTAGGGGTGAGGTCATGGAACACGCTGGACTAGAAGACAGAGGGCTTGGTCTCTGGTCCCACTTCTGCCATGACCTGTGACCTTGAGCCAGTCGTTCTGTCCTTCCAGGCCTGGAGATGAGGGGTTGTTTCCAGGCCCTGAAATCTATGCCTCTCCGGCTGTAATCGGAGGGTGCAGCTCGGAGTGCAGGTTGATTTCAACCTTTGTTGGGTTTGGGAATGACTGCATGCTTCTTCTTCTTCTGCAGAAGACAGCAGCGGTGTGTGAGGGGGAAATCAAAAGAGGGTAGAGAGGTAGGAAGTGTGGTGAGATCCGAGCCTGAGCACCCAGGGCTCGGGGAGCGTGGGAAGGTGGGTCCTGCCTGTGATCCCTGGGATGCAGCCCCCGAGCAGAAGACCCTGACACAACCGCGGGCTGGGGGTGGTTCCTGTGGTACCCGCCTGAAAGGTATCTCTTGAGTGGCACAACGGTGCCTTTCCAAATAGGGAAGAGCCAAGAGGCGGGGAGCCTGACCGCGGGTGTGCGGGTGGTCCAAAGTGGGCTGACTGCTGGGAAAACGGCAGAGGGCGGGGGAGGCTGAGGGGGTCAAAGAGATTTCGGGCTGAGGTGCAAGGCCACAGATGAATCCCGCTCCTCATCACTGACAAAACCTCTGACTGGTGTTCACCTCCTCTCTCAAGCCTTCCAAATAGAGCCCTCAGTTCCAACAAAAAGTGGTGACTCCCCCCCCCCCAGAGGGAGACTCGCCACAAACAGAAGCAGAGGGCGGAGACATTTCTCTTCAGCATTTCTGGTCAGGGATTTCACCAGTTGTACAGTGAGGCACGACTGCAAGTTAAACGCCAAAGCGCTCGTGATTTTTTTTTGTACGTGGCATGTTCTCTCCCCTCCCCCACCCCCATCTTGAAGTAATCTGTCCCATGAACTGTACCACAGCTGCCCACAGAAAAGACCTCTAGCAGCCCCTGCCCTCCTCACCATCCTCTCCCCTTACCTGGCCCCCAGCGCCAGAGTCTAATGCCCTCAGACTCGCTGTTTGTCTGGAAGTCTGAGGCTGCCCTGACAGGGACGGTCCCCGTGCACACGCGCACATAGACACACACACACACACACACACACACACACACACACACACACACGAAGTGGCCTGGGCGGGTTCTGGAACCACTCAGGCCTTGGGCTCCAGGAAAACCATTACCGTGTGGGCCCAACAAGCATCGACCCACGGCG